>NC_066321.1:2220323-2520323 GCF_022539315.1 Serinus canaria
TATTGCAGATTTTAAGGAGGACGAGTTTCTCAGCTTGGAAGTCTCTCAGGGAACCCCGATAGCTCCCCACTTTTTTCATGAGCACAATCCAGCTGGAACATTTCTCTCTGGTGACTGTGCTCTGACAAGATGGATGGGCTGAGCCATTCTGGGGATTTGAAATCCTGTAAATTCAAACCCAGAATCTTTCTTCTGCAACCAGCAGAACATCCCAGCCTGGTGCTCTTACCCATTGTTCAGGCCACTGGGGAGCTAAATCCTCCTCTGACTTCTACTGCTGAATAGTTTTGGAGTTAATTCATCTGCAAATAATTTTGTAATAATTCCAATTCAGACATTGAACAGATAATGTTAATATCTGAGATGGCAAAATTCTGTTTACCCCCTAGAGTGAGAAGTTTTATCAGTTCAGGCTCTTTTAATTGAACAAAATTCAGTCTTTTTTTTCCATTTACTTAGAAAATTTTGTGCACAGCATCAACCTTTCTGATATAAAGGCTCTTTTTTTTTTGCCTTGAAATTCTTTAGGCAACGAAAATGTACTTCTAATTTTGTAGTGATACATAGTGCATGCACCCAGTTTTAGTAATATCAACTAATTAACTTTCATGAAACTGCAAGGGGAAAAGTATTTTTGTTTCATGTGGAAAGTTAGGGAAGCTGAAGGACACACACATGGATCCTGGAGTTTTTAACCTGCCCTAAAATATGGTTTGTTTTTTCTCCAAGTTCACCAGAGATTTTCACTTCCAGTGAGGTGGAAGGCCACAAACACAGTGGGGGAAAACTTGGTTAATTCATGTCCAAGAACTGTCAGGATCTCCACTGAGGGGAAAGAAATGCTCCAGCACTTGAGCAGCTATTTGGAAGTGGGAAGGTGGGTGCCAGAGTGTCTGGCAGCTCAATATCAAGGTGGATTAAGAGCATTAAGGAAGCTTAAACAGCTCCCAGGAGAGACATTCCCATGGGTTTGAAGGCTTATTCCTCTGGAACAGTTGTTGGCTGCAGTTTGGGTTGAAAGATCAGGTTTTCTTCTGGAATTGGGCATGGTACTACTTAGTTTGACTTGTTGTTGTTGTTAAGGATGGACCAAGTTTGACTGCTTGGGTCCTGCTGAGTTTTCAGATTTGGGAAAGCTTGGACCAGATCCCCTGCCAGGTTTAATGGACACTGCCATGGGAGTTCTCAGGATAAGACAAATAGAAGGAAACAGGCAGGTTTTTCCTTTTTGGTTAATATTTCTATTTTAATGACCTCTTACAGCTAATAATCCCAATCTAGATTGGTTTCCAGGTTTTATTATCACTAAAATATGAGGCAATTCCCTCATATTGTGTGTTTTGTGCTGCTGGAGGGGAGGACTGAGATGTGGCTGGATGTTCCACCCATATTACCTGGCATTATCTGGAAGAATCCTGTCTGCATTGAAGAATTATTGCCAAATGTTAATATTGAAATTACCTTTATAGAAAACTATAATTTTAAAATCCCAGCATGCTGTTATCTGTAAAAGCTATTACCTGAGAAAAACTCAGTGAGATGAGCACAATAGGTAACATATGTCTGTCATATGTTAACAGGTGATTTTTCTTCTCCTTTATTGATTAAATTCTACTTGATATTTGTACCAGTTAAAGATGTGCTTTTCTGCTGAAGCTTTTTTTTTTTAATTTAACTGGAATGTAATTGCATTATTTTCCATGATAAATAGCTTCAAATATTTGGAATAATTTTTATGGTAGGATTTCTGTGTCAATATAGAAATGAAGATAGTGTTCAGATGGAATAGGAGTTGTAGGATATACTGAGGCCAGGTTAAGACAACAAACATGGATCTGCACATGACCAGTCCAACTTTTTGTGAAATTACACAAAACCAGCAGTGTCCATGGCTTGTGTTGATATCATAATAAAGTAGTAATGGGAAAATGGGAGTGTCATTTCCAGATGGATTCTCCTGGTGCTTCTGCTGTTCCCTCAGCTGGATTCTCTGCTGCTTTGGGGTCATTACTGGGAACTTTAAGCAGAAAGATTTCCAAGTGGCCGATGAAGAGAAGGCAAGTGGCAGAGTCGGGCTGTGAGAGGATCCTGTGATGGCAGCACAGGCTGGGCTGTGGAGGTGGGGACAGTGGCCCAGGTGGGTCCCAGCTGCCTCCCAGGAGCTGCTCTGTGCCTTCTGCAGAGCACATTTCTCTTCCAGCACCCTGGGATGCACTCTGGGAAGCAGAGTTTTGTCCTTGCTCTCTGAACAAGCAGTTACCTCCAAACTCAGATATTTTTCAAGCTGTTACAGCCATTTCCAAGCTCTCCTTTGTCAGGCCCGCCTGGCAAGCACATGGCCAGGCCATTTATATGCTTTAACTATTCCTGTGTTGTGGAATGGCATTTGTGGATTATTGGCAATGTTAGACTATAGCAGCTCTTCAGTTACACTCCTGCTGCACTTCCACAAACGCTTTAAGCCAGCATAAGCCAGAGATGCTGCCCTGCCCTGCACAAATGTTCCTGCAGCTGCACATTTAATTGATTGGGGAACTGATTTGGGTTAAACCAGCCCAGCCAAGAAGCCAAAAACATCAGCCTTAAACTCCTTTCTGAATTCAGCTCCTCCCCAGCCTCTCCAATATTTATGCTGGCTTGAAGGTCTGCCCCTTCCCAGGGCTAAGACCACAACAAGTGTGTGCAGGAAACCGGGAGCTGCTTTTTTGATGCAAGGGCTGGTTTTTAAAGGGCTTGAGGAATTGCAGTTTAAACTATGGCTCCTTGTTAAACAGCCAGATATTCTACAAGAGGATTAATGGTCTTATTTTTATGCCCTGACTCCCAAGGCACACCTTGGAGAGAACCCAGGGTGTGACCCTGGACTAATTTTGTCTCCATCACCTGCCTGCCTTTAACTAATTTTCTCTTAAAAACATCAAGTTGTATCTTCTGTGATCCAAACTGTCTCTAAGCAAAACATGTTCCCACACCCTCTGAAATATTTTTCTATCCTCTGACAGCAGATACTTTCTGTATTAGGTAGTTTCAGTCAGTATTTATGCAACAAAACAATGGAAAGAAAATACAGGACTTGAGTGACTTATCAGTGCTAAAATCTGACACTTGGAGCAGCTCATTTTCTCCAAAACTCTGCTAAATTAATCTGTGAGTTTCACAAGTGGTTTATCCTTGGATTACAAGGATTTACAGAGGTTTGTTCATCCCAAATTACATTTATTTTGTTGTTAGACACAGAAGCACAGAACTCTACAGGGAACAGGCAGTTTGTGGGCATGGGCAGGAGCAGTGACACTACACCCCTGGCTGATGGGTTTGTTTGTGGGTTTTTTTAAATCTTAGGTCAAAGATGGAGCCATTATTTGGAGTTGTACTGAGTAAAAGATCACCTCTGCACCTACAAGGACACAACCAACTCTCCATTTCCTGGCTAATAGTGCAGAATTAGCTCTGCACCCTGCCAAGCAAAATTCAGGTGTGGAGTTTGCCTCGTGTCATTTAGGAGACATGGGAAAGATAAAGGACTAATTATAGAGGTCACCTGCCAATTCTGTCTAAACTGGAAGTTTCCTCCTCTTCTCAACAGTAACTAGGACACTGAGTTACAAAAATAATCTCACAAAACTCCATGGTGGGATGATAGCTCCTAATGTGTGTCCTGGGTTCTGGCTGTTCCACTGAGTTATCCCTGATTTCACTTCAGCTTTGAACAACCAAAGGAATTTTGGGGTTTTCTCAGATATTCTCTCACTCTCAAGGACTAGATGATGAGCTGGAGTGGAAAGATTTTAATCTTAGAAAATCCCAGAATTGTTTAAACTGGAATAACCTCCAAGGTCATGGAGTCCATCCCTGCCAGGGCCACCACTGCCGATGTCCCCAAGTGCCACATCCACACAGCTCTTAACTCCCTGCAGGGATGGGGACTCCGGCACATCCTGAAAACATTGGAATGAAAGGCTCCTTTAGCTGGGTGAATTTCCAATCCATCCTGGCTATTCAACAGTTCTGCCTTTTCTGTCAGGAAGAGTTTGCAACCCAAGAGTTGCTTCTGGTTATAAGAGCCAAGAAAATCATCGACCAATTTACAGGTATAAGTGCTTAAAAGTTAAATATAAAGTTTAAAAATAATAAAAAAGAAAAACTAAGTTTGGGGTTTTTTTGGAAGGCTAAGTTTTGGGTTTTTTTGGGTAATTATTTGGAAGGCTGCTGCTGAAAAAACAGTTCAGGAGACTTTGAGATAATACAGATTAATATTCTTTTCTTGTAATTTTCTCTGGTCTCTCCTCCATCTTATAGCATTTATGTTATTTTCCTTAAAAATGTGACTGGGATCTTTAAATAAGAGGAAGGCAAACCCATTGACTGTTCCAGCTAAATGCTTATTCTGTTCCTTCGAAGTAGTTAGAAAAGTGAAGTGAAAATCTTAAATCTGTTGGATTGAAATTCAAATTTTTGATATTTCCATTTAAAGGAACTTTCTTAAAAACAAAGTTTGAATCCAGATTAATTTCAGTTCTTTTCTAGTGTAAAAATGTTCAGTAGTATGGAAATTCACTGAGCTCCAGTTTAAAGCACAAGGACTGATTATTATCTTTAAAGCAAAGGCAGAGCATTTTTATTTTAACTCATGTGAAGTTGTATGAAGCAAACTCTGGGTGATTAAATTATAGAAACTACATTTTTAATAAAACCTGAGTGGCATGAAGTGTTTATAAATAACAGGCTGCAGAAAATGCAGGAGCTCTCTGATGGTGCAGAGAGTTTGGGGGGTGAGCCTGGGATTCAGAGGTGCTTGGGAAGCATCCCTGAAATGAAATTCTGGTAGAAGTTTGCTGCTTGGAAGGCAGGATTTTTCAACAGGAGACTTGGCACTGGATGTGCTAGAGCTGCTCTTAACAGTTTAATTAATGCTGTGTTATGTATGCACAGTTTTTTTAGCATCTCCTATTTGGAAACACTGCTTGATATATAGAAATAAAAAGTGTGCACACTCCCTAAGTGATGCACGTTGTTGTGGCTGTGAACTCTGTACGTTTGTAATGTTAAATTTGTCAAAGTTAATGTGTTGAAAAGTAACAAGTTACTTAAGTTAGTTAAATGTCTCTTTCTGGAGGAAAATTACCATAATGGTTACTTTTACTAAAATGCAATTACTGTCATTGTAACAATCAATCATATTTTCCTGGGGAAGGAACTTTGCTAGTTCTGAAGGCATTAAAATGTAAGATTGCTCTGCTCAGTGTTCACAAGATCTGCAGAGGCAAGAAACTTCTGGGGAGAATCAAGTTCCTCTCAGATGGTTTTCTTCCAGATTATTCCAAAATAGAAATTAACTTCTTAAATGAAACCGAGCCCGGTGACTTGTAAAACACCAACCAAAGCTTTATAAATTCTGAAAGGCTTGAAAAATATTTGAAAAAGGTTTTGTTACAGCTGAGCTTGATTTAAGCCTAAAGCAACAAGTTCCCATCTGCATTTCCCACTTGGCTGCCAGAACTTGGGAAGTTTTGCACAGGAACCTAAAAAAAAAAAAAAAAAAAAAAAAAGAGACCTTAAAGGTCATTCCATTCCATTCCATTCCATTCCATTCCATTCCATTCCATTCCATTCCATTCCATTCCATTCCCCTTTCCCATTCCCTTTCTCATCCCCATCTTTTTCCTATCCCCATCCCCATCCCCATTCCATCCCCATCCCCATCCCCATCCCCATCCCCATCCCCATCCCCATCCCCATCCCCATTCCCATTCCCATCCCATTCAGGGGTAAGGACACTTTCCAAACCCCATCCAGCCTGGCCTGGGACATGGGACAGAAATGAGTTCTTAAAAAATTCAGCAATATTTTCATGGCTGTTTTTATAGGAACTTTCTTCCTTGCACAATTTTTTTTTTAACCTGCTCTGTCACAGAGAAAAAATGTTCTTAAATTCTCACAGATGAGAAATAATTTCAAGGTATCCTATGACAAACTTCATTGTTTTTCAGGCAGTTTTTGTCACATAGAAATATGATTTGAACTCCACACCCATCACTCAAAGCACAATTAATAATCTCCTGAAAGTTTTGAAGATTAGCTGATTTTTTTTGCTAGGATAGTGATCTTCAAAGGGTTTTTATAATTTCATTTTTAGTGTTTGTCTCTATATGGAAACAAAAATAGCATCTCCATTGCAAAACAACTGCTGGAACATGCACCATAAGTGTCTTCACACTTGGAGACTCATGTTCATATATGATTCTGCTGTGGTAAATAGCTTGGGGTAAGCACACTCATTCCACACAGGCCCAGCTTTTGGTGGGTTTGTATTAGGTTAATTTTGTAAAGAATGACAAAGGTTTCAGTGAGGATACCTGCCATTGATAATACTGATATTTAGGCAATTTTCTGTTTGAAATATGAATGTTATGCTAATTTCACTGATTGTAGCTGTTTGAATTAGTGCTTAAGTGTATTTTTAATATTTATTTCAGGGCATGCTTTTCAAACTCTCCAAGACGAGAGAGTGATGCAGTACCTGTGAGTGATACAGTACCTGTGATCTAAGTCACAGAATTGTCTTGTAAGTTCCTTAGGATATTCTCATTAAAAATTGGCTTTAAAATGTCTTCTTTTGTATGATGAAGTGTTCTGGCTGGCATCTTGTTGGATTTTGGAGAGATCACTCACTGAATAACATCCTTCTACAAAATTCCCTTTTCCTAGAAATTCCTTTACTTCATGTCTCACTGTTGTGGCTCACATGATGGTGTGGAATTTAAACCTGAAAATTTCCCCAAATGCCAAATTCCGAGGCTATTGAAAGACTTTTTACCAGATTAGGACAGAAATATCCTTGTGCTTAGTCCTGTTTTTCAAATCCTTCTTGCTAAATAGTGGCTCTCTCCTTTTTACTTTTCTATGAAGCATTTTTAGATTAAGATATATTTTTGTCTGAATAACCTCCCTATTAATTAATATCCATTTTTATTTAATTAATAATATATATTTTTGTCTGAATAACCTCCCCCAAGCTGTGCTGTTAAGATTACATTTTATGGTTTCTATGAAGCATTTTTAGATTCATATATATATTTATATATATATTTGTCTGAATAACCTCCCTATTAATTAGTATATATTTTAGTTAATTAATATAATTAATTATTATTTTGTCTGAATCACCTCCCTATTAATTAAAATTTTTAAAAATTAATTAATTATATATATTTTTGTCTGAATAACCTCCCCCAAGCTGTGCTGTTAAGATTACATTTTCTGCTTTCTATGAAGCATTTTTAGATTCATATGTATATATTTGTCTGAATACCCTCCCTATTAATTAGTATATATTTAATTGAATTAATATAATTAATTATTATTTTGTCTGAATCACCTCCCTATAAATGAATATATTTTAAAAATTAATTAATTATATATATTTTTGTCTGAATTACCTCCCCCAAGCTGTGCTGTTAGGATTACATTTTCTGCTTTCTATGAAGAGTTTTTAGATTCATATATATTTTTGCTGAATGACCTCCCTATTAACCCTAACCTAGAATGTTGGGATTACATTTTCTGGTTTGTCTCTTGCAATCCATTGCTGGAATCAATAATTCCTGCCCTGCTACAATCACAGGAGTGATCATATTGTCCTTCTGGTGGGAAATGGAGGTTAATACAAACGATGCTCTAATTAGAATTCCAGGCCTGGTTGGCTCAGGGTTGATTTCCTTGGCTCCCAGCCTAATCTTGTTATGTTGTTTTTAACTATGAAGAGAGTGGCTTTAAAGATCTCCAGCAGTGCAAATGAGATGAGGGAGTTGTAAAGAGCTTAAAGAATCACAGAAGTGTAACTCCTCCAAAACAAACCCTGGACACAGAAGGGAAACTTCACCTGAACACCCCTCCCTGGCAGGGGGACACTCCCAAAAAACCATTGCTGGGGCTCTCCAATAAATCTTGTGCAGTCTTGCAGTGCTCTCTAATTGCCTGGTAGGACAGAGGTGTAAACCATTAATAATATGGTACATTTTTGTTTGGAAAAGGGTAATTATATGCTAAATGCTCAAGAATGACAAATCTGTTTAACTTTATTATTAGCATTCTTATATAGATGTATATACTCTTTATATATATATAAAATATATCTATTTTTACTCTTTATAGCATTAATTTCCACGAGTTCTAAGACATTTCTATCAAAATTATTGATGTTTTTGACTGCTGACACAGGGGATTTAAGCATTTTTATCTTTAGTTTTGTTTTATTTGAGAAACAGTTATGCTGCCCCAATGTACAATAAAATAACATATACAAAATGAAACAGAGGGGAAGAAATCTTGCCAAAAACCCTCCTGATTTAATGAAATTTAGCTCAGATCTTTGAATAACAGAAATTTTGGTTTTGTGAGCAACCAATTTCTACATAATCATGTAAAAGTGTGTAAAATGTGGAAGTCTTCAGAATTTTAGAACATTTTTTCCTCTGGTTATAATGTGTGGTTTTATTCTTAAATTTACATGTAATTCATTTCGTGTACATATAGACCCATACTTTACACATACACAAAGAATTATTTTTTTTTATTTTCCCCTTTTTTTCCTTTAAGAATTATCCACATTAGTGGTTCAACTTTACTTCCAGTCATTCCTCTTGATAAGAATGAAGGCCAGTGCTAAACTTTTGCTTTTTAAATTTTATTTGACAATTTTAATTTTCTCTATATGAAAAGCCATCTGTAGAGCTGGAAAGCAGAACATTTCTACAGGCAGAATTTTCTTTTGTGTGGGAAAATAATATAAAATATTTGCATCAGTTCTGTTCACATCTTCAGGAGTTTGAGTGAAATTTTCCATTTAAGTGCTTGGCTTTTCATCTTGGAGCATCTTTAAGTGGGAGCATATTCAGTGTGTTGATAAACATATTCTTCCTTAATTTTTTCATTTTCTTGCAATTATTTTCACTTTCAACAATGATTCTTTGGAATTCCTTGTGTCTCCTGATCCAACTGGCATTAAATGGATTTAATGTGATTCTGTCCAACACTTCTAGAAATTCAGGAAACCGATGAAATTTGAATTTATGACCAAACAAAATCATCCCATAATTTATAATTTGGCAGATTTTGCCTTCATCTCTGTGGGAAGGATCAAGTTTCTTGCTAGGTAGGTTTGCAGCAGAAGAAGGAAATCTTGGTGGCTGAGAGGAGCTGCATTTCCTAGGAATTCCCTGGGGATTTAGATCCCATCCAGCCAAGGAAGGCCCAGGAGCATCAGGTGGAGGAAAAGTAGGTCAGTGCAAACGATCCCTGAGACTGCTCAAGGAGCAGAATTGGGATTTCAGCCCTGATCACTTCACACTGGATAACCTTGGGAAGGAAAGTAAGCCAGGCAGGGTAAAAATACCTCTGCTGGTGTGCTCAGCTCAGGAGCCAACAGGAATATTCCCAGGAGCCACGGGAAATGGACTGAGCTGCTCAAATCCCAGACTTCTTGCAAACAGCACAGTCACCTCTGCTCTCCACTGCCTAGTGAAGATAATAGTAGGGTCTCTTTTCCAAAAGGCTAATTTGGCCAATCAGGAGCTGCTTTCTGCTGAAATTCCTGTTTTTTCCATGAGGACAGGCTTGTGTTGCTGCTGCTCCTGTTATCCAAGGAGGAGAGAGGCTGCTCTGTGTATTCCTGCTGTGTCCATCCCTTCCCTCTGTCACAATACTGAGCTTTCTCTCTGCCTGCCTTTTTACCTTTTCCTTCTGTCACTCCTACAGTTTATTTTAAACTTTAATTTATACGGAGCTCCTGCTTTCTCTATCAATATCACATCATTATTCTTACCTGATTCTCTTGATAATTTGTTTGCACTGGAATTCTTGGCAGTGAACTAAGAATTTCATTGTCTACCTACTCTCTTTTCTCTTGGAGAGTATAATAGAGTGGGAGGGAGAAGCCTCATGGTAATATTTTTATATTTGAAATGTAGCCACACTTTATATGCTCCTACACATGGTGCTACTTATAGCTAATGAAACAAGTCTCATCTTGTGGTCTAGAGCTTTTCTATTTTGGACTATTTTGTGCTAATTCTACTCATTTCAGCTCCCTCTGATTAATGCTGCTTCTCTTCTCCTCGTCTGCCTCCGTGGGATTATTTAGGAAGGGACTGTCAGCACTGCCTGGGAAGCACAGCAATCATCCTCACCCCAAAAATGAGGAAGAGCAAGTGGAACTGATGGGATGGGGTCATCTCAGTATCCCACTGAACTCCATGGAGGAGAATGCATCCTTTGGAAGCACAAAACCGATGCACCCAGCAGGTTCTGGGACATGGGACACAGAACTTCAATCCTGGGAGGCTTTTGGAACCTCAGGGTTCCCACAATCTTTTCTGTAATAAATCCAGCACAGCTTCACCTGCTCCAAAGTCAATGGCAATCCGAGGAGAAGAAAATCCCTTGTGTCTGCTGATCAATTACTAATTTAATATTATAATGCTATTTTTTGTTAGGCATCTTTATAAGCCACTTCAAGTAAACAGTGAGAGCATACACAGCAAGTAAATAGAATTTCAGAATAGGTTATCATTGGCAGAACTGATTATTTTTAATCCCTGTGCCTTTTATAAGAGAAAAAAGCTACTTTTACAAGACACCTTGTTTAGTATAAAATAAAGATTTTTTAATGGCACATCATTCTTTTTCACATCACTCATCTCCTGCCTCAGAGATTATTTATTCTGCTGGGAAAACTCTGTTTTGAAATAAGTTTACTCCATGCTTTTCTTCTTCCTTCTTTCAGCCTATTTTTAAGTTGCTTGGATTTCAAAGCAAGCTGGGAGTGCTTTGATAATGTTTAAGGATTCCACCTCACCTGAATTCAGAAGACACAGCCACAGAAACCTGCTGTGTTCCTTATCTCAGGCAATTTTGATAAAAACCACAATGTCCCGTGATCCACACAGATATTGGCAAATCAACTCCAAATTCAGTGGTCTAATTACAAAGTAATTTATTGGGAACAGTCAGGGAAGCATTTAAAAATGCTCATTACAGACCAAATAAAACATATTTGACTCAGCTGTTTTCAGCTGTGATTTCTGCTTAAAATGGGTGAATAGAAGAGGAAAGGAGAATTTCAATTCTGAAATATGTACTGCTGGTAGACAGAAATGCTCAGCTTGAATTTTTTTGGCCATATCTTAATACTTACAGTCTTTTAGACACATTAAAAATTTATTTAATGGTTGGGCAAGAGAAGATTTTGAAATTAATTTAAGCTGGTTCATTTGAATTCCATTTCCTGATCACAACTGCAAATTAATAAACTTTTATGATAAATTTTATTACTTAACCAACTCTACTATTTATGAGACCTGTTAAATCTTGAATATTGGTTTTGATAAACATGAAAATAAATAATTTTGGTGTCTAAATGCACTTACACTCCTCAAACATCCTTCATGAAAACAGTTGCAGTAAAATTGATTGGAACTGGATATTTCTGTGAGAACCCTTTGAAAAAGATCTTAGTCAAATGTCAGTAAATTTAGTACTGATTCCCTTCTCTTTTTTCCTTGCTTATTTTCTTTACTAATTTCATCATCATAAATAAATCTAAATTTCCTCTAACAAATGTGCCAATCTGGAATAAACCCCTCTGTGCATTTTCAAAGTTTACTTCAGTTTATGAATTTGAAGTCTTCAGGGATTTTTGAGTTTTTCAAGTCATGATTTAAAAACACAATTTTTTTTTTTTCCGAACTCTCAGAAAGCTTTTCATTCTCAAGTAATTTTTCAAGAAAAATCTTGTTTGGAATGAAAACAAGTTCTAATTTAACCCAAAAAAATTGCCAGTTTTGGCCTTGAGTTATACAAGAGACATTCACTCATGACAAAGCTGCACACAGAGTTTCTTCATACAGTTCTGTCAATGGCTGAGTTAAAGTGAATTATTGACATATTGGAAGTGTATTGATTGATTATGTCATTGCTATAATTTCCAGTAATATAATTGATATCATTTCATTGATGTGAGAACTTGGATCTTTGTGCTAGGGATGGATCAGAGACCATTTACCTGGGAATTCATGTGACAGAGAGCTTGCGACAGGTTTTAGGGACAATAAAGGTGGCAATGAAGACACCTCCAGCCAGGCAGTGATCTTTTAATTCAGTCAGTCAGCTGAACCCAAAATGTGTTTTATTATGGGCTGTGATTTGGGCAATCTGAATTCTCAGCCCTGTTCTGCTCCCAGCACAGTTCCAGTGGAATTTGTCCTGGGTGCTGCAGGATGTGCACTGGCCACAGTCAGCTCTTCATCCCTGCAGGAATTGTTCTCTCAGCACCTCTCACCTTCCAACTCCATGCTAAAGTTTTATTTTATTTTTTTAAATACCCATCCTACCTATTTTGTTTTGCAGAGACCCCTGGCAGCAGAGGATGTCTGGTGGCACTGCAGGCCCTGCAGTGCCACACTGAGCTGCCCAGATCCACACTCCAGCCCTGGCAGCAGCATCCCAGGACATCCAGCTTGGAAAAGACCTCCCAGAGCATCGAGTCCAGCCTGGCATCCACCCCATTTTCAGCAAGTGCCATCTGCAGTCATTCCTTGCTCATCCAGAGATGGTGATTTCCCCCTTCCCAGTCCCTCCCAGTGCCTGGGTGCCTTTTCCATGGCTGCACTGGGGTCCTGGTGTTTCTCTGGGGCTGGTTTGGGTTCCTCTCAGCAGCTGCACAGCATGAAGGGCCTGCCCTGCTCTCTGTGTCACACAAAACCAGGACCCCATCAGAGTCTGGGGTGTCCCTCTGAGCTGCATTCTGTGGTTTGGAGTAAATAAAAGTATGGAAAGGCAGATCCCATGGGTTTTGCTGGGAATGGTCAGTGTCAGGTCTGGGACACCTGTGGGAAACACAGCCCAATTTAGAGTTCTGTTAATTTCAGTCATCTCTACTCTCCTTTCTGAGCAAAACACATTCAGCATTGAAACGAAGCAGCATTTTGGATGTTTCTAACTTGTTTAGCAAATCCAATTACAATTCCCCATTTCCCTGCTTGGCCCTGCTGTTCTCTCCAGAGGTATTGGGATCCCTGGAGTCAGGAGGTGGCAAATCCATTTGTTCTGCATTTCCTGGGACACAGCTGTTCCAGCTTGCTGCTTTTTGCCTGTCTGAGATCTCCTTAGCCCGGGGGCTGATTTACTGCTCCATGTGCTCCCTGGGGTATTTCTCCACTGGGAATTTGTACCCTCCCACTGCCCAGAGTTTACCTGTCTGGAGCTGGTAACTGCTGGTAACTGCTTTTCTCTAGTTACAGATAAGGGCAGATTCCTTCTCATGCGTGAGAGAGAATCTTTTTATAACTTTCTATACCATAAAAAGTCTTTTTATAACTCAGACTTTTCTATGAGAGACCTTTGGACCAACATTTCACATGGCAGCACTGTTAGTCACTTGTGAGTGTTGCTTTTGCCCTGTATTTATAAAAGGGACAACTTTTAACCATGTGTTTAGCTGTGATTATAATTTGCTTTTTAACTGTAACTGATTTTCAGCAAAGCTGTGGTTTATTTAAACCAGCCCCGTGGTCTTGCAAAGCTTAGGCAGTAACTTGAGATGTCACAGTGAGCACACACAGCCATCAGAATTATGGAGCAACTGCTCTGTGAGGAGAGATGGAATTCTTTAGGATTTTTCCACTCTGCAACGAGAACACAAAATGCAGAGTTATGGGGGGAGCCTCTGAATTCATGAATAGTGTGGGAAAGGTGCACAGAACATCATTTTTCATCCTTTTTCATCTACAAGAACCAGGCAGTATGCAAACGTGGAGTGTTCTTAAATAGCACGGAATTAAATTTTGGAATGCGCTGCCGCAGGAGATTGCGGAGGCCAAAAGCATGAATAGATTTTTAAATCACCATCAGTGGCTATTGAAGTGAAACAAAAACCCTAAACACACACACAAAACCACTGCTCAGGGTACAGACTCCTGCTCAGGAAGATCCTAAAGGGCTGATTGCAGGAGCTGGAGGTGTTACAGGCCTTGGTGACATCCCCAGCCAGGAGAATGAGGTGATGAACATTATTCAGCCCCAATTAGGGATTTTGTCAGGGCCATATTCACTTCATGGTTTCCCTTTGCTGGCATCACTAGAACCATTTAGAAATTGAGTTTTGTTGATATCAGTCCATAGTGCAAAAAATCTACCTTGGTCTTCAGCTCAGAGGTTTTGTTCTCATTTTAAGTCATCTTAACAGCATCCAAAGGGAAAGGACCCCCGAGCAGCAGCAGCAAACTGGGAGAGATCAGAGACACAAACATCAGGGCAGAATTCATCCTGTGCCTTCCTCCTCCCAGTTCCACATGATCCTGGGAGGGAATGCCACCACAGGGGCTCACACCTCTGATTTTTCTGTTTTCTTGTGGATTGCTCTTCCCTGCTCATGACACCAGGCATGGAGAAACCCCCCTTGATGGAATTTGCCAACAGGTTGAGCAGTGAAATCCACACTTCAACTGGACTCCCCCAGCACTGCTGCCAAAAATAACAGAGATAACAGGTGGAGGGAGAGCTGGGATGTGGAGCCAAATGTTCCACAGGCATCATTTGTTTTTTCAGTAAGAGGGAATTTTTTCATGCAGTTCCAGCCCTGGAGCACTCGTGGTGCTGGGAATGACTTGTCCAGTCCTTTTCATCCCAAGAGTTTTCCTGGTTGTGCAAACTCTGACTCACTCTGGGGATGCTGAAGTTCACCACTGAGAGCAGAGGTTGGGTAACAGTTCAAGCTGAGGTTCTGCTGCCCTTGAAATTACTGGAGAATCCATTCTCTCCATCCATGAATGCTGAAATCTGCCATGGCTTGCCTGGTGAGAGTTTAGTAATCCATAACTCTCTACAACCCCTGATTGTTAATAATTACACAAAAAAATCCAGTTTTGTTTAAAATTGGGGGTAAATTCAGTATTTTTTTCTGTTGCTTTATGCACTTCTGTTGCTGATATCAACATCCTTCAGGATCCATCCTGGGCATGGATTGACAGAAACATTTGCTTCATGTCTGAATTTCTTTCTTGTGTCTGAGCCTTGTAGGTTAAGGGTGGTGGCTGAACTCGTGTTTGCTGTGTCCACACACCCCATCACATGTATTTCACAAGAATTCTCAGTTTTTTGGGATATTGAGAAAAATGATCAAGTCTTTGTGCCTTGAGGAATCCTATAAATCATGATTAAAATCCCTGCTTTTGAGGAGAGGTTTTGATATCTCCCTGGGCTTTTGCTGCCAACCCAAATTCAATGAAAAACCTGCTTTTTTCATACAGAATTGCGTCAAATGATTTGCCATAAAAATGCCCTTTCTTTGCTTCTAGGCAAGAAATTAAGTCTCATTATTCTAAAACTTAAGAAAATAGAATAGTGGCCCACTGTATTTCTCATGAGCTCTTGAAATGGGAAGTTTTTTGTGTCCATGGGGAAAAGATTCCAAAGGCTGCTGCAGGAATGTTGCAGTAGGTTCTGTTCCCTGCTAAGTGATTTTTGGCTGCTGTGTCTGAACAACCAATCCAGGTCCATTGATACAGTTTTGAATTCATTGCTGGGAGATCTGAATTTCAATTTTCCTGCCTGTCCACGATTTTTGTAACTTCCAAACATCTTAGCACAGGAACTTTTCCATCTGCTGGCAGTGTGCACTCCTTGGGAGTTTGCTCCCTGTAGTACTTTACTAATCACAGTGAGATCCCAGTTCTGCCCTCCCCTTTTATCTCTTTACAGCGGATATTGTCATACCTGACAAGTGAATTATCAACATTTACAGTTCAAAATCTCATCTTCAATACCATAAATCAGAAAAACACACTTGTAGCACTATGAAAAGTTCTATGACACTTTTGCTCCTGAGGAAGGGCCCCAAAATCTGTCTCTTCTGAGTTCTATCAGATGATGTAATTTATGTTCTCTTCCATGCAATTTCTGTCCAGTTGTTTTTTAATGAGCTATTTAGGATCACTAAAATTGATAATTATTTGATACAGAATGCAAATACTTAAATAGGAAATGTCTTTGAATCACTGAGAGTCAGCATGATTGTTATTAGTAACTATTTAATAATGGGAATATTCTGGATTATTAAATGAGGGTTAAGAACAGAATATGAAGTCAAGAGCTCTCTTCTGATATAAGAAAATCAAAATCCACAGCATCAGTTTTGTTTCCAAAGCAATTTTTTTTCCAAAGTAAATTTTTCCTAAGGTAACAATTGAGGAAATGGCCTTAAGTTGTGTCAGGGAAGCTTTAAATTGGATATTGGGGAAAAATTCCTTCAAGGAAAGGGCTGTAAAACATTGGAACAGCTCAGGGAAGTGGTGGAGTCCCCATCCCTGGAAGAGTTCAGAAAATGTGTGGACGTGGCACTTGAGGACATGGATTGTGGTGGACACTGGTGGTGGTTGGAGTTGATCTCACAGCTGTTTTCCAACCTTAACAATTCCATGATTCCACCTTGAAGCCCCCTGAGTCAGAGTTCCAGTAGGATTCACCTTGACAGAGTGATGGAAGTGTTTCTTTCCTGCCTCCATCCCACTCAGCTCCACCAATCCCACTGTACTGGTTCCCAGCACAGGTACAAATCAAACATTTCACAGTTTTGGTACTGAAATGTGGCTGGAGAATGCAGGGATTCAGTGAGAAATGGTACCTGGTGAGGTACTGAAATGACAAATGGGTGTGCAGGACAGAGAGGGGAACTGCAGCCAGACTGAACTGCAGCCAGAGCTGCTTTGTTGCACTTTTTAAACCTTTCAGTGGTTTCTTACAAGGATTTCCAGGTGAGAATCTGGGAGGTGCTCCTGTGGGATCTCTGGACCATTGCAATGGTCTCCAGGTTGGATTTTGGGAGGTGCTCCTGTGGGATCGCTGGACCATTGCAATGATCTCCAGGTTGGATTTTGGAGGTGCTCCTGTGGGATCTCTGAACCATTGCAATGATCTCCAGGTTGGATTTTGGGAGGTGCTCCTGTTGGCATCAGTCTGGACCATGCATGGTCTCCAGTTGGATTTGGGAGGTGCTCCTGTGGCATCTCTGAATGCATGATCTCCAGCTGGATTTTGGAGGTGCTCCTGTGGGATCTCTGGACCATTGCAATGGTCTCCAGGTTGGATTTTGGGAGGTGCTCCTGTGGGATCTCTGGACCATTGCAATGATCTCCAGGTTGGATTTTGGGAGGTGCTCCTGTGGGATCTCTGAACCATTGCAATGGTCTCCAGGCTGGATTTTGGGAGGTGCTCCTGTGGGATCTCTGGACCATTGCAATGGTCT
Organism: Serinus canaria; assembly: GCF_022539315.1. Lineage (NCBI taxonomy): Eukaryota > Metazoa > Chordata > Aves > Passeriformes > Fringillidae > Serinus > Serinus canaria. Next base: position 2,237,623 of record NC_066321.1, read on the forward strand.
CCAGGTTGGATTTTGGGAGGTGCTCCTGTGGGATCTCTGAACCATTGCAATGATCTCCAGGTTGGATTTTGGAGGTGCTCCTGCTCCCGTCTCAGCTCCCTGAGCCCACTGAGCACTGTAGCTGCTCCTTGTGGCCCTGGGTCACTCCAAAGCCATTCCCACAGCCCAGCTTTCCCTGCAGACAGCAGACCAACCCCCCGTGCATAGCTGGGGCCAAAATAGTCCCAATATTCTCTTTGCTGCTCCTCCAGAGGCTCCTGAAATGCGGGGTGAGATCATTGCAGCCTTTTGGGGTTTGCTGCAGTTTCCTATTTCTTCTGGGCTCTTTTTTAAGCCAGGCTGTCCTTAGGGAGTCACTGCAGGGTGCTGCTGTGCCCAGGGTCCCTGCAGGCATCCTGGTAACCCTGCACAACACTTTTAGCTTTCTGGGGGATCAGAGGGCTCAGCAGGGACTTGCTGACATTCTTGGGAAGAATCAAGTGCTGCCTGAGAATGAAGAGTGGCAGAAAGCACTTCTTAATTAATCATCAGCAGAGGAATTAATGCCAGTGCAGTTTGTTTTATTTTTAATTCTTAAGTTCACTATAAAGAAATCCTGTCAATTATTTTATTTTGCACCAGGTCAGGATCTAACCAGCTGAGCCTCAAGTGGAAATAGACTGGCAGGTCTCAATAAAGATCGACTGGAAGAAATTTATTTACACTCATGTAGTAAACACTACACTGAGTAGTGTGTTAACAGCCTGTGAGTATGTTTTTATTTGCTACCATAAATCAACTTGTTGCAGTCCATTTAATATTTCCAATCCCACATCATTATTTATAATGATTCTTTACCAATCAAGAATTTTGGGGAATATAAGGTGAATTTTTCATCTGGGGGCTCCAGATGAATTTCCACGTCCTTGAGTCTCAAATGCCTTTGTGTCATGAGATCTTTTATTAAAAAAAATATAGCACACTGCTCCTATGCCAAATATTCTTTTGGAAAGCTATTCTTGCTCCCACCCTCAATAGTAACAAGAAAATACTGCACTAGGAGTTATTTTTAAGTGGCTGGAAATAGCATCCATATTATTTCAAGCCACTGATGTATAAAATCTTTGGAAGAAAAGAATGGCCACTTGTTTATTGCAGGTTGTTTGTTCCCATTTGTTCATTCTTCAGTTTTAGAAAAGTGCTACGTGAACAAAAACTACCATCCAAGATCATTTGTAAGCACCAGGCACCCTCATGTACAAAGGAATTATATAAATGAGAATTGCTATTATTTTTCTCATTTCTGTTGGGATTAAAACAACAAACCTTGGCATCCTTAATTCTTCCATGCTGGGATCTGTCTGTTAGAGCAGTTCTCAAAAACTTGGAGAATCAATCCCACAGAAAAATCTTTTCCTTCTATTAACAGAAAGGAATGAGGATTTATGCACAATATATGGGGTCCATTCATTAAGTTTTACAGGTGTTTAAAATATTACATCAGAAAAGGGTTTTGTGCATTAGAGAAATTCAGAATGTGGAGATTGTGTCAGACATTAAATAATTGGGGTTTTCAGCTGTATCACAAGGGGTGTAACACAATTTTACAGCTGCAATATTTGTGCAGGAGTTAATTGTGGTGCCTGCAGAAATTGAGAATTGTATTCCAGCAACTGAATTTATTTTCAGTTCAGACAGCTTAGATAGATATAAATAATTAACAAAATTCAGAAGTAATTGGTATTTTCTACAACTTTGTGTAGGTAGAGGTAGACTTTAACTAAATCCTCAGTATATTTCCAGTGTCACAGTCAGCTTATGACTTCAAAGACAACAGAATTTGTACCATATGTGTCAGGAGTAGCTTGAGAACATGTAAAATAACATCTTAAATGCACTCACACTGAGTATTTTAATTTTTTAAAATTATATTCTTCAAAAGAGAAGTTTTTGCTGGATGCTATTATGCTCCTCATTGCAAGTGTAGATGCTCCTAAAAGCATTAAAAATAAATGTTCAACTCCTTTAGCAATGTTTGCTTGTGAATTTTAATTCATTTCATAGATACTTTCCATCTGTAATTAGCTCCACTAATTCCATAGCCAGAATTAATTACTTCTACAAAAAGCAACAAAGGAGTTTCTGGAATCACCCTGTATTTGCTACAGAAAAAAAAATGTGTGAGGATGCATCCAGAATTCCCTTCCCCAACTGTTTATTTGGTGGAGAACATTTTTCTCCTCCCCAAAGTGTGTCTAATCAGATCCTCCCAGAGCAATGCCACGCATGCAATGCCTGTCCCATAATTCTCCTTGGAGACAGTGCACAGCTGCTGCAGTGAGTATTAGCTGCTTCTTAGGCTTGGTCTTTTCTTTCAATAAAAATCCCAGATGGCCAGGGGTCTTTCACACCACCCTGGTAAATATGAGCCTGCTTCAGGTGGAGAGGTGATGTAAGTCCATATAATTCTGCTTTAAGTGCAAAAATCCCAGCCTGAGCTCGATTACTGCCTGTTTTTCTCCAGTCCCTCAAGTGGCCAGACTTGATCCAATGGCAGGAGTGGCTGGAAACAGGAATTATTGTGCTTCAGGAAACATCCTGGAGCTCTACACAGTGACAGCTCTGCAGGGCTGAGCTCGGGGTGTGTTTGTCAGGAGAGCCCTTCCAGCTTTGGGCCTGAGTCCTGGCAAGTGCTTGAGGCTCCTCCAAAGCTCCCACTTGGGCCCAGTTGTGCCCAGTTTGCCTCTGCAGTGCTGCTTTCCCTCTGCCACATCCTCTGGGAGCCAGGGGAGGCTTTCCATCATCAGAGACTGCTGCTTGAGGAGGGCTCTGCTGCTCCTTTTGGGGTGACAGCACATTCATACCCAGCATCATCACAGATACCTCACATTTTAAATGAGCTTCTCTGTTGAAAAGGAGTAATTAGGGGCAGGAATTGGGTCAGTATTCCCTTGCAGGCCTGTGCACCATGAGTTCTAGAGGAATGACTGGATTTGGCACTCAGTGCTCTGGGCTGGGTGACAAGCTGGGGATTGTCACACGTTGGACTCCATGATCTTCCAGTTCTTTTCCAATCATTCTGTGATTCTCTGCTGTGCTGTCCCAACAGAAGGCTGGGATCTTACACAGCTCTGTGCAGAACCCACACGTTTCCATCAGTTTGTCCCAGGTGTTGGACCCTGGATGCTGAGAATTTTAAACTTTCTGTTCTGGAAGGCACAAACCCAGAAGCAAATTCTATATTTGACCCGAGGTCATAGAGAAAGCTTCCAAAATTGATTCATAGCACTGAGATTACAAGTGTGTAGTGTGAGTAAGAGTGCTGCTGTCTCATTCCAGCTCAATCCCAAGCAGGCAAAGCAGGAGGAGATGGAAACCACCTGAGCTCAGAGCCAGAGGAGTACAAGGGCACAGAGGCTGTGATGGGCTGGGATCATTTGTAGAATTAGTGCTGGTGGGTACCAACTTTGGCTCTGGACAGCCTGTTGAACTTTGCAGAAAAAGAATTGACTCTATTCAGGTTCAATCCATTGAACTTGATTGCAGAGAACTGGAGGATTTCCCAGCCCCAGAGGTTTGCTGAGAGCCCTGAGCCCAGCTAACAGGGCAGGACTGCCCCTGCCATGGCTTTGCCAGGCTATTTTCCAGGCTGCTGGAAGCACCCTGTGCTGAACTCCACAATTTCCTTTATGTGGCCTTTTCAGGTCAAAATGCCCCACTGCCAACTGATTTAACAAGTCAAACTTGAAGCTGCTTTCTGATTGTACCTTAAATTTTTCCCTTCCTGCTTTTAAGTCGAGTCATTGCCCCATAAAGCCAGACAGAACTCCAGGAAGTGAAATTCAATTGCAGCACTGATATTTATCCCATTGAAAAATGAATAAGCAGGACTCATTTTCCCCCAATTTTTCAGAGTTGTGTTAAGCTATGCTGTCTACATCTCAGGTTTTTTCAAAGTTTTAATGATTTCTCATTTGTCCTTGCTCACTTAAATTTTTTATTATTCTTCCACGAATCACCTGTCATTAATTTGAATCTTTGTGGTAATGACAATTCTCAGTTGGGCTCTCAGCATATGCAAGTTTGTATCACTTCAGTTTTATTTTCCTGCCAAACTCAGTTCTCACTCACAGAGCTGCTCTTCACCACTACCTTCATGACTGGGTTTATTTATTTTACTTTTCTCCTGAAGAAGCATTTCAGATAAATTTCTTTTTAGGTTTTTTTTTATCCTGTTCAATCAGTTTGCTTTTTCTCTTATTCCTCTTTAAAACACTTTTTCTCACTCTTCCTTAAAACTGCAGCATCTTCTGAGGGATTTTTTTTTCTTAGACTTCATTTTCATGTTGGTTACTTTTTCTTCCAGAACACATCATAAAAGAGCTCAAAATCCAGCCTATTGCCAGTCTTTGTGGAATAGTCTAGACTTAACAGTTCATTACATTTGCCTTTAATGACTGTTTTACATTCTGCTTATTAGCACTGCGTGTTGATTTGCAGTCTCTGTGTGGATGTGCAGCCTTGGTGTGGGATGGATATCCAGGAAACACCAGTGGATGGTGTGGAAAAATTTTAGTTTTTGGCCCAGTTGTTGATTGGAATATAGTTTAGCTCTTGGGAAGGAAGAGCTGGAAGGTGATGCACAGGTGCCCAGAGAAGCTGGGGCTGCTCCTGGATCCCTGGAAGTGTCCAAGGTTGGATGGGCTTGGAGCAGCCTGGGATAGTGAGAGGAGTCCCAAACCATTCCATGATTCTGGGATAAAAAAAATGGTCGAATCAGAAAAATGTCTTCAGGAACAGGCAAATTCCCATTGATCACATGAAAAGGGGAGGAGGAGCCACCTGCTGATGCCTTGCAGGTGCTTTATTACCCAAATTCTCCTTGTTGAGGACAATTCTGGCTGTGCATTTTTGAGCTGTTATCAGCACCTCAGCCCCAAACATCTGCCAATCTCACCTGGTGTTCTGCTTGCAGATAATCTAAATGATAAGGGGATGTGGATAAACACCTGAGAATGCCTGACCATGCTCAGCTTTGGCAGTGCTGCTGCACTATTCTGGAATTCTTAATGGAAATTTAGAAATTAGCTCTCTTTCAACCCCAAACTGAATCTTGAGACAAATCTTTATTTTGGGCAAAGTAAAGCATTGCTTCTGGGGTTTGTTTTGGAGATTTAGTGCTGTACAAAGAGCTTTTTAACGTGGTATCATTTCATCTAAGCTTGTACTAAAGGTCCAGCTTGTCCATTTAATGTTGATCTATTCCTCACATTTTAATTAAGCTTTAATTTTGACAAGCTACTTCCACTCCTCTGCACCTGATTGTTTTCCCAGGAAGTTGTTTCCTACTGGGAGGTTTTCAGGCTGGAGCTGTCCTGCAGCTCCATCCATCTCTGCCTGGGGTTGTTTATGAACCAGTTTGGCAGATTGGGGCTGGGTGGGGCAGTTGAGATCCCAGCAGTTTCCAGAAATCCTGCTCAGCTCAGGGTTGGGAAGGAGCCAGAGTGGAGTGGAGCTGCTTTGGAAGTGTGGAGCTCTGTCCCCTAACCTTTCATTTCATGGAAGCTGTATCACTCTCTTCCCTTCCTTCAGGCTTCTGCATATTTTCTGCAAAAATTCTGGAAGCAGAGAACAAGGAAAATCCCCTAAACTCCCAACCAGCTCAGGAATTCATCCTGCAGACTCATTTTCCTGTGGTTTCAGACTAATATTGACCAAGTCCATTGAGCCTTTATATAACACAACTTCAATTTTGGTAATTGCAGGTAAAACCAGTTCTTATCACCCTGGACAACTGATATTTGAATTGACTTTTGATTTTTCTCAATAGGGATTTTGGGCTCCAGACTATTTGTGTGCTCCTGTCATCTTGGAATATTTAGAGCCTGTTTCTTTTTGGATGTTGGGCAACACACAAAGTGTGACTGTCTCCAAATTTTGCTCAAAGGAGCCCCAAATCTTTGTTATCTTCAAGAAGGAAGGCAGGATCATTAAAAATAATTATCCAGTGCCTGCTACTTGTTAATTACTTGAAAGTTCATTATTTTAGACTATGCTCAGAGTATATCCTGCCTGGACAGTAGCCTACAGGTTCTGAATATAATTTTATTAGTGTCTTTGAAGCAGTCTATTACCTATTTAAAAATACTTCAAAATGTAATTATTTTAATGATTTCTAATCCTACAGGATGCATTGCTAATTATTACTGATATTATAAATTTATTTTATTGTATGGGGTGGATTTTGCCTGATGAGTTTCGGGGTTTTAATTAAAAGTTCTAATAGATTTATTACTAATAGCTTAGGGCTCTGTTAACTGGAATGCTAATCACCTTTTCTGCCCAGTATTTTCTGTGGGAGGTGTGGGCAATCAGAGAAATGATTCAGAGCCTTTCAACTGGCTGGAATAGGATGATTTCCACCTTCCAGAGGAGGCTGAGACCTGCCATGGTCATGGATTGTCCCATGGAACTGGTGTTGAACAATCAAGGCTTTCACACAGACTTTGTCCTCTGCAATGAACAATTCCTTCAGCCAGGATGTGACAAACTGATGTGACCTTGCAAACTTCTATTTGTCAGTGTGATTGTGCTCCAAAAGTGACCAAACTCCCAGGAAACTTCTGCCCAGTGTGGGTCCTGGGAGCACAGAAAGAATTTGAAATAGATGGGAAATGAGGAGAGGAAGTGGGACAGGGATCTGAGAACCAGAGCTGAGGAGGTGGATCCAGAGGTGCTCAGGTGCACCAGGAGTGGAGCTGGCTGGAAGGGGTGCAGGAGGTGTGGGGAGCAGGAATTTGGGTGCAATAGGGAGGGTGGGGCACTGGGACATTGGGGTTTCTTTGTAGGTCTGCCCTGGCATGTTGGACATCACAACCCTTTCATATCATACAGTGTTACTGGTTTGGTTTGAAAAGCCAGGTGTCTGATAAGGAAGGCAGAACCTTCCTTGAAATGGGAAGTGGAAACCCCCCTCTCTCTGAATTATACCATTTTGAAATTAAGGGGGGCTCTCAGGCAAAGATATGGGAATAGGATTAAGTTCTTTACTAGGAAAATTTTTAAAAATACAAATGCAATAGTACAAAAAAAGAAAATAAACTACTGACACAGTCAGACCATGCCCTGTCCCCCTGTGTGTCAGGGTGGTGGCACAGTCCCATCCCAGGGGGGCTCAGGGTGGTGGCACAGTCCCATCCCAGGGGGCTCAGGGTGGTGGCACAGTCCCATCCCAGGGGGGCTCAGGGTGGTGGCACAGTCCCATCCCAGACTGGCTCAGGGTGGTGGCACAGTCCCATCCCAGAGGGGCTCAGGGTGGTGGCACAGTCCCATCCCAGGGGGGCTCAGGGTGGTGGCACAGTCCCATCCCAGGGGGCTCAGGGTGGTGGCACAGTCCCATCCCAGGGGGGCTCAGGGTGGTGGCACAGTCCCATCCCAGGGGGGCTCAGCCCTCCTGCAGTGCCAGCTGTGGCTCTGCTGGAGCAGGGATCCTGCCCAAGGGGGGAGTTTTCCTCTGCAGCTCCAGGGCTGCTGGAGATGGGCCTGCTCTCCCTCTGGGAATGCAGGGCAGCAGAAAGCTGCTCCTCTGGGAATGCAGGGGGCAAAGGCTGCTGGGCTGTTCCAGGGCAGATTGGATCCAGGTAGGAATGCTTGGCTCCTCCCCTGGGCGGAGCATCTCCCATGGGATGGTGGGATTTGATCAGCCCTGCAGGGACACTCAGTGGCCATGGACAGCAGACAATTAATAATGAATGGCCATGGACAGCAGAGATCTCCTGGAGGGAGGATTGGCTGTGGGAGAGATAAAGAAAAAACTGCCCCATGAACAGAGAGAACTGCCCCAGCTCTGACAGATGGAAATAGAATACACACCCAGCCACACCTTTCAAATAACTGAGAGAGTTATTTATTAATTCCATATGTTAGTTAAATTACTAAATACATTAAATCTGTTAGAACTCTCCTAACATCCCTGGCTGTGCTCTGAGTTATAGAAGATTCTGTGCTTAAAGGTGTGCAGACCATTTTTGGGCCCTGACATTGCTGTGCTGGGTTTGCTCATTAAGAGGATGACTTAATTAAGTCAAAACTGTGTCCATGAGAAGGTTTGTAACCAAGTGTGGGGAAAGCTGGAACTGGTGCAGAACTGGGGATGTGGGGGTGAGGTGTGAAGGGCAGAAAGGTTTGAAAGGTTTGAAGCCACTGTGCAGATTTGTATGGGACACTTGACAAAAGCAGGGGCACAGAGCAGTCAGTGACCCTGCTGAGAAAAGCAGGAGTCACTGCAGTACTGGCAGGGCTGGAGATGGGAATATTTTAGCAGCCTGCAGCCATCTGCTTATAGTCAACATGTGCACTCCTGAGGCCTTCAGAGCACACAGGGAGCAGAGATCCTGCAGCTCTTCCCATTCTTTCACCTCTTATGTTCCTTCCCAGGAAGAAAATCCTCCAGAAGAAATGCTGGGAATTCAGATGTTTCACCACATTGCACAATAAGTATGATTAAAAAAATCCCCAGCAAACCCAAGCGGACAAAAAAATTTACTTTATTAAGACATATTTTGAAGCCTTCTAATAATGCTGTGATTTAAAGGAGCCCAAGACATTTAAATATCTGAATTATATTGGATATTCATAGGAAAAGGAGGTATAAGCACTGCCCTTTTTGGGAAACTGGAGAAGGAATGGGTTAGCCTGGCTCTTACCAGTTGTGGTGTTTTCTTATCACCTCACATCTGAGATAAAGCCCAGAACCTGGATCTGACTTAGGAATATACAAAAAGAACCTGCACGAGGCAAGTGTAATTCTGAGGCAAAATGAAATTTCTTGCACGTTGCTCGAATGCTGCGAGCCAATTGAACAGAAAGTTTGCTCCTGTAAACCAATTTACTGATTAAAACCGGCACACTCTGCCCATCACCTCCATCAGGGCGCCTTGAACTCCTCTGCTGACTTCTCCAGACAAATGCAAAGTGACATCTCCAAGCAAGAGCAGCTATTACTGGCACTCAGGGCTTAATGCACTGACCCGGCGTTCCCTCGGTGACCTTGGCACCAGCAGGGGGATTAGGAGTGGCAGCGTCTCCCTGCCTTGTTTATTTCCTTGGAAATAGCCGGGATGTGAGATTAAAATGACACAAAATTGAAAATGATGAGCTGTGTGTTAAAATGAAACTATTTGCCCTCCTGCCTTGCAGCCAGGAACTGCTGCCCCCACCTATGTGGGAAAATGGGCAAAAAGATTTCAGTAAAAACCACAAAAGTGGGACCAAATAAATGTGGGGATCTAAGTTTATTTCTTCTGAAACAACTCCACGCCAAGTTTCAAAGGGCTAATTAGACAATAAAGTTGTGTCCACCTGGTTTAAATCTCAGTGCAAGGATTTCTGAAGCTCTGAAGTGCTGCTGCACCACGGAATGTTCTGATTGCACCAACCTCCCCCACGAGTCTCTTTCCAGTAATCAGGAAAGCAAATTTCCTTGGGAGCCAGTGGGAGAAGTGAATTTATAGTTATTCCCTGCCAGCTGCTTAAAAAGCTGCCAGCTAATCTGTTTGCCTGCACTTTTTTAGTGTCAAAGTTGAGATCTGTCTTGATTTGAGCTGAATTCTTTGTGGAAAAGCTTGGTGACTGCTGGTGTTTCCCTGCAGGAAGAAAAAAAACCTCAACAGAAAACTTCTGAGCTCACTTTTTATAATCTCACAGTTTGTAGTGGAGCAGAGAGTGCTGGAAGAGTGAGACTGGGAGGATTTCTGAGAATTCACACTTGTTCAAGGCACAACAGTCCCTGAGGTTTGTGGATTTGAAATATAAAAATTAGATTTTGTTTCATGGAGTTTTACCCCATTCTGTGGGTGAACAGCATAATTGTGAGTGTGCTGCTATAGCTGGTGTATGTACAATACAAATTGCTGGGATATGGATTCAGCTCTGCCAGAATTTCCTTTCCTTAATAATGTGATGATCATTCCCAGAGGAATTCTCCCCTCAGTCAATGCTGCACTGAGGTCCTTTGTTTTCACTTCTTGCACAACTTTGCTGCTATTTCTGCATGTTCTGCCCCATCTTCTCTAATTTTCTTCTGTCCTCACATTCTTAACAATCCCTTTTTCTGGTGGATGGTGATTTCTGATATTTCTGGGATTTGTCCCATCCCTGGCAGTGTCCCAGGCCAGGCTGGGGCAGCACCCTGGGACAGTGGAAGGTGTCCCTGCACACAGCAGGATGGGCTTTAAGGTCCTTTCCAATCCAAATCATTCCAGGATTCTGTGATCCTGGATTTTGTGTGTCAAACAGCTTTCCTTTCTTCTTATGCAAAAGGTGAATTTGGGATCAGTTCTGGAAGCCATCAGTGCATGACAGTTCAGGAAATACCTGTTCCTTTCCTAGTTTGTCCCAGGCTTCCTTTAGAATTAAAAAAAAAAATAAGGTTTATGGCTTTCACTACCCAACAGGGAGAAAAAGAAAGGGTTTTCTATCAGACCTGTTGTAGTATTTAGGAATAATTATTGCAAATATGTAAATGTCAGGAAGGCAAGGTGGGCAGCAGCCATGGCTTAGCTTTCATTCCAGCGAGCAGCACTGGTCAGGCATAGCACAAAAAAGTAAAAAACATTGTAACATCCTAAATAATTGCACAGCACAATATTCCTTCACTCTCCACAAATCCCTCTGTGTTTTCCCTGCATGTTGCACACATGTGGACACCACTGCAGGGAAAGGGCAGCTGGTAGAGCTCCAGCCCTGCAGCTGATGGCTCCCCTGGGAGCAATCCCCACTGCTGGGCTTGGCACAGCCTCATCCTGACGGGAGGAGTTTCCAGCAGGAATGTTTTGCGAGGTTCATTTTCAGAGTTTTTATTCTTCGCTATAATCTTCCTCCTAAAAAGAAAAATTGTGTCTTTAAACATTCCAGAGAACGTATCCCAGGCAAACGAGTGGTTTCTGTTCAAACTTTTACCTCGAGGTTGTTAAACAGTTTCAAGGAGTAGGTGGAAAAGTCATTAGCAGATCATAATCACCGCTTTGGTATTTGCTTTAGAAATTCAAAATACAAAGCAATCTGCAGAGCATCTCTCAGGATCAGGTGAATTTCCTTTTTGGGACTGTTACTTGGATGTGTGGATATTCCTAATTTTTGATCACATCCTTACAGGTGTACTGTGCTACTGTCTGGAAATAACATAATTTGGTGCAATTTTTTGCAATGCTGTTTCATTTCTGAGTGGGTGATTTTGGATTGCTCCACGTCTTAAACACAGAAGAGCAGCCTGGTGCTGAGTTACACAAAATCCTTCGGGGAAAACTCACAAAGAACAGCTCCTTTAATTCAGGCATTTATTAACATCCCTGATTTCTTCAAACTCAACACCAGCAGTGCCCTTCCCAGGGCTGAAATAAAAATGGTTTAGTGAGTTATTCAACAGGAAATGTGAAAATTGATAGTGTACAAAAAATGGAATTATCTTACCTGATAAACTGGGCCTGATTTGACTCATTCCAATCTCAAAACTGTGGGTTAATAGTTGGATTGTTGGTTGCAGCATCCAACCACACTGGGTGTGGAAAGAGCTGTTGTTTAAACAGTAATATTTAGAAACATTGCTGCTCGATATTTAGGAAATCCATTCCTACCCACAAATAACCCAAACCCTCCTTGCCAAACCTGTTGATTTCGAGGTCATGGTTCCAAGTCCTTCCCTTCAGCCTTGCCTGGGGCCTCTTGTGCAACTTCCTCCCTGTCAAAGTCAAAAAATGTCACCTTTCCCAGCTCCTTCTGGGCAGAGTTTGCACATCCCCTCACGTACCCATCATTAATAAAGCACATTTATTCCTCAGCTGACAACTTTTCACAGCAGTCACATTCTGAGTCGTGGCAGAGGCTTCCAAGGCAGCATTCCTTTTGTTAAAAGCCTCAATCATATCTGGAGTTATTAAGGATGATAATTACCTCTGGAGGGTTAGAGCAGTGCCACTGCTGCAGAAATTAAAGGTGTGTTTTGCTGCTTTGTTTCTGATTTGATTTTCAGTTGTTTAGGTTTAGGTGTGAAAGTGGGGATTAAAGCTGCAGTGACCCAATTATAGTTATTGCTGCTGTTAATGACCAGTGATTGAGAGATACTGAAAGGCAGCTGGCTGTCAGAACCCTAAATACTGAGAGTTTTGAACTCTCTGTGCTGAAAGGAACAGACCCTCAAGAAAACACTACATTTGACCTGAAGCTGTGGAGAAGGCTTCCAAAACTAAATAATAGAACTGAGGTTATAAGTGTGTAGTTTAAATAAAAGTGTGTAATGTCACATAGTAGAAAACTTAGAGTTTAAGGTTTTAGAATATAGCAATATATATAAAAATAAGAGGTTTTAGAACAGTAGCTGGTCCTTCTTCTTCACCTTCTTCTTCATGAGTTGGGGTAGTGTTTTGTAATTAGACAGAAAAATCCACATTACAAGACATAAGTAATTAGTTATTAGATTAAAAGTAATAATAATTTAGGTGTCATTTCTTAATTAAGTAGTTTTTCCTTAAAAGATCTTGTAGGAATTAATACAGGGCCATTTTGTAGCTTGTTAGTGAAATGCTGTAGAGCTCACAGCTTGTAAACCTGTGACATAGATAAGAAATGATAAACATCTAAATCTGAACATCTTGAACACTTTCAATCCCAACCCTGACCCAAGCAAAAAAAAAAAAAAAAAAAAAAACCAAAAAACCAAAGGAGCCAGCAGTTGGTAGCTGGGAAAATGAATAAAATATTGCCAGTGGCAATTGATGATGGCAATCTTCATAAAAATCAGCACTTAGCAATTGTTAGAGCTGTTTGAGATTGTCCCTTTTCTGCTCAGGCAGCTCTGTGGGTGCAACATTCCCAGTGAATTGTTAGAGAATATGTGGAATCCCATCCAGGTTTATCATGGCCATGTGACCACCTGTCCATGTGACAACTTTTCCACTGAAGTGCCAGAGGTGACCTCTGCAATGGGATTGGGTGGGGGAGCACAGGGAATAAGCCATGTTCCTGCTCCTCTCCAGGGCTGCCTTTGCAGGGAATTCTGGTGATTTAAATGCCAGCAGAGTTATTTTACTTCTGATCATTTTAGGCAAAGCATCCAGTTCATGTGCTTATCCAGCAGGGTTGGCTATTCCACTCATCCACAGGGACATTCCAGAGGAATAAGGCTGGCAGGTTTAAACTGGGGATGGTTTCATCCTCCAGGCAGCAGGTTGGGTTTCCCAGACGGACATGTAGACTCTCTGGAACCACAGGTTCAGGTCCTGGCAGCCAGCCCTGCTTGGGGACACACGTGACACTGCTCTGGTCCCCTGAGTGTGGCTCTGCTGAAATCCCACACACTCAGGGGGAATAAACAGTCCTGTCCCCTGCCAGGGGTGGGCACTGGCAGCTTCTTCCTGAGGCTCTGGAATTGCCTCTGCTCCTGCTGGAGCAGTGAGAGGAGAAGAGAAACCCTGGATTAGTTAGGGTGGTGGGACAGGCACTCAGAACTTCCTTCCCACAAAATCTGGAAAATTTTGACAGAGAGCAGAAGTTGTGCTCCAGAACTGAGTTTCTTTGGGTTTGGGAAGAAGAATGTGGGAGTTCAGGTGTCACCTGAGCTCAGCCTCAGCATGGAGGTGGTGGCTGAGCTGCACTTGATTGTTTGGGGAGGTCTTAATTCCAGGAGTTGTGTGTAGAGGGCAAACAGGCAGAGGAGGCTCTGGGAGACCTTGTCTTTGTCTTTCAGGACTTAAAGGGGCTTGTAGAAAAGTGGGAGAGTGATTTTTAACACAGGCTGGAAGTGACAGGACCCAGGGAATGGATTCCCACTGCCAGAGGGCAGGCATGGATGGGATATTGGGACGGAATTCCTGGCTGGGAGGGTGGGCAGGCCCTGGCACAGATGCCCAGAGCAGCTGGAGTTGTCCCTGGATCCCTGGAAGGGTCCAAGGCCAGCTTGGATGGGGCTTGGAGCAACCTGGGACAGTGGAAAGTGTCCCTGCCTTCCAGGATGGGATTTAAAGTCCCTTCCAACCCAAACCAGTCTGGAATTCTTTGAAAAATCCCCTCTGTCCTGCCTGAAAAACTGCCTGAAAATTCTCACAAAATGGGAGAACACCAACACCTTGGCAGAGGAGCCTTTTTTGGGTAAGTATTTTGACAGAGAAATTGAGTCTCACCTTTGATGGAACAGAGTGGGATTCCTGCAGTGCCCAGGTGACATTTCATAAACACCCCAGGTGTTGATTTTAACCTTCTTTGCCTCAGAGCTTTGAAGGAAAATTGGAAGAACTGTGGAGAAGGGCAGGGCCAGCCCTGTGCTGTGTTCTGGAGGGACAAGGGACAGGTTTTCCTGGAGGGCAAAGTGGGAATGTGTTGGAGTTCTGGCTGCTGGGAATTCTCCACTTTCTGTGCTGACAGGCTCTGACCCCAGGAGAACCCTGCACTGACCTGAGGCTGGGGAGAAGGTTCCAGAATGGAATGAGAGAACTGGGATTGTGGGTGTGGAGTGTGGCTAGAAGTGTGTGATATCACAGGGTGGGAAACTCAGAGTTTAAGGGTTTAGAACACAGGAATGGATAGAGAGCAAGGGGGAGGGTTTGGGGCAGAACCAAAAGCCAGCAGGAATGCTGCTGGGTCTCTGTTCCTGAGCTCAGTGGCTCCATTTGATCAGTTCTGTGCCTGAGTGCTCAGCAGACACCTCACAGCAATATTGTCAGAGGTCAGGCATGTTCCTTTCCAGGAGTATTTTGACAGGCTAAAACATGACAATATTTTAACCCTGCCCTGTCCCTGTCTGCTGCTAAAACTCTGCGAGAGCTCTTCAAGGCACCAAGCATCACTCCCTTCAAATAAAGGCTGAACTGTAGCATCTCAAAAATGGGGGACCATTATCAGTAAGCATTTTGGATAACAATGAGAGGAAAAAAGGCCCAAATTTTAAAGATTGTGTAAGATTTTCACATCAGGGATACAATGTATTTTATATATGTTAGTGTATTTTATGTATTTTAATGTAATTTTATGTATTTTAATGTAATTTTTGGGTTTTTTATGTATCACAGAGCAAGTGCCTAATGCTGAGTGGCACAGGTGTTTCTGTGTATCCTGGAGATAGCTGAAGGTCTGAGTGAACACTGATGAATCTGAAACACATGAGTGGATTGAGCAATGAGTAAAGCATTTTAAAAAGTCTGCATGTGATAGCAGCAGCTTTCCAGAGAACCATAATTTTAACTTTCCAGAGAAATATGATTTTAACAACTGGTGCTCTTGTGCAGGTGGTGTTAATTTAGCCCTAAAATGCTGTCCCAAGGAGTGTGGCTGATCTCCAGGGGGGTTTGGGAAGTCCTGCAGGTTTACTCCATGGAGCAATCTTTTTGAATTAGATTTTTGCTGGAATATTGGAAGGGAAATGGCAAAAATCAGTTCTGCTGCTGTTTAATTTGTAAGGTTCCCCTCCCACTGTGAGTGCATTGTAGGAACCTCAGCAGCGTGGCCAGAGCAGGAATGGTGCAGGGAGATAAAACAGCACCAGGTAAGCATTTCTATATGGGCAATAGAATAAAAAGGAGTCTGGAATAAAAGAATAATCTCATTATTGTAAGAGGTTTTAGCAGCACAGTGTCAATCATTGCCACTGTTCCAAAATGTCAGAAATTTAGCTGTGAGATCCAGCTGTGCTCCAAGTGATCCTCAGATATAACCAAGTGTAAGTTCTTGCAGGTTTTTTTACATTCTAAAAAGTTTATTTTGTTCCTACAGATGCATTTTTAAGAGAGTTTCATGCTTGGGGAGAAAAAAAAAAAGTAATTTTTTAGAAAAAGCAATTTTACCTTTTTTACTAATACAGCAATAATCCAGGCTTTTAGATTATTGCTCCTGCTCTTCACTGAAATGAAAATTAAACAAACTTCAGCCTAACTAGAATGGGTTGCACAAAAGTAAAAACCTAAGGAGAGGGAAAAGCTATTAAGAGATTTCAGCACACAAGGAACAAGACCTTTTAGAGGAGATTAAAGAGTGTGACAAGCATTAGTATTTCAAGGTGCTGCGATCTCCTCCTGGATTGATGTGCCTCAGAATGAGATGAGGCACATTAAAAGCTGAAATCATTCAAGCTGGTGTGAGACTGAATAGGAGCAATTACCAAATAGTCAGGCATTAAATAAAATGTGTGATTTTGGGAACCTGCAGCACGGGAGCCTCCGAGCGATCCAACAGCCTCGAAATCCAAATTTCAGGAGCCAACACTTCTAGGGGAAACTGGGAAGCTGGAAAGGAGCAGATCCAATTGGGATGTTGCTGTGTGGCACTTTACTGACCCAGAGAGAATAACTGAGGTGGTTAATCAGCATTGGAAGGGCAGCAGGTGCAGGCTGGGGCACTGTGAACGTGCCCAGGTAGCTCTGGGTGCTGCTGGGGGTGAGGAGTGACCCCAGAGCCCATTAGGAGGCTTTTTGTGCACTAAGGAGCCTTATTCCCCTGGGCATTAGAGCAGAATCCTCTTAGGCCCCGTTCACACAGTTTGTCTGGGCTCTAAGTCAGGCACAGCAGTTTTCCAGGGGGGTTTAGCCTAAAGCTTGACCAACTGGGATTAAACAGCAAGCCCAGCTTGCCACTGCTGGGGCCACTGGGAGCCTCCAAAGTGAGGTGAGAAAGCACGAAAACCCACACTGAAAAAGTAGCTTTGAATAGTTGTAAACAAAGCACTGAGTTCTTGGCAGAGACTGGAATCATTTTTCTCAGCCTTGTTTCTGTTTCTCCCAGTAATCCCAGAAAAAGCAGGTCCTTGGGAGAGGTGGGAGATTCCTGCCCATGATTTGCTCTCACTGCACTCAGCTGAAGTTTTGTCCCTGAACTAAGGAGGCTCAAAGACTCCTCCTAAAATCCTATAAACTCATTAAAAAGATATAAACCTGGCTGTGTATTTGTACTGAAACTTTAAAGAGAGGAATTGGGCTCATTAGCACTGCTTGAAACTTCACTTATGAAATTAGAACAAATGGTTTTGGTGAAATAAACACTTTTAAACCTTGGAAACATGGAATAAAGTCATTGTTACTGGTTTTGGTTTCAAACTGAGAAGTGTCTCAGCCTGAGTCTCAAAAAGCAATCACTTCTGGAGTGAGCTGGGGGTGGATGAAGTTTGTTTCCCACATTTTTCCCCCATAACTCTCTGAGCCCCTTTCATTTTGGGCACCATGGCCAAGTTCATTCTCTTGGTCAAACGTGCCAGAAATTCCAGCAGCTGTGCAAATTTATTCTTTACTTGTTTCACCTGAACTCGTGACTTGGACAATAAAGTCCACCCCTAGCCACGAGTCACTCTCCATTTCATGACCTAATAAAAAAAGGAAAAAACCCAAACCCTTGTTTGTTTAGTAGGGTTTCATATAGAATAATAATAATAATAATAATAATAATAATAATAATAATAATAATAATAATAATAATAATAATAATAATAATACCCAAATAAAAGCAGCACAAGCTGCTTGTGACATTTGAAAACTCATGTCCTGTTAATGAGATTCATGCACCAAAACTGCCTTTTTCTGGTGGCTACAATTAAAAATATCAAAATATCAGAGAAGGTCTGATATTTAATTGCTTTAATTGCAGCATATTTATCATAGCTGAGTAGTCACAGAAGCAGCAACAAATTCAGGGCTGCTCAGAGCCCAAGGAGCATCAGTTTTTCCAGGAATTGTTTATTGAGCAGCCAGAATTGAACATATGAAGGATTTTCCAGCAAGAACTTTTGGATGGTTTTGGATAGAATCAATATATTAATAATAGTATTAAAAATGGTCATAATAAAAACTAATATATACAATAAATTATATACAATGTTATTAATAAATGAACATAATTATTTATTATTAATAAAATTATAAATAAATTATTACTTATTATTAAATATATAATAAACAATAAAGTTATTTAAAGCTGTGTTTGGGAAGTTCTTAATGAGTATTTCATCAACATATGGAATAATTTCTTATTTTGGTTAAAGCCAGATTACTGAACTTCCTATTTTTTGGCACTATTTTTTGAAGTTAGGAATTCCCATCCTTAATACAAGTTACTGACTAAACTTTTCAGTCATGATTTTAAGATTTATTTCTGAATAAATCTGTTCAGAAACTGCTGTGGAATTGTGATGTTTGGTTTGCAGCTGGCTACTGATAATTTTTATTTGTTAAATAATGGTAATTCTGAATATTTTGCTGATGCTGGATGGAGGGTGGTGTTAAAACACATTCAGCTCACAGGGTGGATACTTTTCCTAGTCCAGAGTCAGATTTTAGTTTTAATGATTTCTCATAGAAAACAGAGAAAATTTGTTCACACTGAAATTTGTTGCTTTCTTCTGTTCATGCCCCTTTTAGTAGGAAAAACTTTTAATATTTCTCTAGCAGAGCTTCACTTCCAGGGGAAGGAGTCATTAAGGACTGCAATCCACGAGAAAGTTTTCAAAACATCACAGATAGATTTTTTGGAAAATTATTGATGATAAATTCCTTTTTTTTACATTTCTATTTCAATAACATAGAAATTTCATAGAAAATTCCTTTTTTACGATTGATGACAATTCCTTTTTTTTACATTTTTGTTTCTATTTCAATTTTCTATTTCTATGACATAAACTTTAAATTTTTCTGTTGAAAATTTCACTCATGGAATTATGCACAAAGTTTTTGTTGCTGTGTCTTGGAAAGGTTTTACAAAACAGGGATGGACAATGGGATGTGCTGGTGGTGTCAGGATTTGTGGAATTTTGATGTATCAAAAATACCTACAAGATGTGACTGAGGTTTTTTTCAGTCAGCCTCACAGAGGTGAGGTAGGAAGTTTTGTGTTGCATTGCAATACACAAAATTATAAATTATTTTTAAGCTCAGGAAAGCCACTGCAGAGCGAGTGTTGCTGTGGAATTCCAGAAGAGCTCCAGGTGATTGTTGTGGTGCCTTCACTCTTCTGTTTTAGGTAAAAAATAAACCATTATTATTCACATGCAAAGGAAGGAGAATAATTTCCCTCCTTCCAAGCCCCAGAATTACTCCTGGCAATTTCAGTGCTCTCATCCATGACCTCTCTAAACAGTGCAAGGTTGGTCTTGTTTGTTTTCTTGGGAGTTGCCTCTTAAAAATCAAATATTATGTTTCAATCACTCTGTGCCAGCAGGTTGTAGGCAGAGGACGTTATAGGAACTTAAGAATAATATTAATATTATATTGATATATTAGTGCTTAATCACTAAAACAGGGATAGCTCTGCCCACCATCCAAAAATGGAGCTGTACATGAGCTTCAGCTGTAGCCAAAGGGACAGAATGCAAACACGCTGTAAATATAAAATTAAAATATTGACTGCTTATCCTCACATATTTCTTTAATTATGGATTAATTTCAGGATTTGAGGGGGGGAAAAAGGGATGCTATCCGTGTTATTTCTTTGGCATTTTGTTATTTGTGTTATTTTCTTTGTCATTTGTTATTGGGTGTTGTTTCTTTGGCAATTTTAATGGAGCTCTTGGAAAAAACGAAACAAAATCCTGCGTTTGAATCCTGCCTTTGAGCTTTGATCTAGCACGAAGCGAGCAGACAGACTCCTGGAGTTATTATGGAAGTAGGTTGAGCCTGTGTGTGAAATCCGAGAGGAAAACTTCGTTTCATTTCGGGGTGCGTTAACTCCAGAGGTGCTCCCAAAATACCGCTATTCAAAGGAGGAATAAATAAACAAACAGAGAAAACTGCAGCCACTCCAGGCTTGTGGAGGATGATGCATCCGTGTTTTTCTGGAGTGATTCCACACACGGATTCTGTACCATCCATTGTCTGTAATTGATAATATCAATATTGCTTTGGTCAATCAATCAAATTGATTGTTGATGAATAATTTTGGTTAGTTTTTCTGCAATCATGCCTGATGCCATCTGAATAAAAGCCTTTCTTTAGTGTTTAAAAAAGCCTCATTTATACATTGGAGGGTTTGGGGAAGCACCCCAGGGCTCCTTGGAATGGTGCGGGCAGGGAAATCCATCAGGAGCTGCGGCCGGGGCAGCGTTTGGGAGGGGAATCCCAGGGGAGCACCCCGGGAATGGCTCCCACTGCCGGAGGGCAGGGATGGATGGGAGATTGGGAATCGGGAATTCCTGCCTGGGAGCGTGTGAGGCCCTGCAATGGAATTCCCAGAGGAGCTACGGATGCCCCTGGATCCCTGGCAGTGCCCAAGGCCGGGCTGGATGGGGCTGGGAGCAGCCTGGAGGGAGGGAAGATGCGCTGGGGTCCTTACAAACAATTCCATGGGTGAGGACCTTTGGAATGGGGTTTGGTGTCCGCACCGACTGCGGGCTGCAGGTTTGTCACCGAGCCCAGACAGCCCGGCTCCTGAAACAGACGTGTTTGGTCTGCAGCAGCCCGAGCTGCTGAACTTTGGGGTAAAACCCTGGCGAGATGGGTGTCAGGCACTTCGGGAAGGCTGCACCTTCCCGGCCTCCGCCAGTGGGGAAGGGGAGAGGGCAGCGAGCGGCCGCGAACCCGGGATTCAAGGCGGCTGCGCACCCGAAATTTGGAGAGAGCGAGAAAATCCCGCGGGCTGTGCCCTGGTGAACTCCCTCCCTTCATTGACATAAAGTTCCAGGGCTGCTCAGGCTCCTTTTGGGACACTGGCTGCTCACAGCGGGATTTTCCGTGCCAGGGTGGACTGCCCGGGATCCTTCCACCGTCGGGGTCCTGCAGGCTGCAGGAGCAGCTGGAGATGCCACACGCGGATTTTAGGTGACCTCCCTTGGCACCAGGAGCAGCTGGAGATGCCACATGCGGATTTTAGTGACCTCCCTTGGCACCAGGAGCAGCTGGATGTGCCACATTCGGATTTTTAGGTGACCAGCTCCCGTGGCACCGGGGGATTGATTGGGCACCCGAGACTGCCCAGGACACAAAGGGAAGGAACGGACCACCAGACATGGATGCCCGGAGAGGGCAGGAAGGGAAAGTGGAGAAGGATCCCATCAAATCTCACCGGTGAGTACAATTCTGGGGAATAAAAGTACTCCTACTTCAGGGAGTAAAACTACTCCTACTTTGGGGAGTAAAACTACTCCTACTTCAGGGAGTAAAACACGGCAGCACGCCCTGCGTGGACAACAAAGGAAAGTCGGAAAAGGGTCACGCCTACAGGGATGGCGATCCCAAAACATCCTCGAAGGTTCCTTTGGGAGAGCGTTGAGATGGTTCGCACGTTCTCCCAGAGGTGTTAAGGACATGGGTGGCCAGAGGGGACAATAATGGCTAAAGGGGAGTGTGGGATGGTTTGTATGATCTCCTAGAGGTAACTGAGGATTTGGTCGCCCGGAGGGAGCAATAAGAGGCACCCAGAAAGGGTCTCGGCAACCCAGGCCCAGGGTGGGCAATAGGGTGTTGGTTTGGGAAGGGATTGTGGAGGAATACGGTGAAGGCAAATAGGAACGGGAGGCTGTGTGATAAGGAAAGTGAAACAGGGCGGACTGGGAATTTCTCCGCCTTATCTTCGAAATCTGCAGTCTAATTCAGGGCTGGCTGCAAATCTTTTGTATTCCCGGCTTCCAGGAGAGGGAAACCAGGGAAATATTGTTCCTACAACCCCACCCCTGCCCGGGCCGTTACGGAGCCAGGGCGGAGGATTTGGGTTTGTGCGCGGGATTTGGGTTTGTGCGGAGGGATTTGGGTTTGTGCGGAGGATTTGGGTTTGTGCTGAGGGTTTTGGGTTTGTGCTGAGGGTTTTGGGTTTGTGCGGAGGATTTGGGTTTGTGCGGAGGGTTTTGGGTTTGTGCTGAGGGTTTTGGGTTTGTGCGGAGGATTTGGGTTTGTGCGCGGGATTTGGGTTTGTGCGGAGGATTTGGGTTTGTGCTGAGGGTTTTGGGTTTGTGCTGAGGGTTTTGGGTTTGTGCTGAGGGTTTTGGGTTTGTGCGGAGGTTTTGGGTTTGTGCGGAGGGTTTTGGGTTTGTGCTGAGGATTTGGGTTTGTGCTGAGGGTTTTGGGTTAGTGCGGAGGATTTGGGTTTGTGCTGAGGGTTTTGGGTTTGTGTGGAGGATTTGGGTTTGTGCCGAGCATTTTGGGGTTTCTCTGTGGTGAGGATGCCGAGGCCGGGTGCGGTACCGAGCAGGGGCTGTGGGGCGGCCGCCAGGACAGCGACGGGGAGGAACAAATGTGCCATTTGTAAAAGAAGAGAACTTTAGAAACGGATTGTTACGGTGCCAGGATCTTGTAGGATACGATCGCATGGGTGAAGGGATGGGCAATAATGACCCTGGGATGGGTCTCGGTGTCTCTGGGACCACGAGCAGCAAGTGTGGCACAGCCCAGACACTTCGGCTCCTGAACAGACATGTGGGGTCTGCCCAAGGCTGAGCTTGTGAACTTTGGGCTAAACCGCCAGGTTCCAGGGGGGATGCGAGGTTCGGGAAGGCTCCACCTTCCTGGTACCTCAGCGATGGGGAGGGAATTGGGATTAGAGGAACCTGGAGAGAGAAAACCCCGCGGGCTGTGCCCCCTGCACTCTCCTTTTCTTGATAAACTTCCAGGACTGCTCAGTGTCCTTTATGCACAGCGGCTTTCACAGCGGGATCTCCGTGCCCTGGCATGGGGGAAGGTGTCCCTGCCCACGGCACGGGTGGAACTGATGGAATCTCAATTTCAGCTCTCTCCCAACCCATTCTGGGATTCTGTTCCTCTTCTTCTCCTTTCTTCCCGAAAGGGATTCGGATTCCAGAGGAGCTGTGTGGTAGAATTGGTGTGGAGTATGAAAGCAGAATGTAGGAAGCTGCAGAATACAGAAAAGCTGTATTATATGAAAAGCTCCAGAGTATAAATTTAAAAACTGTGCAAAATCTTTATTTATAGATTTCAGTTTTAGTCATCCAACTCTTTAAGGCTGCAGACAACAAGACAGATGAGATTGCTCTGGGAAAATGCTCCAAACACACCCAGCTCTTTATATATGGCAGATGGCTCTAGAAATGTACACATTACTCTATTTAGGAATAAGTTTTATTTGTCACCAATTACTAAATATATTATTAAATCACTCTGCTGCAGCCTGGATTGCAGTTGTTAACCTGAGTGGGGTGAAGACAGAATGGGAATATCTGTATTTATTGTAGTTCATGGGAACAGAGAATCCAGCCCAAACTGTTCCATGATTCCACTGTTGGGTTTCTCCCCTCGGAGCTGGAATGCTCCGATTGGGGATCCAGGCTCCAGTTGTGCTGTTACCCATATCCAGCTCTTGAAATGTTAAAAAAAATAAATTAATTTGCAGCTTTCAGATGCAGGGCCCATTTTCATGCTCTCAGAACACTGGCAGGGCTTCACCTCTGAGTAGAACTGAGAGACACATTTGTAGAACATGAGTGAACAGAAATAACATAAAAATATTTACCCAACTTTTCCCTTGAGTTTTGCAATGCTTTTCTTTTTAAACCTTATTGCTCCTTTACCTGTCACTTAGGAAATGTGAAATGTCATCCCTTCTCAAAGCTTGTGCTTTGAAAATAACACAAATGTAAAAGAACAGAGGGGGTTTGAGGGAGGAAGGTGGGAGATGGGGCAGATTTGCTGGCTCCAGTGGGGACAGGAGGTTTGGGTGTGTCAGGGAGCAGCAGAGCAGTCCAGAGGCACAGAGGATGTCACTCTGTGAGCTGGGATGTGCTTGAGAGGTGAGAAGGGTGAGCTTGGCATGTTCCTGATGATAATTTCCTCCTTTTGCTTCCCAGCTACACTTGGGTTTCTGCTGTCATTTAAATTTGCTCATCTCCTAATTGCTGATGATTGACCCTGCTGTTGAATTAATTCCTCTTCTCCACTCCAGCACTGAAACAAGCAGGCAAACAAGAGCTGAACACGCTCAGGTTGCCCAGGAAATGCATCTCTGGTGGAAACTTCATTTTTCCATGTGACATCACTGCTCCTCAGGTGCCAGTAATTGTAAACATCCCTTGTTTTCCATTCTTTGTCCCCTTAATCTCATTAGGAGAATATCAGACGTTAAATCTTTTAAGTAGCATTAGGGAGTGTGTTCATCCATAACATATGAGAATTGCAGTCAGTTCTTAGCACCCCCTGCTCCACAGGCTTTGCTGCTTTGCAGGTTCCTGGGCTGAAAAATGAGATTTGATTCCAGGAGGGCTCTGCTGGCAAAGGTTGCTGTGCCTTGGAGGAGAGGAGTGTGGGCAGTGGGGAGAATCAGGGAGCAGCAGGAGATGGGATGGGGCAGAGCTGTGTGCCCCTGTGGCTGCCCAGCCTCTCCAAGGGATTTCCAGGCAGGTTTGGGGCTGGGGTGGGAGCAGGGGGTGACTGCAGAGGCTGCAATTGCTGTGCAAGGTCACGGGAGGGATGTGCAGCATCCCTGCCAGAAGAGCTTCAGCTGATCCCTGCACCCAAACTGAGCAGAGCAGCTGCTTTTCCTGCAGGAAATCACCCATTCCTGCTTCTTGGCAGCTTTTTTTTATGCTAGAAAAAGAGATTTTTTTTTTTTTTTTAACCAAAACAGATTTTTTTGTGTTGCCCTTCATGCTTCTCTCTTCCTCTTTGCCTCCTCATTTCCTTTTTGCTCCCACCTATTTCCACATCCATTCTTACTCCTTTCCTAACCCAGCCTGGCAGAAAAAAATTAATTAATAACTTTTCAAATATGAGTCAAAACTCTATGCTCTTCATTTTTCCAGCCATTTCACAGCTTGACTTTGCTGCTGGTAGTTTTTTTTTGCTTTGGAAAGACTGTAGCTACTCGAGGCAAATCTTTGTAAGTTCATTAAAACCGAGGCTTTTTTAGTTCTCCCATATGTAATTTTAAAGCCTCTGTCTCTGAAAGTAACAAAAATATCCCTCCAAATAAAACACAAATCAGGAATAAAAATTCTGGATGCAATTCTCTCCCAGAGCCAGTGATGAAGAGTGGGACCTGGTGGTGGTGAGGTTCTGTGGAGCCTTCTTTAGCTAAACACAGAAAAATGTTCTTGCTGGCTAAAACACTTTAGAAGAAGTAAGAACTATGATGATTCCTGCAAGTCTTTGGAAGAAAAGCTGATTCCAGATAAGGTCCAGGGGTTTATCAGCCTCTTGTTCACAGAATGAGTTCGTTCTGCCCCATCAGAGATCTCCCCAGTTAAAAAAGAAAGTTGATTTTTATAAGGTGGACTTCACAAATATCACAATAGACCTTTGATCAAACAAAGGCCGAGGCTAAAAACTTCATTTTCTGTCAAGTTTCTAAGTGCATTGATGTGGATTTTGTTTCATCCCCAAACCCATGGGCTGTGTTTTTACAAAATCCACTCAATTTTCCTAGAAAATGTGTCCAAGGCAGTTTGATAGAGCGGCTGTGGTGCACAAGAAGTCTCAGGTGAGAGCTGTTTGTACAATCACCCCCCCACTGTCGTTCAGAGCATGGACTTGGACTGAAAAGCCAAAATTTTGTCTTGCAAAGGCACCTGGCTGCAGTTGATAGTCAAATCTACTGTGACCCCCTCTTCTGTAATGTAATTAAAACACTGCTGAGTGATCTGTTTAGTGTGGCCTGGGGAGCACAGCCCTTTGTGCCCCATAATCCTGGCCTTGCTGCAGGCTGCCCCTGCCCAGGGCCCTGAAACCTTGTTTAAAGATTTTAAGATCTTCTTAATCCCTTCCCTGATGAGACACCCATTGCTGAAAGCTGGGGGGAAAGGTCCATCTGTCTTGCAACATATGTGTTTACACTGTAAAATCAGTAAATACAGCAGAGAGCTGCCAAGAATTTCCTTTAGTCATAAACCAGAGACATTGTTTGGTTATTGTTCCTGGAGCTGGCACCCTCCCCAGGGGCTGGGACTGCAAATCACCCAGAGCAGAGCTGGACCTGCCCCAGAGCTGGAAACACCCCCAGAGAAGGGCTCTGGCAAAGCCAGCTCTGGGATCCACACCAAGGCCATGATTCCCTCTGGGATTTGCATGGAGGGACAATGGAATATTGGATATTCCCAATTCTACTTTTACTGCTGTGGTTTACACAGACTCCCTCTGAGCTGGCGGGAAGGAGGATCCCAGCCAGACCTCTCTGAGTCAGGTGTCAGGAAGGAGCTGCTGGAGCTGTCCTAGGAATAAATCTGTTCAAAGCTGGGGAAACACAAACACATCAATGTCAGCAGGACCTGGAGCTGCTGGAGAGAGCCCAGAGGAGCCACGGAGCTGTTCCAGGGCTGGAGCCCCTCTGGAGCCAGGCTGGGAGAGCTGGGAATGTTCCCCTGGAGAAGGGAAGGATCCAGGCAGAGCTCAGAGCCCCTGGCAGGGCCTGGAGGGGCTCCAGGAGAGCTGGAGAGGGACTGGGGACAAGGATGGAGGGACAGGAGCCAGGGAATGGCTCCCAGTGCCAGAGGGCAGGGATGGGTGGGAGATTGGGAATTGGGAATTCCTGGCTGGGCTGGGATTGCCAGAGCAGCTGGGGCTGCCCCTGGATCCCTGGCAGTGCCCAAGGCCAGGCTGGAACACCCTGGGACAGTGGGAGTGTCCCTGCCATGGCAGGGGTGGGACAAGATGATCTTTCAGGTCCCTCCCACCCCAAACCATTCTGTGAATATCAAGAAATATAAATTGATTTTTCTGGCCCATTGCATGGCTTTAGTTTTGATCTGTTTCTGGTACTGAAAAGAATTTTAATGTGTTAAATTTGTATTTCTGCTTAGAAAACTGCCAACATCCCCCCCAATACCCCAACCCATTTTTTACTGTTTGTGTAACTGCAGTGCCTGGGGAGTGAAGTTACAGAACATGGGCTGCTCTGCAATGTTGTGTTCAGATTTTGGATGAAAAGTGTCCCCTAGACACGGCAATTCAGTTTTAAGAGATGATTTAAGAACAAAGCCACTAAGAAAGGGAAGCCCCTGGCAGCCCTGGGGTGAAATGGATCCACCTGGCAGGCAGGGACTCAAGGAAAAAACATCATTTTTGAAACAGGGAACACCCAAAGGAAAACCTCCAAGCAGGGTTTGAAGGAAGGCAATGGGGTGCCTTGTGCAGGAAATCATTTCCAGGTGTGAGGAGCGGCAGCAGAGGAAATATAAAATACATTTTTGAGCCATGGAAATGCAGCTAGAGACTGGCTTGTGGGCTGGGCTGAGGTGGAAATCGGTCCTGGAGACAGCAAGAGGGAGGTTTGGGGACAGAGGGAGATGCTGGGCTGCTCTGAGGAAAGATTTGGTTCCATTTAGGAGGAATGTGTGGCAGTGGAGGTGATGGGTGGGATGGCCATGGGGAGGAGCTGAGCAAAGCCCAGGGATCCAGAGCTGCAGGGATTTTCTGCAGGAAGAGCTCCTCAACACCGGCACAGTCTGCGTGGGAAGGCTTTGAAAGTGATTAATATTAATGATGCCATCCATTAGAGCATTGATACTGGCTGAGGCAGGGAGGGCAGAGCCTGTGGAGTGTTCATCCCTCACCTAAAGCACCTGGAATTTGCTCCTCTCTGTTCCCAAGGAGATCTCTGGGGGAAGAGAGGCTGAATTCTGGGATTGGTGAGCTGGGAAAGAAATCAACCTGTGAGTCATTAATACACCAAAAATACACCACGGTGGTGTGAGGACACATCAGGCAGGCCAGCACCGTGGAGAGGGGACAGAGGGGACCCCAGAGCTGCCAGGAATTCCTCCAAAGCACACATGGAATGTGTGTGGCACTACAGCAGGAATTACAGCCTGGGGAGCAGAATGGGTGAGATCAGGTGGGACAGCCCAGGAAATGTCTGATTCAGAGCAGCCAGGTGAGTGCCTGGAGATGGGACTGAGGTCAGGCTCAGCTGTCCCCTGGGAGGAGCCCTGGGGATGGACAGGAGCCATCTGAGCCTTGCCAAAGCCCTCCAGGCATGTCACAGCTGTCCAACCCTTCAGCTGGACAAAGTGCTTGGAAAGGTGTCCCTAAACCATGGGAACCCACCTGCTTTTACTGCCAGAAATCCCTGATCCAAGCTGCTTGTCATTCCTCAGCATTAAATCCTCTATTACACAAAAAACATCCAAAATTCTCAGGTGGTTTCTGTTGCCTAAAAAACATTTGGGGGAGCAATGCTTGCAATCCTGCAGGAGCAGCAGTGTGAAAATGGAGGGAAAAGCAGAGGTGGGAATTCTCCTTTTGGCCAGGGCTGGGCCAGGACCTTGTGGGACCAGATTTTCTTGGTTTGCAATTGATTATCCCGGGAGATAATCAATTAATAATAAAATTATTAATAATAAAAAAAAAAAGCAGCAGTTCAGGGATGCTGCAGGTCAGAAATGCTGCTGGGCAGGCAGGGGAAAAAGAAAACCATTCCCAGTCTGGGGGGTTCTGGATAGTGTCACTGGAAAAGGGGGATAAAGAAAGTCCTGTGGGGTTTTTCAAACAGAGGGGGAAAAAAATCAGATAATGTCTGTTATGCTTGAAAAGCAAAGCAAAACATCTGACTAATGCCAAGAAATGTTTTGCTTTCCATCTTTAATATGAATTCATGTTGTGTAGTTGCTGTTATATATAATATAGGTAATATTTAACTTTCTGACTTAATAGGTGGATGTTGCAGAGTTTATTTTGGGTTTTTTTTTTTTGACTTATTACTTTTACTTATTTTACAGTAATGTGGATATTTTTGTCTAATGTGCTGTCACTGGACATCCTCACATATACTTTTATTAAAACATTTAAACTCTTGGTTTATTCCATACAATTACACCACTATATTGCTCCATTATACAATTCTTTACCTTTTTATCTAATACAGTTTCTTACCTAAGGTATATTTTAATAATAATTATAGAAACATAAGTTTGTGATTTTTTTTGTTTAAAATTTGTGTATTTGGTTTTTATATTAAGGTTTTATTTTATATGAAGGTTTCTTCTAAGGCTTTCAATTAAATTTTTTGAGCTTGTGAAGATTTCTATTTTTCTGATTCCCACAATGTTGTTATTCTTTTTCCCTTCTTCCCATCAAAAAGAGCTGTGGGAATTACCTGGATAACTCCAGTCCTGCTGCCATGACTCATTTTTTTTGGTAGATTTATAAATTGCTGTGTCAAAGCATGAAAAATTTGCTCCATTAGTGCAGGAGAGAGGAGCAACAGGCTGATCAAACCCCTCTGCAAAATTAAATCTGGTTTTAGATGGAGATGAGGAAAGAGCTGATTCTGGGGAAAAAATCAATGTGCAGTGATCAGAAAAAAAACAACTTTTGGGGGTTTTGGAGGATTTCTGGTTTCCAGGACATCTGGAATGGGAGAAGGGAAGGGAAATAAACCCAGCAAGGAACAACCCCTCGTTATCTTTTGAGGCAGAAAGATGAGAACATCTGAGCCAGTGGGTAGCAAAGAATGTCAGTTATGTTCTAATCTAGATTGGTGAATAAAAAGATAATCATCAGTAAATTAGAAGAGGTGTTGAAAGCTCAGTTAATTATAGGAAATGAGGAAATTAGAGTGCTGAGTCTGACTGTTTCTGATTCACTTGTTAATTTAAAACAAAAAAAGTGCTGTTTTTTTTTTTTTTTTTTGTACTTTTGGCTCAGGTATGCAGTGATGGCACTCAGATTTTTTATTCCATTTAGTTTTTAATAGCTGCTCAAATTAGGGTTGGGTCTTTGGCTGAGCATTCTCTGGAGGAGTTTGTGGTTTTGATCCATCTCTCTAAGGTCAGGAATTGTTTTCTGCTGCACAGAGCCCGAGTTCCTGCTGGCCATGGAGAGGAACACAGAAATCTGTTGCCTCTTAAATCAGAGTCTTTTGTCCCAGTGATTTTAAGGAAAAATTAAAATTGTTGCTGGAGAATCTGCATATCTTTTTTTTAAACTCACAATTAAATTCAGTGTGTGAGAGGGAGAAGGAGTTTGACCAGAGGAGTATTAAGAAATGTTTTAGCCAAGTTTTTGTGTCATACCAGGCATAATTTATTTTTTACATTTACTTCAGGAATTTTCTATTTTTTTAGTATTTGTTACTCTTTCTTTGAGTACTTGCCCAGCAAACAGATGCATTTAAATGATCCATAAAGTCCCTTCCAGAGCTGAAAGAGGCCCCCAGAGTCACCATCCCCACATTTCTGATGTTTCATGTTTATCCTTGGAAGCGGCTCCTTTACACGAAATTAATGAAAAGCTCTTGATTTTTCAGGCTTGGTTATGCAATAATTCCAAGTAAAGCCAAACCTTCCTTGCCCTGCCTCTTGCAGTTTGTGAATCACTTATGAAACCACACTGGAATTATTGGACAAGTCACAGAGAATGGAATATTGACTGCTGGCAAAGGAATTGGGTGAAACAGAAATCCAGAGCTCCTCTGGGACTGGAAAATCAGCAGGAAAGCTTCCCAGGAATTGGAAAGTGATTTCCTTATCCTGCTAGGGGACCTCTGCATATGGACAGCATTTCCTGAATTTACAGAGAGGTTCTTTAAATAGCAACAGCAACAAATATGATGCCTAAATAAATAATTCCAGATGGTCCAGATATTAAACTGCAATTATGTTGGAAAGGGCAACATTTCAACATCTCAGGGCCTCTCTGCGAGTTTATGGATGGAATATTGTCCATATCAAACTCTTGTCCTTTAATCCCCTTTTCCCTTCATGTGCTCCATGGCAGGGGTTGGATTGGGCTGAGCTTTAAGATCCCTTCCAACACAAATTAATCAGGAATTCTCTGGTTCTGTGGTTCTGGGAAGAAGATATTCAGGAGCAGGGTGAATTTTTTCTTCAAGGTTCTGTTGAGTAAATCTCATGCTCAAAGGATAATTGTAATAATTTGACAGGACAAAATCTTTATAATCCCTAGATAAAGAGTTTTCAGGTCCAAATTCTATTTTAGCCAGAGTAGCAATTGCAAAAGGTGATATTTTCATGGGAAAAGGTGGAGAGGAGAAGAAACATCCCCAGACTTTTGTGCTGAATGGGAGTTTGATTCTCCTCAATTCCCCATTCCTGGTATTTTTTAATTTGGGGTGGCATTTTGGTCAGCCTAAGACAGGAAGAAAATGTTCATTTTCCTGACTTTTTGCCCTTTGTGGAAGGCTTTCCCTAGTGCAGGCAAAGGGGTGAAGCAGGCTGAGATCCTCCAGCAGCTCTGGTTTTTCTGGGACAAGCTGGGAATGTGGCTGTGCCCAGCTCAGCCCTCCAGCCTTGGGGCAGAGCTCACCCCTGGGCTGGGCCTTTAGCTCCAACCAGCAGCAAAAATGTGGAATTAGGGCATGAAAAAGTGTGGAATTGGGGCAAGGAAAGTGTGGAATTGGGGCTTCAGTGGGTGAAAACCTACCAGAGTTTGGCTGGAGCTGCTCCTGGTGTGGGAACAGAAGAGGGGAAAACCCCAATGATCAATACCTGATCAGTGCTGCTGGTCAATACTGCTGATCAATACCTGATCAATACCAGATCAGTGCTGCTGATCAATACCTGATCAATGGCCAGATCGATACTGCTGATCAATACCTGATCAATACCTGATCAGTGCTGCTGGTCAATACTGCTGATCAATACCTGATCAATACCTGATCAGTGCTGCTGATCAACTGATCATGGATCAATACGCTGATCAATACTGATCAATACTGATCAGTGCTGGTCAATACTGCTGATCAATACCTGATCAATACTGATCAGTGCTGCGATCAATCGATCATGGCCGATCGATACTGCTGATCATACTGATCAATACTGATCAGTGCTGGTCATACGCTGATCAATACCTGATCAATACCTGATCAGTGCTGCTGATCAATACCTGATCAATGGCCAGATCAATACTGCTGATCAATACCTGATCAATACCTGATCAGTGCTGCTGGTCAATACTGCTGATCAATACCAGATCAGTGCTGCTGATCAATACTGCTGATCAATACCTGATCAATGCCAGATCGATACTGCTGATCAATACCAGATCAGTGCTGATCAATACCTGCCTCGTGCTGTTGCCTTTTTCCCAGCCTGGAAATGAAATTTGAGATGATTTTAATAAGTTCAGCAAGATTAGAAATTTAGTAGATTCTAAATCTTTCATGGGCATCTTCCCATCACTGCCCCAAAGGCCTCCGAACAAAAATCCCCTTTTCTATTTCCTCCTCCTAAAATCATCTCCAGTTTCATCTCCAGGTTGGGCAAAGGGCAATGGTGCAACCCCTCCTGTGAGCCCAAAGGGACAAACCAGGGCCAGGCAGAGTTTTCCAGGGTTTAACCACAGGAAATGTCCCTTCCTTGTCCCTTCCTTGTCCCTTCCTTGTCCCTCAGTCCCTGATTTGCTCAGGACCTTTGGCATGTGGGGCTGTTGCCAGGCTGGAGTGGGGCTGGAAATAAAGGACGTTTCCTGAGGTGTTTCCTCAGGTGACGTTTGCTGGGTGTGGGACAGGGCAAACCCCACCCTGCAGCCTGAATCCCCGAGTTCCCAAAGGAAAAAATGTCAATCCCACTCTCCTCACTGCTTGCTCAGACTGGAAAAGAACCAAATGCATTCCTTTTTTTTATTTTTTTCCCTTTTTTTTCCCCCCTCCCCTTCTTTCCTCCTTCTCAGCTTTGTCTAGGAATTGTGGAACCGCTTTAATTGATGTGGGGTTATTAGTGTAGGGTTTGAGCTAAGGTTAATAAAGCAGAAATTTAATAGATACATTAAAATGTCTGGGAGAGTGGCTGAACGTTCTGGGGAGGGCTGGCATTGACCTCTCTGCACTTAAGGGCTCTGAGTCAGACTCCTGACGCCACCAGGCACAGGGAGAGTGGCAATGCATTTATGCCTTGGGTGTAA
This sequence comes from Serinus canaria, assembly GCF_022539315.1. NCBI lineage: Eukaryota > Metazoa > Chordata > Aves > Passeriformes > Fringillidae > Serinus > Serinus canaria. The sequence goes on from NC_066321.1 coordinate 2,270,364, forward strand.
TTCAGCCTCACAGCTCTGAGCCTTCTGCTGCACTCAGAGCTATTGCTTCAGCACAAATTAAAAAAAAAAAATTAAAAAAAGGGGGGAAAAAAAAAGGGTTTTTCTAGCTGGAGGTTGTTTAAATTTATTTCCCCCCGCAGGTGTGTGTATGGGTGGTTAAAATCTGGGTATCGGTTGTTTGTAGATGTTCACTTCCAGGAATCAATAAAAATGCATCAGAGATGAGGAAGGCAGCATCCCTGGAATAATGAATCTTGGTTCTTCCTCCAAAGGCCCTGGGGTTTGGCCTGGATCCCAGTGCACATGGAGTGTGTCCCTGCTCCAGGAGGGGCTGGGCTCCCCGAGCAGAGGGAGCGGGACAGAAGTGATGCCATGGAGCCTCTGAGCCATTCCTGGAGCCACAGGCAGGGCTGGGCTTGCAGGGACCTTAAATCTCATCCCATCCCACCCCTGCCAGGGCAGGGACACCTTCCACCATCCAGCTTGGCCTTGGGCACTGCCAGGGATCCAGGGGCAGCCACAGCTGCTGTGGGAATTCCAGCCCAGCCCCTCAGCACCCTCACAGCCAGGAATTCCTTCCCAATATCCAAGCTAAACTTCCCCCCAGTTTGAACCCATTCCCCCTGTCCTGTCTCTACCTGCCCAGGTAAAAAGTCCTTCTCCATCTCTTTTTCAGTCCCTTTCAAGGGGACTTTAAAGTCCCTTTCAGGAAAAGCCAAATTGGAATGAACGTGATTGTTTGAGTTTTTCTGGTGACAGATTTTGAACCAAAAGTGTGAATTGCTTTTCATCCAAAGGCTTCTTGCTTGGATCACTGGGTTTCCTTGGAATTGTAGTTCTGACTGTAGGATTTGCTTTTCCTCCCTGAGCTCTCCTGAGTTTCCACCCTGCTCTGGGGGCTGGGTGTGCCTTGTTCAGCTGGACCATGAGTTTGGCACAAAGACGTCTCAGGTCAGGGGGAGCTCACTCCAGGCACTGCCAAATCTATTTAAAATCCTTACATGAAACTTGAACACCCCAGGTTGCCTCGAGCTCTGCTTGGACAAGCTGTGGATGGCCCAGCTCTCCCTGACTCCAGTGCAGCAAGGCACATGTTTGTCATTAACTCATGGCTGGATCCAAGATGTGATGGGGCTGCAGAGAGAATCTCTGATTGCTGCAAGAGCCATTTCCTTCAGCAAGGCAGCTGAGCTGCCCTGAATATCAAACTCTCCTCATTTAAATGACAGATTCACATATGTATTTATGTGTGAAAAAAAATAAGTTAAGAAACCTCCAGGAAACAAAAGTTTCCAAGAAGGAAAACAAAACAAAACAAAACAAAAATAGTGAGACATGAGGGAATAAAACTTCAATGTGGATTTGAAATGGTTTCAAATATCACCCAAAAAATTAAATTCAGAGGACATGCTGAAGAGAATCCAAATAATCACTAAATATTTACCTTGTTGCCAGCCTGAAGTTCTAAACACTCACCAAGACAACAGTGGAGCTTTTGTGTCATTATTTTATTCTGAGATACAGCAAGTAAATAAAAGGAAAAAGCTTAAATATTCCTTGCTTGTTTCTGGCACTGTTTCCACCAGAAAAGCACGGAGCAGAACAGACTTCTGTTTTTATAACATGGCTATCAGTAATAGGCTAAAAATATGTCTTGTGATTGAAGTGTTAAGTGCTGAATTGATTATTTCTATTAGCATTCACAGCTATTGGGAGTGGATTTATTAAAAGCTCCCTTGCAGCAGCAATCCGGAAACATTTACAGGGATGTGCACTTTTAATGGAATGGCTGAGTTCCACTTGGGGGAGTGGGAGGGATTATGGGATGGCAGTGATCATCTGCACTTGGAGAGGCAGGGAAACCCAAAGCACGTCTGCTGGGTATGTGGGGAAGGGAGGCAGACTGAAAGAGAGGAGGTTTAGGTGGGATATTGGGAAGGAGCTCCTGGCTGGGATGGGATTCCCAGAGCAGCTGGGGCTGTCCCTGGATCCCTGGCAGTGCCCAGGGCCAGCTTGGACAGGGCTTGGAGCAGCCTGAAGGTGTCCCTGCCCATGAGAGAGGTGGGACAGTAAAACCTTTAAGGCACTTTCCCACCCAAACCATTCCACAATTCCCTGGTTCTCCAGGCAGGTCCCTGTCAGGAGCACTCTGTCCTGGCCTGGCACATGTGGAACTCCACCGTGGAATCCTGGTGATTCTTTCTGGGATGTGTCACTGTGGGATTTCTGCATCTCCCCACATCCCAGTGCAACGTGGACATCTTATCCGGGAGCCCTGAGCTGGTATCAGCCTCCTCTCCCAGATTTATTGATGGCTCCAGGTCTGGAATGCTGACTCTGCTCCCTCTGTCTTGACCAGAACCAATCCCAAAGTTGATTATCAGTAATTAGCACAGCAGAGGCAGAAAGTGAGCAGGAAATCCTACAGATTGAAAGAAAAGCAAGAAATAACAAAACGAGGACACTCAGCTTGTGGACAAGTGTTTATTAATTAAAAATATAAGAGAAAAAAAATAGCATGATGCAGATGGAATCTACCTGTGAAAGAGAACTTTTAAGAGAGATATTAGGGGAAAAAATATGTGCAGAAAGATTATGTGAAGCAAAGGATTCATGTGCTGGGAGAACTGTTAATCACCTTTATCTTGAAATGACTTGCAGATCCTTCAGATGAAATTTAGAAATAGTGCTGAACTTAAACATAAATGTGGGGGTTAAAAAACCCCACCAGTACTAAGTTGAGTGTAGCTACTGAAGGGAATGAGATGGGATCCCAAAATCCCAGACTGGCTCAGGTTGGAATGATGCCTTGTGCAGGCTGCCCCAGAGCAGAGGCTGGGCAGAGTCCCAGAATAAAGCAGGGATTGATTCAAGGATCTCCTCCATGGACCCACCTGGGGCAGCACCAGAGCCCAGCCAGGGCTGCCCCCAAGATGACCCAAAATGGCCCCAAAATGCACCAGCGCTCCCGGGGTCTCTCCCTGGGATCAGCTCTGCTCCATTCCCACCTTGCAGTTCATTGTCCCAGCCCAGCTTTAGCCCAGGCACTCCCACCCTGCTTGTTTTTCTCTCTCCAGCCCACGGGGTTTGTGCTCCTGGGCTGGGATTTGGCTCATTTGTCCTTGGTGCCCAGCTGGAGCAGGAATTGTTTTGTCTCCCTGCTCTGGGCACAGAGCTCAGCAGCGCTGGATGGGAAGTTCAGAGTCTGAAAAGCAGCACAGAGTCTGAAATACAGAAAAGCCAAACCTGAGGTGTCAGGAAGGGACTTTATAGCCCATCCCACCCCTGCCAAGGGCAGGGACACCTTCCACTATCCCAGGCTGCTCCAAGCCCTGTCCAGCCTGGCCTTGGCCACTTCCAGGGATGAGCACCCCCTCTTTTCCCAGCTCTACCACAGTGGAGGAGAATTTCCCATGTGGGGCTTGTGGACTGTTGGTGAATTGTGAGCCTCATTTTAGCAGAGTCTGAGTGTCACCAGTGAGCTCCTGATTTCCCAGTGACCACAGGCGTCTCCTCCTGATTTCCCAGTAGCTGGAGTCTCCTGGCTCTGCCCACAGAGCTGTCTGGGCTGCTCTGATACCATCAAGAACCACTGGTCCTTAGCCTGCAGTGCCTGCACCTCTCAGCCCTGTGTGCTGGTGGCAGAGGGCTGACAGAGGCAGCAGGGGGAAGCTGTCCCTTTGATTTGGTCAGCAGGATTCCCTTGGGGAGCGTGGAAAAAGCAGCTCCCCGTGGCAGAGGAAGTGGGTGAGAGCCCAGCACTGCTGGGTGGCTCCAGCCCAGAGCCATCCCTGCCTGGGGACAGCAGGGAAGGACAAAAGGACCCTGCAGAATCTGCAAAACCAGCAGCAGCCACTGATGTGGGAGACAGAGTTCCCACGTGTTCTTTCATTGATCAAATGGATCGTCCCATGACTTTGGGTTTGTCTTGGGAGACTTGTGATTTCCCATTTCTCTTCTTGGGAGGCTTTCCTGAGCCCTCCACACCCCACAGAGCCAAGGGTTTGCACACTGAGTGGGGCTCAGCTCAGCTGCCATGTGCAAAGTCTAAAATGATCTTTTAGGACACTTCTGGGAGGGACAGGATCGTGGGAAAATGGAATCCCACCATCCTGGAATGGTTTGGGCTGGAAGGGACCTTAAATCCCATCCAATCCCACCCCTGCCATGGCAGGGACACCTTTCCCTGTCCCAGGCTGCTCCAAGCCCTGGCCTGGGACACTGCCAGGGGTGGGAATTGCTGATAATTGCACTGGGATGAGATAAGGACAGACACTTCCTTTGGGAGTCAGGGAATTTATACAAAATTAAAAATTCCTCTCCTCCACTTTCTAAGAATGTTGGACACAGCAAATTTGAGTTCAACACACATAGGTAGGATTTTTTTTCCACTCCTGACCCAAAAATACTCTGTTTTGCATTGGTGAATCCTTCTTTTCCATTTTTCCCACTGGGAAGGATGCACTGTGGAAGTGGCACATGGAGCAGTGGTAAGAGGAGAGGAATTTTGTGCCTTTCCTTACTGCAGGTTCCATAATTCCCAGTATGAAACCAGGATATTTTAAACTGGTGTAGATATTAAACCCAAAGAAGAAGAAGCCAAACAGTCACCAGAGTTTGTAGCATTAGTTTTTTATGTGTGATTTTTTTTTTGTTTGGTTTTATGTTCTCTGAAGCTCTGGAATATTCCATCCAGCTCCTGGGAATCATTCCCTGCTCTTTGTCTCCTCCTTTAGCTGGAGAAGGAGCTGAGGGCTGTGGATTTATCCCTGAGCATCCTAAAGCAGGTGTTGATTTCAGCAGCCCCACATCACCACCTTCAAATCCCTCTGTGGTAAATCTCCAAGTATTGAAACCTCTTGGGAGAAGGAATCCTGCTGGTGTCCTAATGCCTGGATTTGGAATTCTGAACCCTACATTTCAAATCCTAAATTGTGAATTTAAAATTCTAAATTTTAAATCGTAAATTCTGCTGAATTTTAGGCAGAACTTCCAGTCCTTCCAATGGTTAAAACAAACTCTTAAGTAATTTTTCCATGATAAATGGAATTCTGGTGGGAAGCAAAGCAAAGGAAGGCAGGGGTGTGTGTGCCCTGGAATCTGCTTCCTTTTAGTGCAGGGCTGATGGTGAATTTTGGTTGTGGGACCTCTGGCACTCCTTTCTTCTGCTGGAAAATCCCATGCAGTGTTTAAGCTCCCTAAGCACCCCATGGGGATATAATCAGGGAGAAAAGAGGCTTGGGCCAGAGCCAAGAGGGTTTGCCTGGCTCTGAGTGCCACCCCCACGCTGCATCCTCTGGGAATTCAGCTCCAGGGAAATCCTGCACCCTGCTCTCCTTCCTGGCTCTCCATCCAGAGTGATGCAGGAGAAAAAAACTGGAGAAAAAACAATTTGTCCATCCTTTGGAAATTCAGCTCCAAGGAAATCCTGCACCCTGCTCTCCTTTGTGGCTCTCCATCCAGAGTGATGCAGGAGAAAAAAATTGGGGGAAAACCAATTTGTCCATCCTCTGGGAATTCAGCTCCAGGGAAATCCTGCACCCTGCTCTCCTTCCTGGCTCTCCATCCAGAGTGATGCAGGAGAAACAACTGGAGAAAAAACAATTTATTCTTTAACTGGAGAAAAAATTGGGGAAAAACCAATTTGTCCATCCTCTGGAATTCAGGTCCAGGGAAATCCTGCACCCTGCTCTCCTTCCTGGCTCTCCATCCAGAGTGATGCAGGAGAAAAAAATTGGAGAAAAAACAATTTGTTCTTTAACTGGAGAAAAAATTGGGGAAAAACCAATTTGTTCTTTAAAACTGTGAGAGTTAGGTTAAAAAAAAAAAAAAAAAAAGATAATAAAAAGAAGGCCTTTCTGGCAGAGCTGATACTTTTAATGAGGTTTACTGATAGTTTTATTCAAATGTGACCTTTGCAGGAATCAAAGTCTAGCAAAAAAAAGAAAAAGTCCTAAATGCCACTTTATTATAGTGACACACACTGGTGTCGCTGTGTTTTAGGGTCTGTCAGCACTTCCAGGATAAACTTCCAGAAGTTTTAGTTTAACTCTGCTGTAAAATCTGGGTCTGAAACACTCCCTGTGTTTAGGAGCGTGTTTTAGTTTAAATAATAAATTTCTGTCTCTGTTCCTACCGCCCTTAAACATTTCTTGAGAAAGGATTTTTGGTTGAGAAATTCTTTGCTAGGAGGAATTTTGCTGATTATTCCTGGACAGAAAATTTTGGGAAGAGTCCTGTGCCTAAAAAACTCACTTTGAATGAGTTTGGAGTCAGTTTTCCTCTTTCTCATGAGAAATAAAAATGCTGTAATTCTGCTTCTTCCCAGAATTCTTTGTCTCCCTTTCATTTGTCTCCCTTTCATTTCCACCACTTGGAGGAAAGGGAATTTTATAGGGTATCATCATTGTCACAGAACCTTGGGATTTGGGGTTCAAAACAGGTGTGAAAATCTATTTATTGCAGTGCCTGACACTCTCAGGGTGACCCTGCATTTAGCACTGACATTTTGGGCCTTTTTGGGTTTTCTCTGTGAAGGCTGAGCAAGAAATTCCTTAAAATTCAGTATTTGCCATCTTTAGCTTTCTGCTGCTCAGGGATTTCCCATCCATAGGTTGTAGTTGGTACTGATTTTTTCCAGTTTTTTATTTTTTATTTTCATAGATTTCCTGTTCTTGTTTTATGGTTTGTGAAAAATTCTCTGTTCTTTATCATATCTTTATTATACACATAAAAAATATAATTACAGTTAACTGATTTCTGTTAAACTAACTAGTTTCTGTTACTTCTTTTAAATTTTAACTTCAGTTAAGGTCTCTGGACTAATTTCTGAATCTCATTTTTAAGAAAGGACATCAATGTAGGTATTTTAGTTTTTTTTTTTAAATTGTTGCTTTGTCCTCTCAGTGTTTAAAAATAAACATCCAATGTTTTGGGTGCTGGTTTACCTGCCCTATGAAGAGTTTTCTAACACCAATCAACTTTAAAAAATCCAAAATTAACATCAATTCACCCCAGCCACTGCCACAAAGCCCAGTTTCAAGCTGCACTGCAATGTTTTCCAACAAATCCTGAATTAAATCCTTCTGGAAATACAGGGAGACATCCCAGATCCATTGTTCCACCCTTCCCTTTGCATTTCCTAAAATAAACCAGACTCATTTTCTCTCCCCTTCTGTTTTTCATGAATAAAGTTTGGGAATTAGTGATTTATTAGCAAAAAGGGTCTGAAAGCCATGAAGAGATTCTTCTGTGTGGCTGTATCATTTACTTTGAAATGTTAAGTATATCTATATATAGTCAGCAGGTGGATTTTAATGTCTGTGGATATATATATATGTATTTTCCCCCAAATTAGTTTTCCAGCAGCATGTGCTGATTAGAGAAATGACAAGAAAATCTGATGATGACTGAAGAAAGTTTTTCTGTAAGGAGATCGTTTCAAGGGCAAGAGCAGCTTCTGCTGGCTCTCATGCTGGAGCCCAGGGAATGGAGCAGGGAATGAGCTCAGCATGGAATTCTGCCTGGTGCTGATCACGGTTTGGTGCTCGGGATAGGTGACTAATCCCACCCTGATCAGGCACTTCTTAGCCTGTGTTTCTCTTTCAAAACGTGGATGTGGCTCCAATTAATACTAATTGGATTTAGGGAGGAAAATACCCTGCAGGACTTTCGGGCTGGGTTGGTGGAAGGGGCTGTGCCCTGTGGAATGTGATCAGTCCCACCAAGTCTGCACTGTTTTCCCCTTTTTTCCCTCATTATTTGTAGCAAAATTTGCTGTTTGTAAACCAAGCTCCTAACAAACAGAGCGTGGGGCCTGCTCTGTACAACTGTGGGGGGAAATTTGTTGAAATGCAAATATCAGAAGGAGGAATAAGGTTGTTAAGAGTGCAGGTACAGAAAGGACATTAAAGGCCAGAGCCAAGGGAATTCCATGGGGAGCTGAACCTTGGAGTGGCTGCTCAGGTGTGGAGAGCTGTGAGTAGGAGCTGCCACCTTGCTTGGGATGGGAGCTGGAGCTGCCAGAGGAAAATTAAAGCCCTTTATTTATCTGGCTTGTAATAATTGCCATCGTTATTCTGCTGTTTCAGTGTCCAGTGGAGACACGTGTGACTTCTGCTTCTCCCAGAGCTCTGGGATTGTTGGCCGTTGTCTTTATGGAGGAGTGGGGGGGACTCACAGCCATGGAAAGCTGCTTGTGAGCAGCCTGGAGCTGGATTTTCAGCACAGTCAGCAAGAAAAAGCCTCCCAGTCTGGTTTGCAGCACTGAAATATAGATTATCCGAGCTGGGGTCAGGGGCAGCAGTGAGAAATCTGTGCAGGCTGTGTGAACAAATCTGCATAACTGCGCCTGCGAATCGCGGCGAGCAGCGACTTCCCCGCTGCAGCCACACTTGTTTGGGCTCTCCCACCTTCCAAATGACAAAAAACCCAAATATGTGACAACCCCCGGGGTATTTATAGCCCGGTATTGAGTGTTGTTGTGGAGGATGGAGATGCAATCTCCTCTCCCAACAAGTTCCATATGCTGTATGGATCCGTAGGTGGTGTTCCCGTGCCTGCGCTCGGGGATCTGTCTATTAACTCATTGCAAATGATTTGCTGCCTCTGTTTATTTACCCAAAGCCAAGCCAAACTTGGCTAATGGTGTCATGGGCATTTAAAAATATCCCTCTGCCTCATTAGACAGCCAGGCTGGGGAAGAGTCGCTCAGAAGTGTTGGGGTGGTGCCTTGGAGGTTTTCAGGGCATGGCTGGTTTTAACTCGGAGGAAGTTGGGTGGATTTTGGAGAGGAAGGCTGGACTGGAATTCTCCTCCCAGCTTGGGCTGTGCCTGATGCTGAGGAGATGCCAGGGCCTCCTGTGTGCTGTAGGTGCAATGTTGGGTGGTTTGTTAATCCCTAATTCTGCTGTTCCTCCACTCCTTTCCTTGTTTCCCATCCCTGCCTGCAGGAACGTTCTCAGCGAGGTCAGACTGCACCTCCTGCCTCACCCCAGAATTAGCTCCAATTAGAGCTTGTTCATTCGAGGCGGGAAAGGGATTGGTGGTGAACTCTACAGATTCTACAAACCCTAAAAATTCTACAAATTGTACTAATTCTACAAATTCTAAACATTCTACAAATGCAAATAGGACTGGATATTTTGGAGGAATGGAATTATGAAAGATGCACTGTAGTAGGAGCCACGAGGGGTAATTTTAGATGATTGGGTTTAAGGCATTTACAGCATGGTGTGACAAAAGCTGATAGGCCAAGAAGCACTTATAATGTGTTGTAATTAGGAAATATTTGGCTTCTGATGGTGATGGTGTGAATTCTAACATCTGTATTGTCTCACCCTTCTCATGAGGCTGAAAATGGAATAAAAGTTTTTAAACCACCTCTCAGTTACCCCATCTCTGAGTCAAAAAAAAAAAAAACCCTAATCAACAACTCAGCATTAACCAGGAGGTGAGTGAAAATCCCCCAGATTTCCTCCAGGATGTGTATCAGGAATATCCAGCAGACATCCCAAAGCCACATCCCCAGGTCAAGGCCAGGTTCTGCCCTTGGGACCATCCCAAACCTCCTGGAATCCTCTCCCTCAGCCCAGCAAAGCTTCAACATTCCCATTATTTAATATTCCTTTTCTCTGTACCTCTGTGGCTGGGAGCTTCCAGAGCTTTGGTGACTCACTGGAAATGCTCTTGTTCCTCTCCTCTCTTGGGAACTTTCCCTCATTTTCAGCTGGGAAGTTTCCCATTTTTCCTGCTTTCCTGGGCCAAGCACTGTGGTTGTTACCACCATGGGAGCTGGGTATGGTGCTGGGTTTAAAATTATATTTCAACACTTGACTGGACAAATTCTGGCATGAGAAAATTCCTTGGATGTGGAAATCACACATGATCTTGGGAAAAATTGGTTTTCTCTCTATAAATGGTCCTTTTTTAGAAATATAATCGTGGCAAGAATGAATAAAACAGATTAAATATTGCTGAAGTCAGCCTTAGAATCCAAACAGCAAAATCACTACAGATCATTGTGGAATGTAGGAAAAATAAAAAAATTCCAATATTTTGGACCAGCTTGGTTTGAAATAGATGAGGTTCCATCAAGAATGGAAGAGATAAATGTTGATCTAAATCCCAAGTGGTGGCAAAATTAGAATTATTTTGTCTTTACCCTGAATTAGAGGGAAACTGAGTGTCCAACTGGTTAAGGTTTAAATTGGAGTTTTATCATTGGGATTAATGTCCCAAAATAATCCCAATTTATAAAGGCACAGTGAGTGGATGTAAAAACTCTGGATGTCCAGGGAATTCCTGGATGTGGCACTCAGTGCTCTGGGCTGGGGACAAGGTGGGGACTGGGCACAGCTTGGCCTGGATGATCTTGGAGATCTTTTCCAACCTCAATCGTTCCATGATTCTCCAATATCTTTGTGTTTTGAAAAATCCTCCTGAAATATCAACAAGAAACAAGATGGGGGTTTAAAACCCTCCTGCTTGTTATGAAATATGTCTCTACTTTTATTTTTACTTTTTTTTGGGGGGGTTGGTTATTTTCCTCACAATTATAGTGGGAGCAAAAATAGGCACATCCTTCAATAATTTGGAATCCATGGATGCTTTTGGTTCTGGTGTCGTGAACACAATATAAATGGAACTCGTTTTCTTTTTTTAGGGAGATACAGCTGCAGTTGCTTTTAGATATTCCAAGGCAGTAACCTCTGTAAATGACATTTAAGGAATACATCTAAAAATGCCTGCTGGAGCCTTGTAAACCAGGGACGGATTTCAGATGTCAGCTAAGGGAGGAAATGCTGGATGTGGAGCAACTGGGAAGCTTGCAATGAGAAACTGGGGTTTAGAGTGAAACAGCTGAGGGCAGCTGCTCTTGGGTTGTACCAGATACAGAGATTTAGCTGCTGCCACAACGAAAAAATCTTGCATTAATTTTAGCAGAACAGAAGGTTCTTTTACCCTACAAAATACTCACCTTCTTTTTGAGGAACAACAATCCCAACTTGGAAATAGTCTGATTTTTTGTGAGTTTTTTGGTGGCACCAGCAGAGCCCAGGCTGGGTTTGTTGTGTCTATCCAGTGAGGAGAAGAGATTCCTCCAGGCTGGAAATTGGAGCTGGACCTCTGAAGGTCCTTTCCAAGCCAAACCATTCCATGATTCTGCTGGATTTTGGATCTTGCTGAGGCAGAGGGTGCAGAGCTGTGGGAGCCAGGAGGGTTAAACAGCTGAGGGCAGCTGCTCTTGGATTGCACCAGATAGAAAGATTTATCTGCTACCACAATGAAAAAATCTTGTATTAATTGTAATTAGGGACCAGCAAACAGCAGAAAACAGGCTTTGTTGACAGAGAGGGGAAAGGAGGGGAAAGGAGAACAGAAGGCTTTTTACCCTACAAAATTCATTTGCTCCCTCTTTTTGAGGAACAGCACTCCCAACTTGGAAACATTCTGAATTTTGTGAGGATTTTGGTGGCACCAACAGAGCCCAGGCTGGGTTTGTTGTGTCTATCCAGTGAGGAGAAGAGATTCCTCCAGGCTGGAAATTGGAGCTGGACCTCTGAAGGTCCCTTCCAAGCCAAACCATTCCATGATTCTGCTGGATTTTGGTTCTTGCTGAGGCAGAGGGTGCAGAGCTGTGGGAGCCAGAAGAGTTCCTTCCTGCCTCTGGAAAGAGCAGGAATACCTTGGAGCTCCCCTTGCCCTGGCTCCAAGGGAGAAGCTTTGCAGAGCTGCCCCACTGGCTCAGGCACAGCCCAGTGAGGCTGCTCCTGGTGGATCCCGTTCTGCTGGCTCTGGTGGTGCCTCTTCCTGTGGCTGTGGCAGGCTCAGAACTGGCTCCAGGATTTCCATCTCTTTGTTCTGCAGAGCAGGCACACAGGAATAGATGATGGAGGAGATATGGAGACCTGCATGCTGCTGTGTACCAGGCAGAAAATGAATGGGAAAAGTGGATTGGGAGTACTTTTATTTGCATAATTCCCATTAAGAAACATTCTTTTATCCCAAGAAAATGGTGCCTGAGCTAGGTTTTGAATGAGGGATATTAAAAGAAGCCTGGGTTTTGGTTTTTCGGGGGATTTTTTGGTTTTTTTTTTGTTTTGTTTTCCTCCCTGCAGTCTGACAGGAAGCAGCAAGTGATTGCAGAGCTGAAAACTCTGCTCCACCAAACACATTCCAGCCATTCCTTCAGCCACCATGCTCCTGCCTGGGGCTGAGGGGAGGCAGGGGAAGGGAAAGTGCCAGGGAAGTTGACATCACCCCATGGGAGGTAAACAGAGGCACCCAGGGCACCTGCACTGCTGTGGCTCTGCAAAGCCTGGGATGTTTATCCCCAGATCCTAAAGGAGCCTCCCTGTGGGAAATGGATCTGCAGAGGATTCTTAAAGTTTGATAAAGGTTTCCATAGTCAGCTTCTGATTGTGGTGGTGTGAATTAAAACATCTATGTGGTGTCACCCTGCACGTGGGACTGAAAATGGAATAAAAGTTTTTAAAGCACCTCTCAGTTGCTCCATCTCTGGGTCAGAAAAGGGCTCAATCCAACACCTCTGGAGCAGCCTCCATCCCAGAAGGGCAGCAGGGGCTGGATCCAGGATGGGAGAAGGAATTCCTTGCTCTGTATGCAAACCCTGCTGTGCCCTTGGATGGGAGGTGTAGGATCTGCAGTGTGATCTGGGGTAGGACAACACCTTTTCTGCTTGGATTGCTTCCATGGGGAGGGCTGGGATCCTACAGGAGGCTTGCAGCTGTCCAGGAGATCCCAGAGCCAGGAGAGAGGGGAAGGTTCTCCCCAAGTTGTGTGGCTTCACTCCAGAATGTCTGAACTTCCACCACAGAGAGCTCCTGCTCTCATGGATGGGGACTTGGATCTCAGTGCTCTTATCTGGGAATCTCCAAAGACTCTGAGTTTTACAAGGAACTTTTGTGGCACCAATTTCCTGCCACACCTTCTGGGGTGTTTTCTGCCTCTGTGCCTGGCTGAGACTCCAAGCCCTTCCATCCAAATAAGGATACACAAACCAGGAATTCCAAACTGGCCTTTCTTCCCTTCCTGTCTCTGATCCTGTTACAAACCAGCAATTTCCAAACTGGGTGCTGAGGATCCCAGGGGCTCTCACAGGGCAGTACCTATAACATGATTGAAAGGAAATCAGTAAAAAGTTTATCACAGAATCCCAGAATGGTTTGGGATGGAATTTGAAGCTTAAAGCCCATCCCATTCCACCCCTTCCTGTGGGCACTAAGCCAGGCTGCTCCAAACCCCATCCAGCCCAGCCTGGAACCAACAATTATGGATCCTAGGTGCTAATTTTTATTTTTCCCATGGGTACTAAACCAGGGTGCTCCAAACCTCATCCAGCCCAGCCTGGAACACTTCCAGGGAAGCAGCACCAACAATTATGGATCCTAGATGCTAATTTTAATTTTTTTAGTTCCAACAGCATGACTCAGCGCAGATATTTGCCATTTATCAATGATGGGGACAGGAGATGCCCAAAATACATTTATCCCCCTCCTCTTGATTTTTCCCATCATTCCTAGAGATCACTCTGAATTTCCCCATTCTCCCTGGCGAGATCCCAGCCTGCTGTGGATTCAGCAAATCACCTCGACGTAGAGTTTGATGATTTCTCAGTTCAATCTGATTTTTGAGCAGCCTTCCTCTGGCTTCTCTTTAACAACCTTGGCTTTGTTTTGCTTCCAAGCCCCAGCCTTGCCCGAGGCCCTGGACCTGAGCAGGGCAATGCTCTGGGGGGTGACTGCTCCTGTTGTCAGCTGTGAGGAAGGTTGGAACATTTTCCTCCGTGGCATCCTTCCCACAGCTGTCATTGCTGTCTGCAAGTTTATTCTCAGCACAGTGTGAAGCTCTCAGCCCTGCAGAAGGGCAACACTTCCCCTGAAATTGCAAAGACACCAGTTTTATATTCAGTTTGCTCTTGAGCAGGATGGAACTTGTTACCAGGTCCTCTTCCCTCCTTAAATTCGAGATTGGTGCTCGTTGTTCAGGGAGTTTTGGGCAAATTTGCTCTGAGTGCTGCATAAATGTGTTTTATTATGACTCAGAAAAGGTTTTCTGGTTAGAAAATCGTTGCAATGGAGATAATGCACTATTGAAGGCCAGCCTTCTAAAAATATAGAAATGGTTTTTCTCAACACAAAGAGCTTGTGTTGCCACACAGACTCATTGAGTTCTAAAGGGTAGGGAAGAAAACTTCATTATCCCTGAAAAGCAGAGCACTTCCTTCTGCATATCCCTGCATTCCAGTCCCTGGAATGGTTGCACTCACAGCTCCAGGATTTATTTGGGATAGATGTGCACACGCAGCCCTGTGCTTGCACACGGATATAAACACCACATCAGTAGGAACAATCTCCCAGACTGATGCACACTGAGTACATTTGGGAGTGGGGAATGCCCCTGGAAACCTGGAATTATCTGAAAGCTTCATCTGGGATAGCAAAACCTTGTGGCTCCACAGACATCAAGGTATCTGGGGGAGAAGTAACCCACAGAAGGAAAATATGGAAATAATTGGCAGCAGAACAAACAGCAAAGCATGGAATAAAGGAGAGGGAAGAGGAAGTGGCTGGCAGGGAATTGCAGGTGAGAATGTTGTAGGGAAAGCTGGTGGCATCCTGTCAGTTCCCAGCTTTTCTGGCTGGAGTGGCAGCAGCAGCAGCAGCTCTGGGCTTCCCAGACCAGCGTGGCTCCTTCCTGTTCTGATTTTCAGCTCTGTAAATCAGAGCTCAAATCTCCTTCTCCATCTGAATTCTATTGCATAGGAGGACATTTCTTATGGAAAAAATTCTTGGCTGTGCAAGAGGGGAGCCTTTGCCACAGGGTGCCCAGAGCAGCTGGGGCTGCCCCTGAATCCCTGGCAGTGCCCAAGGCCAGCTTGGACAGGGCTTGGAGCACCCTGGGATAATGGAAGGTGTCCCTGCCCATGGAACTGGATGAGCTTTGAGGTCCCTTCCCACCCAATCCCTCCTGTGATTCCATGATTCTGTGATTTACTTTAGCTCATTCTCTCCAAACCACCTGGGATGGCTCCTGCACCTTGGCCCAGCCATGGACAAGTGTTTGCAGGCTCTAAAATGTCAGATTTTTTTCACTTTGAACTGCAGGGAAGGACGAAATATTTCATACATATCTGGATAGTTCAAGCAAAAAAGGGATTTATAGTTGTTGATGCAGAAATTCCAGAAAAGAACAATTGCTGAGGCAGCCGTGAAATTATTGCACAGGAGAGAAATGGGGCTGAGGGAGCTGGGATTTTCATAGTGTGAAGGAAGCTGGAGCTGTGGTTTCATGAACTGAGGATCAGCTGCTCCCAGGAGAGCCCTTCAGCCCTGCTCTTGTGGGCATTAAAAATTCCAAAAGCAGAAGGTGGGAATTAGTGGCCATCCAAAACCAGTTCTTCCAGCCTGGCACTGGTGCAGAGGGAGCACCAGAGCGTGGCAGGCTCAGAGCCAGGGGGGTTCTGTGTTCCAGGGAGCAGGAATTCCATGGAATTCACTGTTTCCCCACCACTTCTCAGCCCCTGGGCAAGGGAGTGTGGGTGCCTCCAGCCTCCCAAGGGGTGCAAAATCCGGGTTTGTGATGGAGCAGCAGGAGGAAGGAGCAGGGCAGGAGCTGCTCCCTGAGCCCCTGGTGCCATCCCTGCCCTGGCCCTGCCCAGAGCTGCCCTGCCTGTCCCACTGCCCTCCCTGCCAGTGCCCCAGTGGAATGTTTGTTCCTGAGTGCTCACAAGTTTCCTGGATCCTTTCCACCTCACCTTTGGGGCTGACATCACCGTTCCTGGAGGGAATTCCTGCTCCTCCTGGGGGCTGACCTCTGACTCCACACTGAGAGCCGTGTCCTGGTGTTTGGGAATGCTCCTGGGGGGAGCCACGCTGCCAGAAACTTCTGGGATTTCAGGAATTCCTCCCTCTCTTTGCCATTTGTTGTCCTGTAGGATTTTCAAATAAAGGAGTAGGATTTTAAAGGAGCTGGACACCCTTTTTTGGGAGATTGGTTCTCACTTCTCTCTCTGGAATCTTCTCCTCTCACTCCTTGGCTCTGGGGGTTTTTATTTTCCCTCTTTTCAGTGTTCAAATGAATCTTCTGAAGGATGCATCCCTTTCATTCCACAGCTATGGAATAAGGAACTGATTTGTCTCAATGATTTGCTCTTGTAGTTACTCCTGTCTCCTACTAAACCCAAACCAACATTTTCTTTTCACTGCTTAGAATTGCACAATTGGTATTTATTACTCAGTTCCTCAGGGAGGATAAGTAGCCAGCTCCTAAAAGGACAGAAAAGATGGATGCTTCTGCAGGATTAACTTTAAAGCATAAATATTTATTTTTTTAAATTACTAAATCCTGCTGTCCTTCAAGTTCAGGGATAGTTAAGGTCAGACAGCAGACACAGATTCCATGGAGAAGTTTGTCAAGTTAATTATAGAACCTGTAATTTCTTCTTTTGTTCCCCATTGGCATTTGAGGAGCAGGAGCTGCAGAGTTTATTAATCAATAGCAGGGAGAGAATTTTCCTGGAGAAACATTTGGAGGACAGGGCATTGTAGTGGTTGGAATCTGGGCTGGGAATCTGATTTGATGAATTTATCCAGGCAAGCTATTCAACTTTGGAGTGACTCAGCTTCCCTATTTTGAAGCAGACTTACCAGTAAGACATTAAATCTAGATGTTATTAATGGGAAATCAAGTTACATTGCTGAAGGTATAAAAGAAATGCTTCATATCCTGCTTTAAATATAACGATTTTCTCACTTCCAGTAACTTGTGAGGCCATAAAAATGGCCCCGATTACAACCAAAATCAAATTGATAAAGGACAAAGTGGTGCTTAGAGAAAATAAGGATGATTGGAATGTGCTGATCCAAGGAAAAATGGAAAAATGTGGCATCCAGGATCTCTCAGGAGCACGAGATCCTCAGAGATCACCGTGGGCAGCTGGAGGTCTGACCCCCTGCCACGCCAGTGCCTGCAGGGAGAGGGAAGGGAACGAGGGTTTCCTGCAGCACATTCCATGGGTTGGAGCCTCAGCTGGAGTTGAAAGGCCAGGAGTTAATTTTAACTGGGAGAAGCTCTTTGGGAGTGTGAAATAAAAGCAGGAAAGGAATGGGTGCAGCCACGTGAATGGAAGTGTTCATTCCCATGAGGATTGCTGAGGCTGCTCGGAGGTGCTCGGAACACCCAGCCCTTGCAGGAACTCCTGTCCTGCTGTCAGTACAAGGAATCTGCTCTTTGGGCTTTGAAATATTTACAAATACACAAGCAGGCAGTAACCAAGCCCAGCACTCTGCTGGAAGAGTTTGGGGCCTGAAGGAGGTTGTATGTGGGTATTTATGCATGAGTGGAGAAAGAAATCCAAATGCTAAAGGATGCTGGAATACAGAGGAATCTGGGTATGAAACCCTGGGTCCCACTCCAGACTTGGTTTTGAGGCTCATCCTGAAGCACTGATCGAGCCTTCAGGGTTGTACCAACTCAATAATTATTTAAAGTCATTTAATACAACAAAATGTTTTCTGCAATAAGTCAAAGCTCCCCAAAGTCTTCGTTAGTGGTGGAGAGATCCGACCAGGGACGGATTTCTGCCCGCCAGACAAAGACTTGACAGCATTTGTGGTGAAATAAGCTGCTCTGTTTGCAGACTGGAGCAAAAATCCTTTCTGTGCAGCTGGTGAGTTTTTGTTTTTGCAGTCAAAACAGATGCACTGGCTGGGGCAGCCTTTGGGAATGGCTGGCTTTGGCCCGTGCTGGAGTCATTAGTGGGAAATTCTGTTAATAGTAAACTGTTTGCTATTTAAAGAGCCTGATTCCAGGCCAGCTTTCCAAGGAAAAAGTTACCTGCTGTTACAGCTTTGATGAAGTGAAAGCTCAACCCAAAACAATAATAAAAAAATCCACCATCCAACACTCCCCTCAGGTCCTTCTACTTTGGGGCCATTAAAACCTGGAGAAAATGTAAAAAGAGCACGTGCACACTTCTTTACAGTTCTGAGGGAGCCCTAAATTCGTGCTCAGAGAATGTGGGTCTTTGTGGCCATTAGGCACATTCATTCTTCTGCAGGCACTGGCTGTAAATCCAATTTTATAGATTAAAGACTTGTAGCATAATGTAGGCACCTGTCGGTTTATGGCAGCCTAAAAATATCTGCCTGCCCATAACGTGTTTTTCAGCATCTTGGAGCATATGTGTGTTTTTTGATACCTTTCAGCTATTTTTTTCCAGTCCTTGTCTGTCACCTCAGCTTGTTGTGCTGGCTCTAGTAGGAATAATAAAGGATTTGCAGTGTGGGCTGGCCATTAGCAGTGAATGATAACATCAAACCTCTCTGCAGGCTTCGGGGAGGAGGCAGAAACCAGAATTGTCCCAGCTCTGGGCTGCCAGGGTGGCTCTGCCCCTGCTGAGGGTGTGATCACAGAGATGGTTCTGGCTGGGAAACCCTCCAGGATTCTGTTTTGGGCAGGATTAAAGCAGGAGGAGGCTTTGGGGTGTCAGGGTGAAGGAGCTCTCTGAGCATCAGGGTTTGGGGTCTCGGTTTGGCCAGGGAGCTCAGTGTGGGTTTCCAAGGGAAGCCCTTCCTCCAGGATGTGTCACAGCAGGGTCACCCTGCAGGCTGTGATCCAGGGTTGGAGTTCTGTTCATGCTCTGTACCAGGGGCTGTGGAGCTTGTGGGAATCCCAGGATCACTGAATCATGGAGTCACAGAATCCTGGAATGGACCTCAAAGCTCATCCAGTGCCACCCCTGCCATGGCAGGGACACCTCCCACTGTCCCAAGCCTGGCCTTGGGCACTGCCAGGGATCCAGGGGCAGCCACAGCTGCTCTGGGCAACCCCCACCCTTCCAGCCAGACGGTTCCTTCCTAATATCCAACAGAAATATCCAATATCCTAACACATCCAATCCAGAAATTCCTTCCCAATATCCAACCTGAATCCCCTCCATTTCAGAGAGAAACCAAACAAGCACCTCTTGAATCATTTTGGTCCTTTCCAGGATAAGCTCAAACTTGTGACTTGCTCTGAAACAGATGGAGTGAAAAGTAACTCCAGATGAGATTTAAGAGTCTCAGCACCCCAAACCTGAACCTGATGCCCAGAGCTGGAGCTCTGCTTTGGGAATCTCTGCTTTCCCTTCCACCTTCCTAAAGGACATGGAGATTTCTGTCCTTTTCTTAAGTGGGGTTGAGACTGGCCAAGGGTTCAAACACATCCTTGGTGGAGAGGGAGAGCAGAGGAGCTGCTGTGTCCCCACCAGCCCTGTTTCCTCAGGAGAGCTGGCAGAAAAGCCAGAACCTCTGCTGGTGTTGGGATGGGGCTGGCTCAGACTGGAAGTGCTGGAATTACCAGAATTCACCCCCAGAATGTTCAGCTTCCTTGGAGGGAACTCCAGCAGGGTTTGCAGATAACACAGCCAGGGATTTGAAACTTGGACATAGGAGGGAAGAAACAGGAAGGAAATCTGAGCTCTTGTAGGTCAATCTTTTGGTTACATTGGCATTAAGTCAAGAACAGGAGGAGAAAAATTTTGCAACAAGAATCTTGAGTGGTTTTTGTTTTTTGGGTTTTTTTTTTTTTTTTTTTTTCCTGGCTTGCCACTTTCTATTTATGGGAACCCAAAATGACCTGGCTTCCTGGACTGGAGACAGCAGCAGCATGTCCTTGATGTCAGCCTGACTTGTACATTTCAAGCCAGTCTCTGCTACATATTTAGGACATTTTTTAATGAGTGCTGCAGTCTGAGTGGTGGAAGGGCCTGGGACTGTGTCCTGTGACAGGTGGAGCACTGGGAGATGCTAATAAAATAGAATTTCAGAATGGTTTGGGGTGGAAGGGACCTTAAAGCTCATTTTGTCCCAACCCTGCCATGGACAGGGACACTTCCCACTGTCCCAGGCTGCTCCAAGCCCTGTCCAGCCTGGCCTTGGACATTCCAGGGATCCAGGGACAGCCCCAGCTGCTCTGGGCACCTGTGCCAGGGCCTGCCCACCCTCACAAGGAGGAATTTCTTCCCAATATCCCATCTAAAACTGCTCTCTCTCAGTCTGAAATCAGTGCTGCTGTTAGGACTGCCTCTTCCACCCCCAGTAAATCAACATTTGGTGCTTCCCTCATCCTCCCCCTCAGCCTTTTATAAACATTGTCAGTTGTTCTTTTCCCAACAATGCCTGCAGGAAGGATTAGGCAGAAATGGCCAGCATGAGAGCGATTGAGCAGAGCCATCAGCATCCAACTGGTGCAGTTTTTCTCCCTTGCTTGGCTCTTGTACTAAATTTAATCTGTCCCCCAGACAGCTCAGAATCTATTTTTTCCCCCCTGCTCTGTTTTAATGCTCTCTGGTTCTCACCTGTGCTGGGCTGGCGTGAGGCAGGACCCAAGGGATGGGACAGGAGGTGACACTTGGCACCCATTCAATCTGGGAGAAGGGTCCCCAGGGACTGCAGCAGTCTGGGAATTGCTCACTCTCTTCAATTCTGGGGAGAGCAGGAGTTTCAGGGTGTGTTCACAAAGCTGGGTGGTTAAATGTTCTGTTCCTAAAACCTGGCATTTGGGGGGGGATCACAAAATCATGGAATCTGGGAATCCCAGGCTGGTTTGGGCTGGGAGGGACTGAAGCTCAGCTCATCCCATGGGCAGGGACACTTCCCCTGGCCCAGCTTGCCCAGAATGCCACTTGGAATTTTATTTTGTCTCCCAATTTCTTCCTCAGTCTTTTCTCCTTCAAGGCCTTGAAAACTGGACTTTAATTTTCAGAGTTTGGCTTTGGGCAAAAGGAAAAAAACCATTACAGAGAGCACTCAATGGATCTCAAATAGCTTCTAATCCTCTCTGATCACCAGAGCCAGTAGGAAAAGTGTTCCCTGTCCCTTTGCCTCATTTTTAGATAATATTGAGACCACAGGGTTCCTATTTTTCTTCTTTTACCAGGCTCACTTTGCTTGCCTTGAGAAGCTTTTTGCTTCTTCTTCTTCTGAATGTCTCCGAAAGGAAAATTTCAGTGACTTTCTCACAAGTTTAATCAACTCCCCCAGGAGAGGAAAATTCCACTTGGGAGCAGCCTCTGTAAATGGTGCCCTTGGTGATCTCTCACCTGGATTTCCCCAAAATCTTCTTTCTCAGGAGGAAACTTTATTCCACCCCACATTTTGGCCCTGTCTGCTGGGTGTTTGCAGCCTGCTGGATGGTGAAGGGAAGAATTAGGATTCAGTGCTGTATTTTAGCCTGTGCACACAAATAAAATATGCCCAGGCATGGGATTATTTATTCATAGGTGTGGGGAGATGGTGTAAGGACTTCAAACAAAATTAACACTTAAAAAATGCATGAAAGGTGATTGCAATATTTAGTCCTGCTTTAGACATGGAGCTTTAGTTTTTCTTCCTCTGAACTTTTGGAAAGAATTCTGTTTCTAAAACCAAGCTCCTATAGATGTCAGAGGATAATTGGGTATTAAATTGAAATAAATTACCTCCATTTCTGTGAAGCCCCCACCAGGGGGGTTGAATATTCACTTTTGTGAACATTGAAAATATCTGGAATGACTGAGGAAGTTTATAAATTCTTTGTGATATTTTTGGTTATCCAAGAGAACTTTACAGGCAGAGAATTTACTCTGAATTTTGATCTCTCAGAGCTCCTGGGTCATATTGGGCCAAACACAACTTCAAACTCAGAAGATTTTGGAGTCTTCTGCCTTTTCCTGATTTTGGAGCCTCTTGGAGCCTTTCACTTCTGTATGTGCCAGCAGAAGAAATGAAAGTGGAGCAGGGATTGGAGCAGGGCTGGGCTCTGAGGTTGCTCTCAGCTCTCTGCAGTAAGCCAGACCTAAGAGCCCTTCTTTGCTTCTCTCTCTTTCTCACTTAGAGACAGAGCCATTTGAAGGGAAAAGGACTCAAACCCAGACTCTCACCCACATCAGTTAGGCCCAGCTGGGGGATCTGCTCAGGAAGTGGAACTCAGGCTCCAATACCTGCTCCAGTTCCAAGCCCGTCTGGGTCCAAGAGGGGAAGGAAGAGTTTTCCTTCTGCTGCTGGAAATACTGTACTGCAGAGTTTTCATGGATGTAAATAGTGTGGACAGACCAATTTCTGTTACCTGAGACTTGCATGGGTGATGAAGGTTGTATGCTTGGGATGAAGGTTACAGGTTTTTTAGAACAGAAGATTCCAAAGATCTCCAGAAAAAGGCACTGGTGTTTGCAAGTTTTGCCTGCCACAGGAAATAAAGGCTGGCTAAGAGGTTCCAGGTGATTTTTGTGATAGGAAATATCTTCAGATTAGGGATTCTGCAGAGGTGGTGCCAAAGGGGGTGGATGGAAACAAAGGAAATTGGAGTAAGGGTTTAAAGGAAACACAAGTCAGGTGGCTCTTGGGTTTGACCTTCTCTGAATATTTATTATTTCTGAGTTCTTGTGTTCTGAGTGCCTGTGCAAAGGTGGGGAAGGGGGAAATGAGGGAGAAGAATGCCTGGTTTTCCTGCTGGCCTGAGGAAGGGTTGGCCCCAGGAGAGGGCAGTGGGTTGGTGGGTGCTGGTGGCAGCACCAGCAGGAGCTCCTGGCTGGCTGGGGGCTGGGAGCTCCTCACCCACCCCTGCTGGATGCTGCTCCTTTGTTCCCAGCTGGGAATTTGCTGCCTGTAGCACAGGCACCGTGTCTGGGATGGAATCTGCAGCTCCCGTGGGTGGAGAAGAATGTTTCAAAGGGCTGAGCTGAGCCTTCCTCAGGCTGGGGAGCTGAGGAGGGAGGGAGGAGGCTGTGCCAGGCTGGTGTCTGCTGGCTTGGGAGGACCTTGGTGGGGCTGGGAGATATTCCTCAGGCAGATGTGCTTGAGATCGTGTTCATTTAAAGTCTCTGGTTTTTAATGATCTCACATTTTTCACATCATGGATCATGTTTGTTGGGGAGTTGGTTCAGTGTAAGCAACAGGAATGTTGTTATTAGGAGATGAGGAGGCTCTGGGAAGGGCTGACTGAAGCCTCTCAGCTCTTCAAGGGGGCCTGCAAGGAAGAGACCATCCCCCTGTGTCTCATAAGCACATTCACATTTGGCTCAGAAAATCCCAAGCAGAGCATTCCATGCCCAGCCCCAGAGCACTGCTGAGAGCAGCTCTCTGCTCCTGCCTTCTGCAATGACACCTGGTGCTACCCCATTATTTGGGGGGGAATCAAACTGAATCTTATCTAAAAATAAGGGAACTGCCCTTTGGAAGACTTTAAAACAAATATATTGGTGGTTTTCTAAAGTAGGCAAAACATTTAAACTGCATTAGAAAGCGTCTAAAAAGTGAAATGTTGCATTTATTCAGCGGGTGGGACATCTCTGTGAGGCTGCCAAAGCCCAGCAGGAAGGATTATCTCCTCAGGAAGGTTTTACCAAGGGGTGGCAGCCACTTGGTGCCATCAGCCTTCCCAAGGTGCCACCATCCCATTGGAGCAGCAGGAATTCTGGCTCAGCACCATGGGATGGAGTGCCATTCACCAGCCCTGCAGCAATCCCCTCCAGAAGTGCCCAGAGAAGCTGCCCAGGTGGCAGGAATGCCAGGAGCAGCAGTGGGAAGCCATTCCAGACTGGATCCCACAAGTCCTGCTGGCTCCAGCTGGAGGCTCCTGTGGATCATTCCTGTGGCAGCCAGGGATAAACACAAAAAAATAACAAACCAGGAAGGAAGGGAACTTTCAGGAGCCCAGCCCTGAGGATTTCACCTGGACAAAAGGGATCTTGGGATGCCAAACCACCAGGAGGGACAAGCTGTAGGGCACAGGTGCAGGATGCTCATCCCAAGGAGCAGCTTCCACCACCTGAGCTGTGTATCCCAGCTATATTCCAGCAGCTCCCAGACAAGGCTCCAGGAAAAATGAGCGGCATCAGACGAATGTGGAGCTAATGAAGGAAGTCAGGGCTGTCCCCTGAGTGAATTGTCACATTCACCTTCACGGGAGCAGATGGGAGAAGCAGGCTCCTGGAAGCTTCTCTGGGAGTTTCCAGCCAACAGCTCAAGGACTTGGAGACCTTGAGCTTTCAAAACGTGGCAAAGAATGGACAGCTCTGGGTGTCTCCAGCTGACAGCACTGAACAGGCTCTGATTCCTGCCCAGAACCTGCCAGCAGGGTCCCTCTGAGCTGGAGCAGCCCTCGGGGCATTGTCACAGCCTCAGCCACGCCAGGGGTCACAAAGGCACCAGGGAGGGCTCTGCCCTGTAACAGGGCTGGGGTGAGGATGGGCTCCAAGGCCTTGGGAATATCCCTAATCCAGCAGCCTTGATGCTGATCCAGCTCCTGGGGCAGAATAAAATCAAGGAATGCTTCACAGATAGGAAAGGACCTTGAAAAGTCATCTAGAGAAACTTCTCTGCCATGGCAGGGACACTGCCACTACCCCAGGTGGCTCCAAGCCCCATCCAGCCTGGCCTTGGACACTTCCAGGGATGCAGGGACAGCCACAGCTCCTCTGGGCACCCTGAGCCAGGGCCTCACTGCCCTCATGGTAAAAACTCCTTCCTGATGTCTAATCTAAATTAGAGATCAGCCTAAATCTTTCTGTTTAAATCCTCTAGCCCTTGTCCTGTGGCCTTTAACAGGTCCTGATAAAATTCCTGCCAGCTGGGCAGCTTCTCTGGGCACTTCTGGAGGGGATTGCTGCAGGGCTGGTGAATGGCACTCCATCCCATGGTGCTGAGCCAGAATTCCTGCTGCTCCAATGGGATGGTGGCACCTTGGGAAGGCTGATGGCACCAAGTGGCTGCCACCCCTTGGTAAAACCTTCCTGAGGAGATAATCCTTCCTGCTGGGCTTTGGCAGCCTCACAGAGATGTCCCACCCGCTGAATAAATGCAACATTTCACTTTTTAGACGCTTTCTAATGCAGTTTAAATGTTTTGCCTACTTTAGAAAACCACCAATATACTTGTTTTAAAGTCTTCCAAAGGGCAGTTCCCTTATTTTTAGATAAGATTCAGTTTGATTCCCCCCCAAATAATGGGGTAGCACCAGGTGTCATAGCAGAAGGCAGGAGCAGAGAGCTGCTCTCAGCAGTGCTCTGGGGCTGGGCATGGAATGCTCTGGTTGGGATTTTCTGAGCCAAATGGAAATGTGCTTGATGAGACACAGGGGGACGGGGCTGGGGCTGGGGAGAAATGGCTTTTAGCAGCAGATGCAGACAAAAGGGTTGGATTTCAGTCCACAAAAAGTCAAAGACAAAAAGGAATTGAGGCTGGAGTCCCAAATGGAGGGAAGGAGGTGTCAGAATTTGGAAGGCTGAGCAGCTGTAGCCTGTTTATGCATTTTAATCCATTGTTAGAGAGCTGTTTAATCCCACAAAAAGCTAAGGGCATTTAAATTCTGTTTTCTTAGAAAAGGTCTGCAGTTGACCGAGACAGGCTACAAAAAGAAATGCAAAATTTATCAAGAGTTTTCAGCTTATATGGAATGAACCTAAAATACACTGAGAGATTCTTCTGAGTGGGTGTTGTGGGGAAAGCACTGGAAATCACAGAAAGAAAATGAAATTATTGGGATATCTCCTGGTGTCAGAAGCCTGATGAGTGTCTGGAACCTGCTCCTCCAAAGCTCATAACCTACAGCTGAGGATATTCCTGCTATGAAAACCCTTTCCTGGCTACCTAGAGAAGCATTTTTCCTCCAAGTGTTGAAAAGTGGAATGTTTCAGACCTTTAACAATGATGATATTTGATTCTGGTGAAAAAAGGAAGCAAGAAGTAATTATGAAATATTTTTATTGGCTCCAGCAGCAGCTCTGCAGTGCAGATGGTTTAAATTACCTACCTCGAGGTTGGAGGGGAAGGCTCAGATCCATCTCCACAGTTTTAATATTTAAAGCACAGTACTAACTTGCTGGCCTAGGTCTTGAAAGCAGCTTAATTGAGCCTTTAAAAGCTGATAGTTCTCTTGTTGTACACGAGTCAACAAACACTCTTCCCTCTCCCGTTCCCTGGCAGAGCTTTGCTCACACTCAGGCTGTGACAGGCCAAAGGGAAGGAGTTTTGTTCCCCAGCTTTCAGCAGAACATGAATCCTGATGGAAGCAGCTGCACTCCATGGCCTTGTTTGCTTGGTGGGTGAAGCCAGAGGGGGGATCCCAGCCTGGTTTGGGTTAGAAGGGCCCAGCCAGTGTCACCCCTGCCATGGCAGGGACACCTGCCACTGCCCCAGGCTGCTCCAAGCCCTCTCCAACCTGGCCTGGGACATTCCAGGGATCCAGGGGCAGCCCCAGCAAATCTGGGATCCGGTGCCATTGTTCTCCTTATTCTTTCTTTTTTCCCCCTTTTCTTTTAATTTCTTTCTTTTTCTTTCTTTTCTTGTCTTTTCTTTTCTTTTCTTTTATTCTTTTATTTTATTTTTATTTCTTTTTCTTTCTTGGCTTTTCTGTCTTTTTTTCTTTTTTTTATTTCTCTCTATTTCTACTTATCTTCTTGATCTTCGATTATATTCTTTCTATCTTCTTCTATTCTTCTCTTACTCTTATCTTTACTTCTCTTATACATTCTTTATATTATTATGCGGGAGGAGCGGCGGGCGGTCGAGGAGAGGCGAGGAGCGAGCGGGAGGCGAGGAGCGGAGAGGCGAGACGAGGCGGGATAGGAAGGAGAGGGAGAGGAAGTAGCGGGGAGCGGAGAGGAGAGGCGAGGAGAGGAGAGGGTCGGAGTGGGAGGGAGAGGAAGCGGCGAGGAGAGGCGCTGCGAGGTTGATGAGAGGAGAGGGCGGGGAGGGCGGCGGATGGGGGACTAGGGAACAGGAGACCTTTCCCGGGAACGGGCACCGGGGACGTTCCAGTGTGAACTTTCCCTTACCTTTCCCTTTCCCTTTAACGTTCACTTTACTTTCCTTCACTTGTCCTTTAGGCTCGCATGTATTTTAGGCTTAGAGGGTGGATTACCCTGCCAGGCCAACAGAGTTCCCTCTTTGGTGCCTGTGCCCTGCTGGACAACTTGCTAAAGCATTTAACCCTTAAATGCCAAGGCAGGGCACTGTGGGGCTGCTTTGCTTCCTCTTCCACAGAAACCCAGAATCCCAGGGTGGTTTGGGTGGGAAGGGGCCTTAAAGCCCCTCTATTTCCAACCTGACACTTTCCATGAGACCAGCCCTGTCCATCCTGGCCTCTTTAGGCGCCACGAGGCTGGAGTGGGGTGAATTCCCAGAGCCCCTTGTCCAGCAGTGTCCCTGTGTGTCCCTGTCCAGCTGAAACCCTCAGGGCAGTGCTGCCCCTAGGGCAGAGCAGCCCACAGAAGCTGCTCAGTGCTTGATGAGTTTCAAGAACAAACATTACACCAATACCTTCATTTTTTCTGTGAAGAACTGAAGATTAAAACCATTTTTCATGCCCCAGCTGAGTCTCCACTCCAGAGCCAGCAGGAGAACAGGGAAGGAGCCGAGTTCATGGAAAGCTCCCTGTTGGTGGGTGAGGTTTTCCCTAAAAGTCCCAGCCATGTGTCAGACAAAGAGAGGCAGGGAAGAGTGGGATGGCTCCAGCCAGGCTCCCCTCCAGACAATCCCTGCAAACTGCCCACAGCTCTGCCAGGACCTGGAGCGAGAGCTGGGAGCTCAGGCTGGAGCCACACTTCATCCAAACCCACACAGAGCACTCGGAGCGAAACAAAACTCCGGCTCCCAATTTGGGTTTGTGCAGAAAAACTACAATTCTCAAAAGCCTCTGACTGTTGTTTTTCTAACAAGTTAAACAGATGGATTGGAAATAGTATTTACTGTTTATTTCCTCAACATATCAATATGTGAGGAGCCAGTATAAATTACGGTTTGACTGCAAACAAACCAACCCACGCCAAAGCAATAGAGTAAACACTGGTGTATTTTGTTTCAAGTCAATATTATGGGAATTTAGATGGCTGATGTTTCTGTTTTTACTGGCTATCTCTGACTGGCTGAATTCTCAGCCCTGCAATAGGAAAAAAGAACCATGGGTTAAGATTTTTTTAGGGGAAGTTGCCGTGGCGGTTTCTCCACAGAACATCAGAAGGTTGGCACTTCAGAACTCGCAGGGTTTAGCAATAGAAACAAGATCCTACCTATTTCAGAACTGTTACTTTTTTTTCTTTTCCCCACGAGAAGAACAAGTGTGAAGCCGTTGCCAGGTACTTTGATGGTGGGATTGATGGTACAGCAATCTGTTCCTGCCTCTTTTCCTGGCTTGGGCTTTATTTTCTGTGCTGACTTCTTGACCTTTCCAGGACCCAGCTGAGAGCCCTAAACCAGCAGAAAATCCACACTGCCAAAAGATAAAAAAAAAAAAAAAAAAAAAAAAGGTGTTTTGTGCCATTTTAGTCCCCCCAACTGGCTCATCTGGCAGGAGGGGAATGGGGACATGGGGGAGGCTGAGAATGAGGGGATGAAAGACGAGCCATGAAATTGGCTCAGCTGAGCTGAGTCCCTGAACTCTGCACACCAAACCCCCCAAAGTGAGGCATGTCAAGCTCGTTCCAGCTCAGCCTGCACGTTATTAATTTAACATTAACATTATTAATTTAACATGCAGCCCAGCAAATGAGTGGAGATGTCAGCCCTTGACCAACCTGTCTCGCTGGCCACGTGCTCCCAGCTGCAGTTCCCCAAACAGCATCTTGTGGAAATTGAGACCAGATGAAACGAGGGAATGCAAAAAGAGTGAATTGAATACACTCCCCAAATTATTCACTTATTTCAACAAACAAGAATCCCACTGATGTAATATATGACTGGTTTTGATGCTAAAAGCAAATCAAGAGCTGGAATGTACTTACGTGGCTAGACAGTAAATATCTCTGAGTCCTTCTAATCCATTAAATTGCAAGAGTATGTCTGCTTGTCTAAATGGAAGGAGACATCTCTTCTCCCTACCACTGTCATTTACTCCTCCGCTTCCTGCTTCTTTAGCCTTTTCTTTCTTTTTTTTTCCTCTTTTTTTTCCCCCTCTTAAAAATAGGGCTCTTTTTGTATGTGTGAAACTACTGCTACTCCCACTTCAGTTTGCTCCTGAAAGCCGAGTGGAAGTGCTGTAGGAATTAGATGGCTGCAGCTTTTCCCCTGGGAGTTTCTGTGGAACCTAAAGCATGGCCTAAAGCTGCAGGTGGGTTTAAACCCTTGCCCTGTGCTTTGTGTTCTGCTTTTTGGGGTGTTTGCTGTCACCTCCTTGCCTGGTGGTGCAGATGAACACCCCAAATCCATCCCAAGTCCGACTGTGAAATATCCTGGTGCTGCTATATCTGATATTCCCACTATATCCCAGCCCACCCAAGGCTTCGTGACAAGGTAGACCCCAGTGCTTTTTCAGGGAAACATCTTTAAGGTTGATAAATGTTGGTTCAGCTCAAGGAAATAACAATTTCAGGGTGTTTTAGTCCTGGCAGGGGGCTCTGTCCTGAGCCACAGAGCCAGCCTGGCTCAGGGTGTCTCAGCAGGTGAGACCAGGATGCAAAAAGAGGTGGAAGTGTCACAGTGTCCATGTTCTCCAGTTTGTTTGTCTGTTTTAAACTGACTGGAGATGAAATCAGCTCTCAGGGTGCCCTGTAAAGATATTTTGGGTACAAGTGGAGATCCTGACCATGCAGAGATGGGTATGAACGCTTGCTCCTGCTCCCTGCTGTCCACACCGTGGATTTTGTGGTGTTGCCCTCTCACAGTTCCAGCTCCTCATCGTGTGCACCAAAGGGCAAGAAAAAGCTCTTCCCAATTTCTCCAGTCTATCACAGAACCCAGGGGTTGAAACTACTGCTCTGGAATCTGTGCTGTGTGATACTTTCTCCTGGGTGATGTTCCAAGGTCTTTTCCTGTGGGAATGGTGTTTGTAGGAAGCTGATCAGCTGGCTGAGGGAAATCACTGCAGGGCATTCCTCCCAAGGCATCCTCAGACCAGCCCTGCAGCCCAGGAATTCTGTACCTTGAAGAGCTGATAAGAGTGCCCTCATGATCCCAAAATACCTATTTCTGAAGGGCACAGTTGCCTTAACCTTTGCCTGCTCCCACAAACATTGAAGAAAGTCAGACTTTTCCAAAGATCCTGAACAAATGAACGCAGTTGTGGAAGTTTTTAATGATGGAGATGAGAGGAAAGAAACCCTCTGCATTTCCCCATGACCTCCAAACCTCTCACATCCCAAATGTCATCCCTTATGGATCTGGTTCCCTCCCTGCTGGGGTTATTTATTGCCTCAGTCCCAGCCTGGTGTTGCAGAGCTTGGCAGGAGGGGCTCAGTGCCATCCCTCTGCCAGGTTTAGTGTGAGCTCCTCTGTGCTCCTGGCTTCTGGAATTCTTTGCCTTTAGGAGAACACATTTTGGTTACCTCTTTTCCTGGGCTTTTGTCTGCCCTCAGGTATTGGAGCCACTAAACCTCCTTTGGCAGAGACCTTGTGTAATCACCTCTCCTGCTTGATTGAAATGTTAGCAAGTTGTTAGTGCAAACACCAAATTACTCAGTGAGGCAACAGCCAAATTTCCAGTCTGAAGACTCTTTACAGCCCCAATGTTCTAATTTCACATCAATAATATTCTTTATGCAAAATAATGAATGGGAATAATGTGTGCTGTTTATTACAGACCAGAAATAACCTTTCAGTTAGTGACTTGGTCTGGGTGGCAGGTACAGGGGATGTGCATGGAAAAGGACTTGGAGGAGAGGGACTTTTTACATGGGCAGGTAGTGATAGGACAAGGGGGAATGGTTTTAAGCTAAAAAAGAGATTTTTAATTAGACTTTGGTAAGAAGTTCTCCCCAGTGAGGGTGGGCAGGCCCTGGCACAGGGTGCCCAGTGAAGCTGTGGCTGCCTCTGGATACTTGGAAGTGTCCAAGGCCAGGCTGGACAGGGCTTGGAGCAGCCTGGGATGGTGGGACGTGTCCTTGCCTTGATGGGAGGGGTGGATTGTGATGTTTTCTTGGAGTTTTCTTCCAACTCAAACCACTCTGGGATTCTGTGATAGATGAGTTAGGTCAGCCTAATCTCCCACCCCTCTCTCCTGCCCTGCAGTATTTGTGTAACACAGGAATTTCATTTCCTTCACCACAGCCTTACCCTCTTGGCACCCAGAAGTTACAAACTTGAGAGGGGCTGAAAAATAATCAGCTTCATTAGACTTGAAGTATTTTGCTTCAGTGTGTTTGAATCGAGGACAGAACTTAAAGCTGAACAACATCAAGCTTTCCCATCCCCCAGCACATGAAGAACCAGCAAGTCAGTTCCCAGATCTGTTGGTTCAATATTTATTCTCCATCTCAGGTGTTCAAGTAGGTCTAGAGTAGAAGATTATTCTGTTGAACTCACAATTGTTCCCTAAATTTTATTAAAGCAGTTTCCCACTTGCTGGAAGAGCAATTTTGAAGTGTTGCACTCCAGCCTGTCACTGGGACTTTGAACACATCTGAATTGGCTTGTGTCAGAGGAAAGTGGGCAATTATTCCAAACCTTCCATTTTCACTGCTGCAAGTTAGCAACTGCTGGGAGCTGCCTTGTAATTCCTGCACACTTCCAGCTGGACAAATCCCACCAAGATGTATAAAAAGAACGGTGCAGCTGAGTGGTTGTGTGCTCAGCCTGGAAGTGTTGGGTTATTCCCATCTGAAATCCCCTTGCAGATGTTCCTGCTTCTCCCAAAGCCGAGACGGGCAGGACGTTGGAGCTGCCACCTCCAGAGCTGTTAAAGGTCCCTTTCAGGGCAGGGGACACGTGCAGATGGAAATCTCCTCACTGCCAGCCTTTGAAATATGAATCTGTGACCTCAGACCACCAGGGAAGCTGGGCAATGGCTTGGGATCCCTTATGAAATATCTGCCAAGGAGCAGCGCTTCCTTTGATGTCCCCAATCCCAACGTCTTAGACTTTGCCTCCTTTTGTTTAAACGGGCAAGTCACAAAAAATAATCACTTTTCTTGTTGGTTCACACCTCATAATGCAGTGCTAAAGCCTTTGTAAGCGAGCTGGAGTCAAGGATTTCTTTCCACTGGTACAAATATAAAAAAGAGCAAGCAAGGATTTATTTATAGAGCTCCAGATCCTGCAGAATTCTGAACAACAGATTAAAGGGACTGGTGGTTATTTCATTCTCCAGTGAATGTTTGACTAATTATGAGCTATCTATTTTCTTTCCAAATATCAAAATGGGAAGAAAACAAATGTTTAGCAAACTAAGCCCCGAGTTTATATTTCAAACAAATCTGTGAGGAAATGTGTCTTGCATTCACAGCAGGCTCTGCTCTATTAATCCATCAGAGGAATCTGAGGGGAGCACAGCACTGCAGGCAGGATAAGTGGAGGTTTTCAGAAAACTGCCATGAATGTTCTACAACTGTAAATAAAAATACAGATTTATGTATTAACCTTCAGCTGCTCAAAACCCAGTTTGACTCAAAACTGGAAGGAGATGTTTGCTTGTAGTGATGTGAAAGACCGAGCTCACTCC
Source organism: Serinus canaria (assembly GCF_022539315.1). Lineage (NCBI taxonomy): Eukaryota > Metazoa > Chordata > Aves > Passeriformes > Fringillidae > Serinus > Serinus canaria. The sequence continues at coordinate 2,302,779 of NC_066321.1, forward strand.
TTCTGCAGCATTTTTGTTTAGCAGTAAAATACAGGACAATTCCTACAGCTGTAGAAATTCCTGGTTTGAATTCAGGTGTCTGTCCATGGCCACCCCATCCCTGGAGTGTCCAAGGCCAGGTTGGAGCAGCCTGGGATAGTGGAAGTGTCCCTGCCCATGGCAGGGATGGGATGGGATGAGTTTTAAGGTCCTTCCACCCCAAACCAGTGTGGAATTCAATATTTTATTGTGCAAAACACAATTCAAAACTCATACTGGCAGATTTACTTTCACGCTACCCCAGGCTCTCTCCCCTCCTCATCTTCCCAAGGTGCTGTTTTTGAGGGTTTCCCTCCCATCAAAGAAAACTCCCAATCTAATGCCATAAAACCTGGTTTTATTTTAAAACCAGTTTTTTTATTCCTGAAGGACTCACAAAGTTTATTCCAGGTAGTCCTAAAGAGCCAGGAGAGCAAAATGCTCACACAGCAGAAACTCAGCTTGCAGTACCTTGTTGGGTGACTTAGGAAGTTCCTGCCTGAGTCTCAGGTTCCCCATCTGTTAGAAACAGTGCTTTGTAAAAGTTCCTTAAGATCTGCTGATGAAAACCATTTTTATACTCTTTTTTTTTTTTGCAGCTGTGAACAGTTTTCAAGTAAGAAATCCTGCATAGTTACACACAGATTCATCACTAAAGTGGCAAAAGGGGAAAATATTCCAAAGAGCTTTACTTTCTTTTTTTTTATTTTTTTATTTTTTTATTGCAGTGGTTAGAGAGGATTAGAATATGATATTTTCAAGAATAAATAAAAATAAAAGGGATTATTTAGGCGACTCGTGTTCAAAGCCTGCAACTCACAGCAAGTCTGGGTGTTTTGAAGTTGGTAAGGAAATATTCTGAAGCCATTAGGCTGCTGCTGCTGCTTGGAAGCAGAGTGGAGACTTAATTAAAGGTTTGAGGGGGAAGAGAGGATGGTGAAAGTTGTAGAACCATGGGCTGGTGTTTTTGAAAAACACAATCATGTTTTTTAATATATGATGATTTCTAAAAGTGTGGGTTTGGGTGGGAAAACTTGTTCAGTGCCAGGATTCACCTGCAGCTCCTGGATTCTGGGATTTCACTGTTTTCAGAACAGCATCCTGCGTCTTCCACCACCAGGTTCCTGCATTTCTCTGTGTATGGAAAGGGCTGGCTTAGTGTGACTAAAAATGAGCTTTAAATCTTTCAGTATTTTCTAGATAACTCTACAAGTTCAACTGCCAAAGGACCTTCATGTGTCTCTTTCCTGTAGGTGTGTTCACACCTGTATTTCCCATTGCACAACCACTGCCCTTCACAGTTTTGTATTCAGCTTTATAAATGATTGCCTGATATTGAAATTATCACTGGTGCTTAACTTGCCCTTCCTTTTCCAGCTGCACTTTTTCCTGCTGTGTGAATTTGGGGGACTTTGTTGTGTGTGGTGGTTGATTATTCTGCACTCTTTTGACGTGGCAATAATGCCAGAAATAGGGGGTTTGGTAGGATCCTAGCCTGCCTGTTTCCCAGGGGGAATTCAGGGAAATATTGCTGAAGATTCTGGTCACAGAGGGCAGGTGAGGAGGGAGGGAGGAAGTGCTCAGAAATCAGAGAATAAAAGAATCATAAATATTGGAAAAGCCCTCAAAACATCCAGTCCAACCATTCCCCAGCACTGCCCTGTCCCCAGTGCCACCTCCACAGGGCTGTGAAATCCCTGCAGGATGGGGATCCCACCTGAGCACCTTTTCCTGAAGGAATTGTCCCAAAATCCACCCTGAGCTGCCCTGGGCCAGCCTGAGGCCGTTCCCTCTGCTCCTGTCCCTGTCCCTGGGGTGATCCCAAATCCCCCCTGGCTGTCCCCTCCTGGCAGGGAATTCCAGAGAGGGAAAAGATCCCTGGGGATCCTCCTTTGCTCCAGGCTGAGCCCATCCCAGCTCCCTCAGGGATTCTCCAGCCCCTTCCCAGCCCCCTCAGGGATTCTCCAGTCCCTTCCCAGCTCCCTCAGGGATTCCCCAGCCCCTTCCCAGCTCCCTCAGGGATTCTCCAGCCCCTTCCCAGCTCCCTCAGGGATTCTCCAGCCCCTTCCCAGCTCCCTCAGGGATTCTCCAGCCCCTGCCCAGCTCCCTCAGGGATTCTCCAGCCCCTTCCCAGCCCCCTCAGGGATTCTCCAGCCCCTTCCCAGCCCCCTCAGGGATTCTCCAGCCCCTTCCCAGCTCCGTTCCCTTCCCTGGCCCCACTCCAGCCCCTCTGGGTCTCCATTACTGTGAGGGGAAAATCAAAAAGTGGGTGAAAATGTGAGGGGAGTCTGAGGAAGGCCCTGCTGCAGAGCTTTTCCCCTCTGGATCCCGCTTTTCTCCAGGCTGAGCCCTTCCCCAGCTCCCTCAGCTGATCCTGGTGCTCCAGCCCCTTTCCCAGCTCCATTCCCTTCCCTGGACACGCTCCAGCCCCTCAATGTCCTTCTTGTCATAAGAGTCCTAAAACTGAGCCCAGGATTTGGGGTGAGGGAGGAGCTCCTGGTCAAGATTTACTCCTGTAAGTTTCCACATGGAAAATTTCGGCCACTGGGACTTGGTGGAGTTGAGCCTGACCTTGAGCACAGCCTCCCAAGGCTCCAGAGAGGTGTTCTTGGGATGTGGCTGGGAATTCTGAAGGGGCACGGCATGAGCAGTGCCAGGCTGAGCCATCCCAGTGCAGATGGAAACGGGATGGTGTTGGGATCCTTGGGAAGCCTTTCCTTCTTTTCCTGGCACCTCACTCTTGGGAACACGGGCGATTTTTACAATGAGCAACGCGTCACTCTCCTCAGAGCTTTCACCTCCTGTCTGATTGTAAGAATTTCCACCTCCATTTCAAACAAAGCTTTCACTCTTTGGAGCTACAGGAGGAAAACTTGGGAGCCGTGGGCCCAGCTGTCGGAGCGCCAAGCGCTTGTCACTCGGAATTTCACCACCTAAATATGCTGGAGAGAGTCGCATTATTTAGACCTGTCTGGGGATTGCTTTCCTGTTCCTCGGCGCTCCTCTGGGATCCGAGGTGTCCCTTTGTTTCCACACATGAAGAAACGTGTTACTCATCAATTCCTGCCCTCCCCGAGCGGATTCTGTCAGATGGATTTGTGTCTAAGAGCCTCATGACTCTGTTCCTTCCACTTGGGTCAAACCAGACAAATTTTAGCTCCTCAGCGCTCGGCTAAATTTACCCAGTTTCTGCACACTTGATTTGGCAAAACCATATGGACTTTTTGCTGCATTCCTCAGAGCTCTTCGGAATCCGCTTCCAAAGTCTGTATTCCTGGCTTGTACCCACTGTTCAGTGGGAGGTGTAGAAGAACAACGCCTATTTTAGGCGGAAGGTTTCCTGTGAACGTTCTTGTCTCGGACCAGCTCTTCCCTGCAGCTCCTGAAAGTGTGGAAGGGGCCAGACCTGTCCTCCCACCTCCTCCCACGCTCCCGCACCTCCCCTGGGATGGGGATCCAGTGGATCAGCTCGGGGATGAGGCTGAGCAGGGATTTTCTCTCCTCCCTTCAGGCTGAGCTTTCCAAAGTGGAGCTCTTGGTCTGATCCCGAGTTCCCTGTGCTGCAGGGAAGGTGCTGGGCATGAAAAGAAGGACTGGGGGGGGCTCAGGTCAGCTTTAGCTATTTCTACCATCACACTTCAATTTTTGCTGTGGGTTATAGAGTGTAAAAAAAGAAGGAAAATCCCCTTTTAACCTGTTAGGCAGGATTTCCACAGGAAAAAATGTATTTGCTAAACACAAGCTGTGAAGCAGCTGACAGATCAGTCCCCAAGGATGTGCCTGAGAGTCATCCTGGGGGATATTAGGAGTTTTAATCCCATTCCCTGAGCAGTTTGCTGTGGGAATGAGAGCTGGGGATGTCTTGCAGCTCCAGCTGAGCCTCCAGTGGGGCTGGAACAGGAGCCTGCAGCAAAAATCTGAGGCTTTATCCATAAAACACTGGGTGCACAGGGCCTGAGACAGAGAGCTCCAATAGTAAAGGATCACAGAGACAAAAGGAAAACCTATGAGCTGCTGCAAAAAAGACACTTGGGAATAGTCTTAGCCTCCTTTGTATTCCAGAAACACCTGCATGAATTGCCTTGTAATTGCTTTTGAGAAATGTTCAAATTGTGGGTAGGTTTGGGGATTTTTTCCTTCTCTCTATAAAACCAGATGATTTGTGTGTGAAAGGAGAGATCTGAAAGAGAGGGGTGCTGTAAGGTCTTGGGTTAGAGACAAGACAACTCCAAACTCAGCTGATGTAAGAACATCACACAGATATCACAGAATCATCTTTTTTTCCTCCTGCTGCCCAAGCCATGTGATCCCAGAGCTCGTTTGCCCTGTGAGGAGCTGATTCAGGGAGCTCAACTGGCAGTAAAAAACTCTCTTTTTTTGGGAGAGTTGGTTCTTTGCTGCCTCGTTTGCTGCACTGATTCACCACAAAGGGAGAGAGATGCCAAAGGTAGGAGAGGAGAGGAGGAGTGTGGGCAGCCCAGCAAAGGAGGGAGCCAGCAGGACACCTCCCTTCCACTGCAGCTCACCTTGGGTTGATTTAACCCCCATCAAAATCTCCTTCTTGTCATTTTAGAGGGACTTAAAACCATTTTTCAGTTTTGGGTGGAAGCAGGAATCTGGGAAAATACAAGTGTTTGCATCAGCTCATGCTTCAGTAAGTGTGGGAAGTCAGCCTGGACTCATGGGGGTTAAAATTTGGATAGACTCACATGTGTGCCTGTGTTTGGCAGGGTTTGGAAGAGCAATATAGAGAAATTCTCTTTGAAAAAATAAAATCAGAATTGTTGGCATTTTTTTCCCAGCAGAATCTATTAACTTTGAATTGAATGCAACATTTTGTTTCACATAAAATATTTTGCTTTGAGCTTTTAAATACTTTCCAAGTTTCATATCTCCTCTGCTCTGCTATAAAATCCAATCTGAACTTGCAAATAGTTTGTTTACTCCAGAATCCTATTTTTTTTTTGGAATATAAACCATTCCTTTTTGCTGCCAGCTATAGCTCTTAGTGCAGGCTCGTGGAGCTAGGCCACTTCCCCTCCCAAACACTCCCAGTGAGTCAGGACTGCGGGTGGAACTGGAGTTTTGTCACTGCCAGGAATAAAACCCCACTGCTTTGGAGAGCAGAAAACTTAAGGGCATCATTTTTTACCATCCAAACCGAAAAGCTGTGGTTCAGCGTTTTGATATTTTTGTATTGCTGGCGGTTCTTTGTCTTTGAAATTAAATATATTCAACTCACACATCAGTTTAAAAGCACCCAAAGCCATCAAAATGCAGCTTGTGACACCTCAGGGTGGTCCACGAAGCCACCAAGGCCCTTGACCATGTGAGGACACCACGGTGGAATCAAGAGTTCCTTTGTGGGTCCAACCCCAAAGAAAGCTCCTCTTGCAGAAGACCGTGGAGAAGTTCAGGATCCGGTTGGCTGAACTGACAAAATTTTCTGGAAACTCCCCTAAAATCGGAGCTAAAATTATTTCTTTTTGATGCTGAAATCACAGCTGTGACAAATATTCAGCCTTCTCCGTGATTCATGTGCTCTCTGAGAATGGGAAGTGTCAGAGTAGCACAATTTAGTAACTTGTGTTTCCTTCCCCCTAGTTCAGCAGTTCTAATTTCACACGTTTTCTCTGGAGCGGGTTATCTGCAGTCCCACCCTGCATTACCTGCCTTTATCCCACTCTTTCCCATCTCTCCAGCCATTCCCTGCTCCCAAATTCCCAAATATTCAGTGTCCTGTAACGTGACCCAGCAGGGGGAACATTTTCTGCCTTAGACATTGCAGAATTAATTTACAATCTCATGTGTTTTTTTACATTATTCTGCTTCAAAACATGCCCCAATTTACCTGCAAAATGTAATTCCCATTTTCTCTCTCTCCTGGCAGCTGCAAGTTTCTCTGAACCTGGTGCCCTCCACGTCCCTGAGCCCACCTCCAGCAAGGTAAGACAATGCTGGGCACCTTCAGAGGTGTTTTAAATCTTATTTCTGCTCCTCAGGGATACAGAAAGAAGGAAAGACCCCTCTTTTCCCATTGTTCCACCTCTCCTTGACCATGTGGGAACATTATTCCTGTGTAATTGTCTCCCTGCTAATAAATTAATGTAAAACTTCTCCTTTTACCCCAGTTTGCTGCACGCTTGAAAGTCACACTTCCCTTCATTATTTTGCCTTTTTGGTTCCTTTTAACCCATTTCAACATCTCAGATTGGTTTCCTGCACGTAATGATTGTTTCTTTGGTGGCAGGCTTCAGAAAGATTGGTTTCCTGCACGTAAGAGTTGTTTCTTTGCTGATAGGCTTTGGGTTTGTGTTTGAGAAAGAAATCCTGGTGGTCTTCCGTGCAATTAAATTCAAAATAGCTGTGGGGCTCCTGAAATCAAAATCTATTTCACTGCAGAGCTGTCATCCTAACCAATCACCTCAGATGAGTGCTTGCTGCTCTCTCCCTTGCTGTAAAATAATGTGTGTTTTAAAGCTGGGATTTTTCTTTTCTCTCTGCCCTCGTGCTCGTTAGAAGTTTGTAAATGAAACCTCGTTATGTCAAACAGCTGGGAGTTGTGTTTGAAACCTCTCACTTTAAAAGAAAAGAATTATCTAAGTAACAAAATTAAAATGTGCACACTCAGGCCAGAGTGGTAACAGAGCCACTTGAGTCTTCTCAGGGACAGCTGAGCACAAGGAAAACATGGAAAACACTGGGAAAAGTGGAGTTCTGCTGGCACATTGTCCTCCTAGGCAGGGCTTGGTTTAATAACTCATCAAACCCACAAAAGGGAGTTGAAAAAGTTGTTGAAAGTCACCCGGTGCCAGTTGTAAGGGATTTTTTAACTTCCCTTCACGAGAGGGATTGTCTGGAATTAGAGGAAATTTTGTTCTCCTGCTTATAGCAAAGTCGTTTTATTTAAGGGTCTGGAGCAAAATGGAGCTCGTGTTTCACTGAGGTGTTCACAAAAAGAACAAATCTGGGGCTGGGCTTTTAGGGAATGCATCTTTGATGTGAAAAGAGGAGTGGGAAAGGAATTGTTTTGAAGAGGCAAATTGATAAAAGCCAGCCCTGGTGGAATATTGAACAGCTCAATCAGAAATGAAGGATTTAAGGATTTGATTTTGACTGGGTTGCCTCAACCCTGCCCTTGGTAGGATTCCTCTTTGGGAAGGATTTCTAGGAGGGCATTGTCATCCCAAGACTTTGACCAAAGGAGGATCTGGCTCCACACTCCCTCACTCCAACCTGGAATTTGAAGCTGCTTAGAAAACACATTATTCTACATTTGACTTTCCTTTTTTGGGGGATTGAAAGCTGTGTTTTTTTGCATGAATTTTCATGAAAATTGGAGATGAATTTAGATTTTGAGAGGCGAGCTTTCAAGGCAGCTCACTATTTTTTTGTGAGTCGGAATGGGTTGGAAACTGGTTGGCAGTGGAATGGCTGGGATCACATGGGACTTTTCAAGTCAGAGATAGTTCCACTTGTTCAAGAGATGCTTTCATGTGGTTTCCAAGGGGAAGAGTAACTCCTTACAACATTTTTACAAGAGAGCAAATGTCAGAGTGCCTGGTGGCAAAGTTCCACTCTTTCAGCCTCCAAGCTCATCTCCCCAGCAGAAGTAAATACATGTTAATGATGAATAAAACTCCTCTGTAAGAAGTGGGTGGAGCAGGAGGTTTTAAAGGTTGGCAGTTTAATGGAATTGAAAATTATTTCCCTTCTCTTAGTGAAGGTGGGAAGAATTAACAGGTAGAGGAGCAGGTGAAAGCTCTTGGTGCTGTGGCTTTTAGTGGTGGAATGAGTCAAGGAGTTGGGAAGAGCTGGGCTCTCCAATCATGGAATTGTTTAGGTTGGAAAAGATCACCTAGACCTTTCTTTCATGGGGCAAAAGTAAGCAGGATAACCTTTAGTTCCCATCCAAAATGTCTGTATTCATTTTTTAGTTGACAAAGCCCATAAATATTTCAGATGTCACACCAGGGCTCATCACTTGCAATGAGCTTTTCCCCTTACACTGGATAATTGCTCTGTGTGTAAGGAGCACACTGAGTAACACAAACCATTCCCTGCATTATTTGTCCCTTCAGACTGGGCTCTGGGAATTGTTTAGGCCATTGATTCTTCCAAGGTCAGTATCAAAATAACAACTTAGATGTGGTGGGTTTAACTTTTCTCTCTGTATTTTCTTCTAACAATCCCAAACATGCTTTTTTTTGATGTGTAAATCAGCTTTTTTCACATTTCAAATGTTGGGCTCATCACTCACTGATATAATTACGATTATTTTGTTTGTGCCAAGCTTTAATAGATTTCTAGACAAGCTTTTCCCCATTCAGAGCATCACCAGTGGTCTGTCTGTCAGCTCTGGGGTGGGCAGGAGGTGGCATCTGCTCTGGCTGAGAGGGTCTGCGTGGCCTGGGGGGGACAGATGAGCTCCCATTTAAGCCTTTTTCCCAGTGACAGCACCAATTTGTGCCCTTTGCCAGCCATCAGTCTTTGTTAGGCTGCTGGGAGATGATATCTGGAGATCTCTACCTGGCTTTCTGACTGGATTAAAATTGGCCCAAAAGTCACTGGGCCAAGGGAGAACAGGCAGTGTGATCACAGAACTCTGGTCCTTCAGCAGTCAAAGCTCAGAGTGCCACGTTATAAACTCCTCCTGTGCATTTTTTTGGGAGATATTTGTGGTTTTTTGGCCCACATTTGCCATTTAGCCCTGGTTTGCTGTGGTATTTTCCATCACCTGGGAAGCAGAGCTGGAAAATGAGGAGGAGCAGCAGCCATGTGAGCATTAAAAGGCCTGAACACCAGCAAGGCCACTACATTTGCAAGACATTAGGTAGTTTATGTACTATTTTATGCATGGAGCCTCCTAACAGTTATTTCTCATGGATCTGCAAAATATAAAAGACTTTGGGTTAAAGGAATAATAATGAATCATTTATGAGATATTATCTACGAAGATGGATTGGTTCCATCTGTTGCAGTAATAAAAATAATAATGCTCAGCAATTACATAAATGCTTTACAGGTTTTCAGTGTGCATCACAAACATTAATCTAAGATCTAGCCCATAGCACAGTTTTTAAGAGCTTGTAAAAGGCCTTCAGCTTATACATGCTGGGTTATTTATTTATTTTTAACAAGGAAATTTGTCGTAATAGAGTTTTTAAACTGGTTTAGAAAATTGAGTTGTAGCTCCTCAGTCTAAGGCACTCTACATAGATGGCCACAAATTTGGTTTCTTTTTCTTTCTGTTGGTTGAAGTTGCTGCAAATGTCCAGGAGAAATACAGCTCCACAGGCAGGTGTTCATTATCATACAAACCATGGAAAAGTCTTCCAGGATGCCTCACTGGCATTATCTCCCAGTTATTTGTTAATCTCATTTTTCTGTGTCTTGTAAGCAGCTCACTGAGGGAAGGGCCAGGGTTTCTGAGGCAGAGCAGAGCCTGACAGTGCTTGTGCTGTTGCACACCTATATTTCATATAGGATCTTGCTCCCTGAAAGGAATCATTCCTTTTGTTCACTGCAGGAATAAATCAGATATATGAACAATTGGTTTCATGCTTTAGATGCAGTCTAATTTAACCAACACAATGAGCATTGGGTTTAATTTTGTTCTGCTTGGATTTTCATTTGAATTCTAGAAAAAGAAGTGATGTTAACTTTAGACAAAGGAATTGTTTGATTGTCTGATGTGCTTTCTGGCAGACAGAGGTGTCGTAAAGGATTTAAATGCCATTTAAACCAGAATTATCCCAGCTGATCTATTTGGGCATGTCCATAGGCTCTGTGAATACATAGATCACCCTGTTCTGTGAGCTTTGATTTAGGCACATCTGTGAGGGTGTCCTGGAATGGGCTCCTCTGCAGAGTAACTTGTGACCTTGACAGACAAGGTGCCATGGGAGCTCCTGCCTCGTAAAGCTGTTGATCCGTGCACGTCACAGATAAGACCCAAGCTTTGCAATGCCCCTGGACTGAGCAAGTGGCATTAATTCCATTAACTCTGGGGAAAAGGAGTGCTTGTATTGACAATTGGAATGGGAGGGGAGGGGTTTATGCATCTTCCCCCACCAAATATTTGGCTTGGAAATATTTAACACTTAACCCAGAGAATAGAAAGGTTTTATTGGAACTGAACAAAAAAAAAAATACATATTTCCTTCAGCAATATTCTGTTAATTCATATCTAATGAGATGAATTAAAACAGATGGGGGAAAAAACCCTCCAGTGTTTCACAGGCAGAGGAAAGCTGGGTTCACTTTGGTCAGACCCGAGTGCTGATGATCATTCCTGAGCTAGAGAAGAGTTTGTTGTCAGGGCTCCCTGCCCCTGTAACCATCCCTGGCCTGGGAAGCAATTCCCTATTCCCTGTCCCATTATCCCACTCTCGGGGTTCGTGGCTCTGGGCACTGCAGACCCCTCCTGCTTTTGGGAACTCCAGGTGCTGCTGGAGGAGCTCTGCTCCCAGCCTGGCCTCCCCTGGACACCTCCAGGGAATCCAGCTCCTCTCCAGCCCTTCCCTCAGGATGTTTCACTCATGGAGCAGCTTCACTCTGAGCACCTTTGGGGCTGCCCCTCTGAGCTGCTGGGTCACAGCATCCCAGGATAGGCCAGGCTGGAAGGGACCACAGTGGCTCAGGATTGTGTCCAGACAGCTCTGGGACATCCCCAGGGAGGGAAACCTCACAGCCTCTCTGGGCTCTGTTCCAGCTTGGTTCCTGTCCAGGACAGAAGTTCTGCCTCCTGTGCCAGGGGAATTGCTGGGATCAGTCCCTGCCTGTTCCTCTGGTGCCATCGGTGGGTCTGAGAGCAGAGCCTGGCCCTGCTCTGCCCCTCCTGCACCCAGGGACACCCAGGGACACTCAGGGACACCCAAGGACACCCAGTGACACCCAGAGCTGAGGCCCCTCTCCCTGGGGCTCCTCTCCAGGCTGAGCAGCCCCAGCTCCCTCAGCCTTTCCTGGGCACAGAGATGCTCCAGGCCCTTGCTCAGCTCCAGGAGCTCCTGGCCCTGCTGTGCTGAGGGACAGAGCTGGACACAGCACCCAGAGGTGCCTTCAGGGCTGGGCACAGGGGCAGGGTCCCTTGGTCCTTTGCTGGATGGCAGTGCCTATTCCCAGCTGTCACATTATGGCTAAAAGTCATTATTTCTTATAAAACACCTTTTCATTCTGTGCCTCCTCCAAAACATGAAGTGCACCATGGAAATCCCTTAATGCCAGTGCACCTCAGCCCTTTGGGAACAACCTCCAAGAAACTGCTGTGGAAACCTGTCCAGAAATCCCCCTGGGTGCAGGATGGAGCTGCCATGGTGGGAACACTGGGATTGATTTCAGACCCACTCTGATAAGAGTTAAACCTGTCCAGAAATTCCCCTGGGTGCAGGATGGAGCTGCCATGGTGTGAATGTTGGGAACACTGGGATTGATTTCAGACCCACTCTGATAAGAGTTAAACCTGTCCAGAAATTCCCCTGGGTGCAGGATGGAGCTGCCATGGTGTGAATGTTGGGATTGATTTCAGACCCACTCTGATAAGGGTTAAACCTGTCCAGAAATCCCCCTGGGTGCAGGATGGAGCTGCCATGGTGGGAATGTTGGGAATGTTGGGATTGTTTTCAGACCCACTCTGATAAGGGTTAAATTTCAGAGGTGCTGCTCTGAACTGGCTTTGTTTCAGACGTCAGAACAAACCCTTTCAAGCTGCTGGTGCACAAGAGCTTTGACAAACCCGTTCCTGCTCTGAGCTGCTTGGATCTCCTGGCCCCAGGAGCCTGCTCTGTTTTGCTGCCAGGGCTCACCAGGACTGGCAGGAGGGAAATGTGCTTCTGTCAGGACTGGGACCATGGGTCAAACCCAGGCACATCAGCAATTTAAACCAAGAGGCTGCTCTGTGAGCTGCTGAGACATCACACACCTCCTGTTTTAAACCTCTCCTGGAGGTGTTTCACCTCCCAGAGGGTGGCAGGATGGATGATTAGAACTCATAATAATAAAGTTCTGCTGCAAGAGATGCTCCCCTTGTTTAAAATAACCATCTCCTGCAAAATCCACAGTCGGGCTAGGAAATAATTAGGGTGATATTTATTTCTTTCTGTTCTTTCTCTCCTTAAAGAATGGTAATTATAGTTGAGGATATTGCCCCACAGTTACAAATAACTTGCTGAATTTTCCTGTGAAAATGGGTTTTGGTTGTGGCTACTCAGATGGGAGCTCAGCACGTGGCAGGGTTTGAGAACAGTGGGAAAAAAAATGAGCTGCTAAATACCAATGCTGTTTGTGAGGAATATATAAATAAGTGGCTGTTACACAGCAGGAGGATGCACAGAGCAATAGATTGGCTTATCTGGCAGTAATGGCTCGATAATTGTGATAACATCAGAAATCACTATCACTCCTTGCTGAGAAATTTCTTGGTACCATTCTCTTGTTTAAATACGGCTGGGAGAGTTCTGGAATTATTTTCAGCACCGTTTGGAGGCTTCCCCTCATTTAACCTTCCAGATTCTGCTTATAAAAATAAAAAGCTTCAATTCTTGGTGATACCTTCCCTGTGCTGAGCTGCCTTTTGTACTCCTCCCCAGCTGGGTGTAATATCGAGTGGGTTTTATTTCATTTTATCTTTCTAGTGTCTTAGGGAGATCCAGTATCCTGTCTTGGGAAAATTGCAGGGGAAGAAAAATGGTATTAATGGCTAATAAGAAATAATCTGTAGTTAACACAGCTCATCCTTTCTTTCATGGTCTCTCATGATCTTGTGGCTTTTGAATTTGGATTATCAAACTGCAGGGTTTGAGGTGATGGAGGAGAATGGTTTGTGAACCTCCTTGTGGCTGAGTGAAGAAGAATTATCTGCTTTAGTGGAATTCCCTGTGGAAATGAATCCCACCCAAGGGGTACCTGGGGGTCCTCTGGTCCCAAGAGACCAAAAATATCGAGTGTTCATTCAGCAGCAACAAAAATGTTTCTGCAGCTTGAGAACTTTGGAGCAGTGCTCTTCATTGCTAATGTTTCACAGCGTGTGCAGAAGGTAAAAAAAGTCTGGTTTTGGGAAAATGAAACTGAAAACAAATTCCAAAGTATTTGCCTTGCTCCCTCCTGAGTGCTTAGGAGATATCTCAGGGATTTATGTCCTAAATCAGGGAAAAGTTTTTCCCCCAGAGAGTGCTGGGCCACTGGACAGGCTCTTCAGGGAATGGTCACATTCCCAAGGTTTCCAGAGCTCCAGGAGAGTTAGGACAATGCTCTCAGGGGCAGGATGGGATTGTTGGGGTGTGCTGGGCAGGGCCAGGAGCAGGAATGGGTGATCCTGGTGGATCCCTGCCAGCTCAGAATATTCCATGATTCTACATCAGTCCCAACCCACTGGCACTTCCTAAATTAGTGACAACCCTGTGCTGATAGACTGGAACAAGCCAGGGGCTTTGAAGGAATCTGCTTATTAATAGGGAATTTTGTCCATTGGAATTTGGTTTGGGGTTTTCCTTTATTCTTGGGCCTCTCTGCTTTTCCTGTGTATTTTCTATACATCCAAACGAATCCATGGATATAAAAGGTGGAGGGAGGGAAGGGGCAGAGTCATTTCCAGAGGGTACTGATGATTCAGGAGGCCTGGGTGAGTTTTGGTGGTGCCAGTTTTCCACAAGAGCCACGGGACTCTACCCTGACAGAACTCCCCGGCGGCGCCGATGGGCAGCACAGCCGGAAATGATCCTGGCAGTTAGTGAAATTATCCTGCCCTTCTTTTAGTGCCTCCTGCTAATTCCTGCATGGCACTGCATGAGGGCTGCTGGGAAAAGGAGCAGCTCCATGAACGGTGCTCTTTATTCCCAGCGTAGCTGTGGGGTTTTATTTTGTTCCCTTCACGATAAGGATCCCCCTGATGTTCACATGACAGCCCCCGTGAGCTGGAGCTGGGTGGGGAGAGGCCAAAGGAGCCTTTCTTGTGTGGTTTTGGGCTGATTTGGATGTGTTTCCCTGCAGGGGAAATCCCACATTCCTACAGGTCCCTGATGGATCATCTCACCCCCTTTCCCATCAGAGAGGCAGCAGTGAGAAGAGAGAGCTGCTGGCTCTCCCTGCTGCTGCTGGGGGCTGAAATAAAACGCTCCCCTGCACATTGAAGTGGAAAATGTGGAATTGTAGAGCTGCTCCAGGCAGTCAGCAGGATGGAGGGAACTCTCTGAGAGAATTAAATGAAGGAGTCGAGAGTAAAACCCCCATTCAGAGGTGTGGGTGTGGGGAAGGAGGGATGGAGAAGGGAAAAGCAGCTGAAAGGAGGAGAAATATTCCCAGCTAAAAGGCTCACCGTGTTTTCCAGGAACAAAAGTAGAAACCCACGTTGGGTATATGATTTAATTTACAGAAATAAGAAGTTTTTTCTATAATTAGGGGCTCTGCTGTGACATTAGCAGTATAAAATGCAATGTTTAGGAGGCTTTGTCACCTGCATGGTGTGTGCCCCCCTCCTGCAGAGCACCAGCTCATTCTGCTGCTGCACCCTGCTAATTTCTTCATTTCTACTGAGTTTGGTATTTAAATATCTGCCAACTCTCTGAGTTCCAACAAGCACTGGCATGAGTAATGAGTCAAATGTTAGAGCAGCATTATTCTTTGACAGTTCTAAAAGGATTATGTAACTCGAATTTTAAATAATATTTTTGAAATGTGTAATTTGAAAGGTCCTCGTGTTCTGTAAATGGTTTAATTTTTCATCCCGTTTAATTGACATTGCAAAGGAATCATTAAGTCAATGATGATTAAAGCAGCACTTTTATGGATCAAACTCTCTTTGGGGAGAAATTCAGTCACCATGAAAGAGATATAGACATGTATTTTGAGGATGCTGCAAGAGAATGAGGACTGAGAAGGCTTTTCAATAAATCTCATCTAATCTGGAACCTCCTTCCAGTCAACCCAAGGCCAAGGCACCTCAAGGGTCAGCTCTGGATAATGTGGAAAAATCCCTTTGTGATTTTACAGGATGCTCTCAGCCCAATCTGAGCCAGATTCTAAAGAAATGAGGATGTAATCAAGTTATTAATTGTATCCTCATAGTGATATTCAGCTGCTTCCTTTTCTGTGCAGTAAACTTCTGCTCCTGCCAAAATTAATCAGGAATTTTGCTTGGGTTTATGTTGGATTTCAAAAGTGCATCCATGGTGTCGTTGCTGTTTTTATTATGACATAAAATTATAATATTTAAATCTATGGTAGGTCCTGATATGGGAAATAGCACCTGGAAATGTTTTATATTTTAATTCTTTCCAGCCCTCTTAAATAATATCTGTGTTTGAGTGATTTTTGTTACTTTGGAAGCTGGATAAACATTATCCCAATATCCCATCCTGTGGAAAAGGGGAATGGTGTCATTACAGACTCAGCTGGATGAGTTTCACCTCAAATCTTGTTGTACATTCTAATGTGGGTGTCAGATACCTGTGTTTGAAATCATCTGTGCCAGATGTGACCTTCACTGAAAATAAAATGTGTAGGAAATTCCAAGTTCTGGGAAACATCAATGTAAAAAATCCTGAAAATGAGAAATAAATAAAATCAGGAATTAAGGAGTGATAAATACAGAAAAAAAACAAGTATTAAATATATCAGGTCAGGAAATTGTGTTGCTCCAAGGGGGTTTGTGATAACACAGAATTGGGGCAGGGTGGGATCCCAATAAAAATGAAAGCTGCAAAGTCAGGGATGTCTCAGAGAAGATAAATAATTGGAAATAGGAGCAGATTCTCTAAGAACAGAGAATGTCTCAGCTTGAAAATTCACATTTCTGTGATGTAGAGATAATAACAAATTTTAAGTTTTATTCCATTAAGTTTCCTTAAGTGATATCTCTGCTAAAAAGCACGTTCAGCACATACTTAAAAATTCACTAAACCAAAGGTAAAACATTATCAGAGAGAGGAAAAAGCCATTTCAGAACAGGTTTGTGAAATAGAAATTTAACAACTAAATAGGCTCTAAGTTCTCAAACCTCTCAGTGAAACAACTTAGTAAAAGCTTGGAGACACTTATACCTCGTGATGAAAGGAGAGAAGAAAGGTTTGGCACTAAATATCATGGTCACTGGTGATAAAGAAATTTTCCAGCCCTAGTGAAGTTTCTGGAGAAATCTGGTTTATTCAGCTGGTGTCAGTAACAATAATAATAAAGCAAAAATCTCTGGCTCCAAATCCACAACATCCCCACAGGAATGGAGAAATCTGGGTGAAATGTCAGCACCTACAAGGGGAAAAGGCTGATTGCAGCTAAAGCAAATGAATCCTTCCCTAAAGATAAGGAAACCGGGTTCTGCATCTCTCCCACCCCTGCTGGCCCCATGGCCCACTTACCCACCTTCCCTAACCCAGATTTCTCCTGAGCTGCAGTCACTATTGCCCACTGCTCACAACAGCCTTTACCTTTTCATCCCTCCCTCTCCACCCCGAATTCCTTGGCTGCTCCCAGGGGAGACTGGGGGGGTCACACCAGCTGAGCTCCTGCCTGGGGACCAATCCCATGGCAGTTCCTGTGGGATTTTCCTTTTTAAAGTGGAGCAGTGGGCACTTAAGCAGCTCTTTGTGAAGTTTGGAGACATCACATCCAGCTGAGCTCCTGCCTGGACCAATTCCATGGCAGTTCCTGTGGGATTCTCATTTTCCAGGTGGAGCAGTGGGTACTTCAGCAGCTCTTTGTGAAATTTGGAGAATCACATCCAGCTGAGCTCCTGCCTGAGGACCAATTCCATGGCAGTTCCTGTGGGATTTTCCTTTCTTAAGTTGGAGCAGTGGGCACTTCAGCAGCCCTTTGGGAAATCTGGGGGGTCACATCCAGCTGAGCTCCAGCCTGGGGACCAATCCCATGGCAGTTCCTGTGGGATTTTCCATCCAGGTGGAGCAGTGGGCACTTCAGCAGCCCTTTGTGAAATCTGGGGGAATCACATCCAGCTGAGCTCCAGCCTGAGGACCAATCCCATGGCAGTTCCTGTGGGATTCTCATTTTCCAGGTGGAGCAGTGGGCACTTCAGCAGCCCTTTGGGAAATCTGGGGGGTCACATCCAGCTGAGCTCCAGCCTGGGGACCAATCCCATGGCAATATCTGTAGGATTTTCCCCATCCAAGTGGAGCAGTGGGCACTTCAGCAGCCCTTAGAGCTGCAGCAGGATCCTTCCTCACCTTCCTTATTTCCAGCTCTTAGAGTGAGCAGAATTTGAGGGAGCCCAGCAGGAATTTCCTGCAGCAGGAGGGAACTGGGACGCGCAGGGGAGCCTTGAGCTCGGTCCCTGTGCTTCATGCCCGGCACCCAGCCCCATCCATCAGTGCTGCAGTTCTGCTGATCCCCCTGACTTCAGGGCTCACTTCCCTGTCAGATGCATTCGTTTTATGAGCCAGGACCTCAGCCAGTCTCAGTCAAAGCTCCCAGAGGCTCTCTGCAGGAGCTGATGCTCTGCTGGGGCCGTGCCAAAGCGTCTGCGCGGCGTCTTCCTGTCCTGCTCCTATATGGAACAGCTTGGCACTCGTGGGAGGGAGGCCAAATGGACTTAAATAGTGCATCAGTCCACAAAATCTTAATTGGAACTTCAGTTATCCCTTTGGATAGCCTTGATAAAGTGAGGGGACTTTTTAAGCCTCTCCCCAGGTTGGTAGGAACAAGGTGGGGAGACAGAACATGTTGAGGGCAGGTGAAGGGGAGGATGTTTCCTAAATATCTGAGGGCAAGATGTGACCAAGGTAGATTGAAAAAGGCCTTTAATGGGATGTTTGTACCATTTTCCTCATCACTTGAAAAATCCCTAATTTCCCCTGCTGAAGTTTTCCCTCAGTTTCTCTTCTTTAAGGAAGAAAAAACAACTCCCTCTTCTTTACAAGAATTTGGGATTCAAGCACTTCTATTTACTCTTCTGCTAATCCCTGTCTTTTCATGGGGGGCTGATAAACCTAGCTCTTGAAATTGGATCTATTTTAATTGTTTGGAGCAAGCATCAGGACGATATAAATACAGAATATTTTAGTGAATGTTTTGCATTCAGGGCAGTTGGGCCCATATTGGGCATCTTCCCACCACGGCTCTTGTCTGTCCATGGTATTTGTTTTGCTCTCTAACAAGCCACTGAATACAATTTTTAATGTGTTTACCTGCAGAAATCATTGTCAGTATTTCAGGGAGACTGAAATATTCCATTGTTGGGAAGAGCATTTCAGGTCAGCTTTGGGATTCAGCCACTGCTTCCTGAGTCTTGAGTTTCCCTACAAAACCACAGCTCCTCACTGCACTTTTGGGTATAAAACCAACCAAAAAAAAGGTTAAAAAACTCTATTGGCAAAATCTGAACAATTCTTTGGAGTCTGCAAACTCCCTTGTCCATCCCAGAGCTTTGGCTGCTGCTCCTGTGGAGCTCCAAGTCCCAAAGCTCTGTGTTGTGTGCTGCCATTTTAACAAATTACAGATAGAAATGAATTCAGGAGTCTCCATCCAGGACAGGATCCATGTGCTCCCTTCTGCCTCGTGCTGAAGCTGTTCCACCATAAAACTTCTGGAGGAAGCAGCTGATAGCAATCTTATCTTAATGGCTCTAAAAACGTGGCTACAAGGCCTTGCAGGAGGGAGGAGGGATCTGGGAAAACTCAGCCTTGACTGTTGTTGCAATAATTTAGCAAGTTTTATGTTCAGTCTTGATTTCCCATTTGCCTTTTGTGTTGTACTTTGCCATTAGTAATTTATAATAAATTGCTGTCTTGGAAGTGTTATTAAAGAGAAAAAAAAAAACCATCCTTTCCCTTTCCTTCAAGGTTTGGAAATGTCCAAAATATTTTAATTGTTTCGGGGGCATGAGATGCTACTGAAAAATCCAACTTGCTTTTTTTCACCCCCTTTTTTTCTTGTTTGGATATTTTATTTAACAGCTCAAGCTTGCTTCTATTTCAGAAAAGCTTTATTTTATCTCTTAGTTGAGAATTCTATCTAAACACTTTGGCTTTAGGATGTATTTTTTTGGTAAAATATTTCCTGGAAGAGAAATTGGGAATACAAGCACATATGGCCTGCTCAGGATCTGATTTCAGCGTTGCTCAGAGTAAGGAGAGAGGCAGAGCAGGATGAGAGAAATTTGGTGGCCACTGAGTTCCTGCCTGGCAGGAGCTGGGGACGTTTTAGCCCTTATCAAAGTTGGGAGAGCAGCTCCAGCCCAGCCACGGGAGGGATTGGATCGATACCTGGCAAGGAGCCCGAAGGTCAGATAAAGTACTTAGGCAGGCAGGATGCCAGGCTAAAGAGATGTCAAGAAAATCAATTAGATCCTAAAGAAAGAGCAGCAAGCTAACTAAAAATCCAATCTTGAAAGGCTCTTGATATTTCGAAGCCAGCTTATTACTGTTCCTATATCTTTATCTGGCTAATAAAATTACCTTTGTTAAGCAATTAAAACCAGACTCAGGTCACTCCAGGCGAGCTCAGAACAGCCTGGGAACACCTGTGTGGGACCAGATTAGGCCCAGCTCTGAGGGGGAGATGAAATGGAGCAGCTCTGGGGGCAGAGAGGGACACCAGGGTGATTGAGCTGCCCTCCTCCTCCCCATCGATCCCTTCACCTTTGTGCTCGTCTTGGAGACTTTCTCCCCCGAGTGGTAATGGAAAAATGGAGACTTGGAGTTTGTCTGCTGGTGCCAGGTGGTTTGCTTAATAAATTATAGCTGTCTGAAGTCAATGGAGAAGATAACGAGAGATAAGCGAAGATGATAGAGAAGAGAGCAGAGACGAGAGACGAGATAGAGAAGAAGAGAGAACGCAAGAGAGACTAGAGAGAAGCAGAAGCGAAGAGCAGAAGAGCAGATCTCGCCTCGCTCCGCCTCTCGAGTACGCCTAGACGACCCGCAGCTCCTCTAGCCTCGCCAGCTCCATGCTCCGCGTCACGCAGCTCCCGCTCCTCTCCCTCCGCGCCTCTCTCTCTCCTCATCGCCGCCTCTCCTCCTCCCTCCGCCCGCTCTCCTCTCTCTCGCCTCCCGTCCAGCGAAGCTTCCGAGGGTTGGATTGCTCTCTCTCTCTCCTCTCCTCTCCTCTCCTCTCCTCTCCTCTCTCTCCTCTCCGCTCCTCTCCTCTCCTCTCTCCTCTCCTCTCCTCTCCTCCTCCTCTCCTCTCCTCTCCTCCTCCTCTCCTCTCCTCTCCTCCCTCCTCTCCTCTCCTCTCCTCTCCTCCTCCTCTCCTCTCCTCTCCTCCTCCTCTCCTCTCCTCTCCCTCCCGTCCTCCTCCTCTCCTCTCCTCTCCCCTCCTCCTCTCCCTCTCCTCCTCTCCCTCTCCACCTCCCTCCTCTCCCTCTCTCTCCGTCCTCCTCTCCTGCTCCTCTCCCTCTCTCCTCTCCTCCTCCTGTCGTCCTCTCCTCCCCTCCGAGATCCGCCGCCTCATCGCCTCTCCTCTCCGTCTCCCTCTCCTCTCCTCGTCCTCTTCCGCTCTCCTCTCCTCTCCTCTCCTCTCCTCTCCTCAGGACTGAAGGCAGCAGCTGAAGTTTCTTTTTGCTCCTCTTGATCATGGAATCAGACTCAAAGGATGGTTTGGGTTGGAGGGGACCTTAAATCTCATCCAGTTCCACCCCCAAAGTTCCAGTTTGCCAGGTCGTGTTTGGTGAATGTTGGGAATGGTAAATTAATGGTAAAAATGGTAATTTTTGCTCCAAAAAGGATGGGTATTTGCACACTGCTTTCATTATTTGTGTTTTGACTGATAATTTTGGGTGTTATTACCCAGATGCTGGAAACATCCTGTGGCTGGCCTGCCCATCCATATGGGAATGTGGATGGGAATGTGTGCATGGATGGATCTCCCCCTCCCATCACTGGGACAAACTCCCAGAACAGAAATAACAATAATAACAATAAAAAGAAATCCTTTCTTCATTCTGACCTTACGTGGAGACACAGAATTCAATACATATTAATGAAATCAACAAAACCCGTCTGTACATAATTAATAAGGTTATTTATTTTATTCAGGGCCTCACTGGATGACTGAGGAATCAGAATCAGGAAGGGCACAAATAATGACAATAGAAATCTGGTGTGTCACTGAGGAAAGGGTTCAGGGTCTTAATTTCTGGCTTGTTTTTCTGCTCAGATGAATTTTGTGATAACCTCGACCTGGAGTTTCAGCACATGCACCAGGTTTTAATTAATTGGAGCCTTTTTGTTGCCAATGATGTCACTATTGAAATGTTATAGGAAAGAAGTGGTGCAGGACTTGTCACACTTCCTGTCCAAGCCCTTGCTCTCCTTGCCAAGACAGATCTGTAACATTCCTGTCACTCTTCATTAGGATTATTTTCTTATTCAAATCCATGTTCCATTGGCTGGCCTATAAATGAATCCAGTACCAAAGGACAGGAAACTTTTCAGAATTTGAGAATGTTGCATTTTGAATTCTTAAAACCAATAAAAAAAAAAAAAAAGTCAAACCATTTCCACAACTGCCTCCATTGCCAGTTGTCACCTGCACTGGACAGGGCTTCTCAAATGTCCAAATTTAATATTTATAAATAAAACCACGGTTGAGTCTCCCTCCTCTCTGCCTTTCCCAAATATCTGTGCATTTCCCACAGGAGCAGCTTGATTTGAATGAGCTGTATTTTTAGGGAGCTGGTGAGGAACTCCGTGTATTTCCCATACATAAATACATATATCTGTGTGTGTGTGAGAGATGAAGGGTGCTGCAAGACAAAATAGAACTTTGGAAGAGTGATGGCAGTGATGTATGCACAGTAAATTAGGAGGATTTGTGTGAAATCCTTTGTACTATTCTGGTGATCAAATGGAAATCTTTCCAGGGAGTGAAAGTCACCTCTTATGGATATTAACCCCCAGCCAAGCCTTCCATGGGAAATAGGGAGGAGGCAATTAAATTAAGGGAAATAATTTAATTATTAAACTTTTGAATGTTAGTAGGTACTCTTGTCTTATTCAGACTTTGTAAAGTTGTGGGTTTTATAAATTTCAGGTGGCTCTGAGGGCTTAGGACATAATTTAGTCCTGACAGTTTCAATCTCTGCTTCATCCCCATTCCTGGGGAATTCCTGCTGGGCCAGGACCACTGGGAAATATTTCCTTTTTTTTTTTTTTTTTTTTTTTTTTCCAGTGTAATCACTTTCCATAAAGGATTTTTTTCTGCAAAGAAAACAGGTGCTTTAGGGTTATAAAAATACAACAAAGTGGGAAAGTCAGTTCAGGCAGTGACAATCTGATTTCATCACCTCTAAGAGGATGCACAGATAACTGGGCTCTTGTCAGCTGCTCCACCTGCAGTGTAAGAGCCCCCTCCAAGCCAGCCCAGGATTCCCAGCAGGAAGGAAACCAGGAGATTACTGCCTGCCTTTGTGCTTTCCCAACTCCTACAGGCATATTGTGCCACTGAGTGATTGAAAGTTAATTCAGTTTTTTCTTGCAATTCTCCGAATTGTTTGGGTGCTTTGGCACAAGAATTCACCAATTAAGAAACAAGCAAAAAGACTTTTAAATAAAACTCACCACATTTGTTCAAGCCATTGAAAAGCAGGAAATTACTGTTGCTCTCCAAAAAGCAGCTGTGTGTATGCAGTGACATTTTATTTAATGATTGAAATTATAGCATAAATATACATTGTATTACTGGTTATTCTCATTTTACAATGCTGCAGAAGGGCTTGAGCAGAGATGTCAGTTCAGCCAGCCAGGCTTTCTCCAGGAGCAGCAGAAGCCCAGACCTTGATGACATGAAGAAACAAAAATTGGTTTTTAAATTCTGATGTTGGAAGAGTTTTATATTTACTTTTTGAATCTTCCCATTCTGGGAGCTGGGCTGCTGCTCCCTTGGTGTGACTTTCTGTTGGTGTTCAGTACCAAGGTGAAAAATAATGTTTGAGGAGGTGCAGAATGAAAGCATCAGAATGGTTTGAATTGGAAGGGACCCTAAAGCTCATCCAGTGCCACCCCTGCCATGGCAGGGACACCTCCCATTGTCCCAGGCTGCTCCAGGCTGGCCTTGGCACTGCCAGGGATCCAGGGACAGCCACAGCTGCTCTGGGAGCCTGTGCCAGGGCCTCACCACCCTCACAGGGATAAATTTCTTCTTAATTTCTGATCTAAATACCTCCACTTTTAAATTAAAGTTGTTCCCTCTTGTATCACTATCTGCCCTTGTCAAAAAAAAAAAAAAAACAAACAAAAACAAAACAAAAAACCAAACAAACAAATAAAAATTGTTCTTCTTTTTTCTAAACCTTCTTGAAGAACAGGAATGTTAATGCTAAGCTTGCAAGAAAAAATAATCCCCCAGAGGGTTCTGTGGAAGCCTTGCTCACATCCCTGCTGGTGAGGAAAGGTTCTGTGGCTCCTCCAAAAACCCCTTTGGCTCAGGGAGCTGCTGCAAACTCCACCACAGGTAAAATCCCACCTGGTTTATTCGGTGATGGCAGGTGCCTGAGATGGTGCAAGGATTCATTCCCTTGGGAACAAAATGTGGCTGGAGCAGTTGTAGTTTCCTGTGCAGGAAGGGATCTGGGATGAACAGGGAAAGCTCTCAGAGTCTCAGCTCTCAGAAGCAGCAGCAGTTGAGCTGGAGATCTCCATCCCTGGTGAGTGCCTGGAGAGAGCTCCTGGATAGGCTGGGAATGGAGAAGATGGATGGGGGACGTGGTTTGAGAGGTGAGTAATGAACTGAGAGCACTCACCATGGCATTAAGGTCATGCTGCATTTTAATTAGAGAGCTCTAATTACCTGCATGGCTCCTCCAGAGAGAGAATGAAGCACTTTGTGCAGGTGGAGGTGGCCAAGCCTGGCTTGGCCTTGGGCTGGAGCAGAGCTGGGAGCTGATGGAGCCAAACCCTGCTCCTCTGGGAATGTGGGGTGGATTCAGAAAGAAACAGGAAACTGCAGAAATTATCCCATTCCTGGGGGTCTGGAGAGTCAGCTCTGTGGGGTGCAGTGGTATAACTATTAAAACAATAACTGTCTAGAAATAAATATTTGGGACCCCTTTTTCACCATGAGGATGGAAATTTTCTAATTGATTTAAGGGCATCTTATTGATTTTTAAGAGCTGAGCTGTTTCATACGTTGGTTATGTAAATGTTTGAACTTTTTTCTGGCTGTGTATTTGAAATGCAGAAGAAATATCTTGCCTACTTTTCAATCTGGAGAGCTCAAAGACGTTACTGGTGGTTAATTTTCCAGCCAAGAGGATTTCAGTCATGTGAGGGAAAATGACACCGATTTTATTCAGTCCATCAGCACTGATAACACACTTGGAGAGAACCATCTGCATTGATTGGATTGTATTTATGTACAACTACACATAAATCAATTTATTTTTCCTGAATCACCACTTGGCCAGGTTTTTTAGGGGTATTTAGGATTAATTTTATTGTTGTTCTAGGAGAGGTTAGATAAGGACCAGTCTGTAATACTGGAAAACAAGAATACATCAGCTTTGCTTTAAAATGCTCCGTTGGTTGGGGATTCAGCGTGAAAACAATTTGAGTTATGTCTTGAAGATGGGCAAGGAAATGATTAAGTGGCTCTATTTCTATGCAGATTGGGGCTATGTAATTAAATACCTACTTACAGACAAAAGCAGAGATGAAATTGCTTCCTGAGTTCAGAGAAAAAAAAATAATAGGAAGGGCTATAAAATGGTATGAATAAGGAAATAAATGGGAGCAGTAAATGGCCAGTCAGTAGGGTGTTTTGGAATTGGAGAGGGTCAAGCCAACCTGATCTTTTATTCTATTTTTAATTTTTCTGAGAGTGCAGGTTAGGCTGAAAAAGAGCCTGGAATAAACCTAAAGTTAAATAAAACATTTGAAGTGGAGCTCGTTAGAAATGTTGATTAAGAACTATAAATCATTATCTGGCACGTGTTAAATAAGTTGAGCTGGCAACTGTCTGCTTTCAAAGGGGACCTTAAAGAGATGATAACTGAGAAATAAATTCCTGGTAGGGAGACTTTGAGGTTGGTTCTAGATGTTTCTATCAATGACCTAGAAGGAAGCAAGGACTCACTAAACAAATAGCAAATGGCTTTATGGAGAGATCATGTATCCTTTAGGTGGAGAAGGTGATGTGTTGCTCTTTTCAGAGTTGTGCAATGGCCTCACCTGTAACAAACTCCGTGGTGTGTCAAATGCTGAGCAGATAAAGGTGTGGGGCAGGCCAGGAGGAGAAGCTGGACCTGAGCGAAGCTGAGGGGCACGTGCTCAAAAGGGCTGTGGTTTGTCATTGTTCCCATGATAGTGGCTCTGGGTGCAGGGCCACTTCACTCTGGGTTTTTATCTCACTGCTGTCTGGCCTTGAAGCAGGAGATCTGCTGTGTTCCCAGACCTCTTGGTGGCTGGCAGTGGAGATAACAAATTAAATGTGGAGCTGGAAACTCTGAGCTGCTTCTTCACTGCCTCTCAAGAGGCTCTTGCAGTCTTGGCTGTGCTCAGGGAGTCTTTGGTGTCCCCCAAAGGGTTTTTAATGTATCAGAGGAGAGCTGCATTTTTGTTGGGAGCAGAAATGCAGGTGGAAGGATCAGGGAACAGCTCTGCAATAAATTCTGAATAAATGAACATTTTCCCAAATTACCTGAATTGCAGCTAAGGAAACTAAGGTGCCTTTGGTCTGGGAGTGGATCTGAATGTGCTGTGGATTTAAAAAGGGTTTGAAATGGTGTTTGGGGTTTGAAATGTGGAAATGTTGCCTGGTTCCCTGTGTGTCCTGTGTCCCTCCCTGCTCCTCTGTGCATTCCCATGGCATTGGCTGCAGTGCCCAGTGGGGCCATCCTGACCCCTCACCCCACTATCCCTGCTCCTTTTCTACCTCACTCCCCATTCCCAATCCCAGCTGATTTCACAGAATCCCAGGCTGGTTTGGGTTGGAAGGAATCTTAAAGCCCATCCCATCCCACCCCTGCCATGGGCAGGGACACCTCTCATTGTCCCAGGCTGCTCCAAGCCCTGTCCAACCTGGCCTGGGACACTTTATATCCATTAACAGCTTATATTTAAATATTATTCAGTAACACAGGCCTGAGGTGTGGAGAAAATGCAATTTACTCATAGTTTCCCCTTTTTAGCAGAAGTGCTGAGTAAACAAGACTTTGTGATTTTCTGGGCATCCCCTCCAGCACAGAGCAGCCACGGGTCTGGCACTTGTCTGCAGGCTCCTTCCTTGCACCCATGGCATTAATTGAGCTGCCTTCATGTGGCTGCTTTCCTCCTGGATCATTGGATAGGTTCTGTGAGCTGCCTGCTGGGGCACTGTGTCTGCATTGTTCCATGGAGAGCACTGCCAGTCCCGCTGGATTTATATCCCTGATTTCCTGGATGCTGAGCTTGTTGCCATTATAATTCAATGTCCTGCCTCCATCCCTCTGGTCGTGGTGCAGGGCAGGGAAATTGTTTATGTGGTGGAATTACCTCCTGACATTGATGCATGAGGAAATTATTCCAAAAAACCCCTGGAAAATACAGTGCGTGCTGCAAGAAATTCAGGGAACTAACCAAGATAAGGGAAACCTTCCAGACTGGCCAGAAGTATCTCCAAGGATTTGTGTCATCCAGGAAGTCTCTCCAAGGATTTGTGTCATCCAGGGGCAATTGTGTGGTGCTGGGCAAAGATTCCTGCAGGACAGTCACACTTGGAATTCCAGCAGATTAGCCCATCATCAAGTCATCAGGATCCTGCTATTGGAATAAACACAGCTGTTGTTTTCCAAGAAATGTGGCAAAGAGCACTTGGGCTTTCTGGAAAGGCCTTTTTGCAACAGAGGAAAGCCCAAACCTATCCCATATCCGAGTGGCACTCATGACTTCCTAAACTGAGGGTGGGAATAATTCCCTTCTTAGTTTTATGGGTTTGGGTTGGTTTGGTTTTTTGGTGTGGAGGGCATTTTTTTAATTGGTTGCTTTTATTCTTTCAAAAATATTTAATTTATTTCATTTTCTTCTCCTCCTGTTTCTGTTCCTGATCTGAATTTTAACAATGGGAGAGCTGGGAATGTTCCCCTGGAGAAGGGAAGGCTCCAGGGAGAGCTCAGAACCCCTGGCAGGGCCTGGAGGGGCTCCAGGAGAGCTGGAGAGGGACTGGGGACAAGGATGGAGGGACAGGAGCCAGGGAATGGCTCCCAGTGCCAGAGGGCAGGGATGGGTGGGAGATTGGGAATTGGGAATTCCTGGCTGGGCTGGGATTGCCAGAGCAGCTGGGGCTGCCCCTGGATCCCTGGCAGTGCCCAAGGCCAGGCTGGACAGGGCTTGGAGTAGTGGAAGGTGTCCCTGGCATGACAGGGCTGGGATGGGATGAGCTTTAAGGGCCTTTCCAACACAAATCATTCTGTGACTCTGTGATTTCTTGTTTTTGATGATGCAAGGATCTGAGGAAAAATTAGTTGGGATTAGGATATTTCCTGAAACAAATCCCCAGATTACTCTTCCAGAGCATCTCTCTCCAAAAAACCTGCAAATTCTACAAAAGATGTAGTTAAAGGCTTCTTTTTAAATTTTGGCTTCTACAACATATTTTACCCCAAGAGAAATCCATGAGATTTATTTTGGGATAAAATTTCTGGAGAAAAAAATTCGGGTTTCAATGGAAAAATGGAAATCTGGGGTTTAAACAGTCTGTTCTTCCCTGGGATCTCCTTGGAGCAGGAGAAGCTCGGTTCAGAGACCTGAGATAGCAGGGCAAGATATCAATCTGGAGAGCAGAGGAAACAGAAGAGTCTTGATGTCATTAAAGGAAGAAAGTGGAGAGAAAATGAGTATATAATGACATGAAACACCTCTGGTGGTCTCAGCAAAAGTGTCAGGAGGAGCCATCAGAGAAATATGAGCGAGTGAGAGGAGCTCATTTCCTCTGCGTGGCTGAGGTGGCTCATCCCTTACACCTCAGCCCTTTATTTATCCCCCCTTCTGGCAGGATATGGACAGCCATTTCCTTATTCCTCACAGCTTTTTATACCCAAACTGGAAATCATCCTGCTCTCCCCATTGGCACAAGGATGGATTGGGCCCAGGGAAGAGACCTAAGAAGGTGCTGGAAAAAAACGAGTGGAAAAAAAAGATTGTCCTGGTGGTGGGAGGAGTGTAACGAAAGCCTGGGATGCAAAAACCTGGATAAATTGGTGCTGCCACCTGAGGACTTTTGGGAGACACCAAAGGATGGAATTCGGAGGCTTTTAAGACTATTCAAAAGGTGAAGTCTGAAAAATGTTGCTTATTTGTGGGGGTCTTTGCCACAGAGCACATTTCAACGTTCAGCTTGCTAATTAATTAATAGAAGTAATTTTTTTTTGATGCAGCTATGCCCTGTCCTGCTTGGACTGAGAAGAAGAGGAATTAAATTATCTTCCTTGGACATTACTCAATGGATCTTGCACTGAACAGTTTCTCTATTTTCAAGCTTCTGCTTTCAAGCTCATTAATACAAACTTCCAACTTCTTCATTCCTAATGCCAGAACAAAAATTTGTGGGTTTGAGTCCAGGCAATCTGGCAAAGTTTATTCAAAGTAAGGATAGGAAATCTGACAAAAAAGGAATGATGGATAGGAAATCTGATAAAAGGAATGATTCATTCCTCTGGCCACGAGTTGCATCTTTGTTCCCTACTTACTTGTGTCACTTCAGGTGGAATGTCCTTCCACTGTGACTCTGGAAAGCTCTGGAGAGAATTCCTGCTTGGGAAGTGAAGTGGAAATTCCTGAGATTTTTTCATCTTTCTTTTCTGTCACTGTGCATTTTTTGTCCACCCTTTTTGTATCTTAATAACAGCAAGAAGCAGAATTTGTAAGAATTGTTTCAAGAATGGAGAAGGTGGCAGTCAATAAATTAATTTCTTGTAAAAACCCAAAAATACCATGGAATTCCAAAATTAGCAAATACCAGTGAAAGTTATCTCTGACTAGATTTTGATGTGGGATTACCAAGAAAATGGTAAAAAAAGATCATTTTATTTGGCACATGGATTTTAAATGGAACACGATGTAACGTGCTTGTGGGATCTCACAGTGGGATCAACTCTTTGGGTGCAGCTCCTCCTGTTTTGGGTTTGTGGTGGTGCCTTGTTCAGGCTGCCCCAGAGCAGGGGCTGGGCAGAGTCCCAGAATAAAGCAGGGATTGATTCAAGGATCTCCTCCATGGATCCACCTGGGGCAGCACCAGAGCCCAGCCAGGGCTGCCCCCAAGATGACCCAAAATGGCCCCAAAATGCACCAGCGCTCCCGGGGTCTCTCCCTGGGATCAGCTCTGCTCCATTCCCACCTTGCCGTTCATTGTCCCAGCCCAGCTTTAGCCCAGGCACTCCCACCCTGCTTGTTTTTCTCTCTCCAGCCCACGGGGTTTGTGCTCCTGGGCTGGGATTGGGCTCATTTGTCCTTGGTGCCCAGCTGGAGCAGGAATTGTTTTGTCTCCCTGCTCTGGGCACAGAGCTCAGCAGCGCTGGATGGGAAGCTCAGAGCTGCACAGAGCCTGGAACACAGAAAAGCTGAACCTGAGGCCTCAGTGGCACAGAACTTGACCAAGGACAGAACACATGGCTGCCCAGGCATGGCATGGCAGTGTGTGGCCTTTTTTCCCAGCTCATTCCTCAGCATTCCCTGTGGGTGGTTGTTGAGTTTCTGACACGATGGAGATTTTCTATGGAGCTCTTGGATGTGACGTTCACCATCACCAGGAGCCCACCAGTGTCTGGAGGCCTCTGCAACAACTTTTGGAGCATTTTTGGTAGGAATTATTTCCCTTGGTATTTCTCCCAGCTTTAATTTTCCAGCTGGAACTCTCCTGGGCTCAGGGATGTGTCTCCATCCCAACCTGTGCATCCAGGATCCGAGCCCTGCAGGCTCTGGGCCATCCAACCCCAAATGGATAGCACGAGTCCTGACACCAACAATCAAATACCCACCCCATTCCAAGAGGAGAGAACAGCAAAATGGGTTTGGAAAATATTTGGGAAAATAAGATAAGTGGTGCACGCCGAGGTAGAGGGAGCCAATTTTGTGAGTCTCGGCTCCAACCGTAATGATGTGATTTAGATTAATTGCAGTGTTTTATTGCTTTGAATTGAAAACAGCGTTTTTGTAGGCGAGACAGCAGGTGCAGAATATCTCAAAAGCAAAGATCCAGTTTTTCCTGAATGCTTACTAAGTAATAAAAATGGGAAAGGAAAACAAGACAGGAAATTCACTACACAAAGTGAATTTTTTTCCCTAAATCCAAAGTCTTGTGCTCCTCGTCATCTTCCTTGAAGCAATCTGAAGGGAGCAGATTTCCATCCTGCCTCACTGAGGATTCTGATCCAGTCTGAACTTTGTATAACATTGGTTTAAACCATTTAAAACTCATTGTGTCAATGAGGGGCTGGAGAGCACCTAATTTTGGGGTCAGAGCTGGATAGCAGGACAAGCATTAGCACAGAGCCATGGCTCCAAGATCAAAATGTCCAGTGAATCCTGTGGATCCTTATCCCTCACAGCACCAATGCCCAGCACGTTCTGGGGATAGAAATAGAATTATGATTTAGGCACCTTGAAGTCCATCATTATTTGCAGTTCTCCACCAAAAGGCTGCTGCTGTTTGTTCATTCTGGCCGTGTGTCCTGGCTGCAGTCTGTCCTGGGTACACTCTGCTGCTCAGCACCCAAAGTGCTTTCTTCCTAAATTAGCCAGGAATTCTTCACCCTTGATGGGATTGAATGCCCCAAGCTGCAGGTTCACAGTCTCTTCCTTGGGATAATCATAAGGATGAGGTGCTGTGCAGTGAGACAGCATTTTGCTTAGTCAAAGGCAAAGAGAAGAGTTTCCAAGGCCATGGAGAGACAGGAAAAGGAGACTGGCTTCCAAGTGACTAAGAGTGACAATTAGTGCCTTTCCCCATGTCCTGTCCCTCCATGCCTTGTCCCCAGTCCCTCTCCAGCTCTCTTGGAGCCTCTTTAGGCACTGGAAGGGGCTCTGAGCTCTCCCTGGAGCTTTCTCTTCTCCAGACATCTGCATCATCTGCATTCATATTTAAGTTAAAAACTGATCAGATGTTGGCCCAAGATCCAGCTGGATGTGGTTCAGCTCTGCTGTTGCCACAGGTCTGTCTTTACACAATCTATTTCAGGTTTTCAGTGAAAGCTTTGGGCTCTTCCCAGGCTGGAAATCCCATCCATGGGGTTTGGAATTTTTGTTTGTTGCAGAGGAGCAGCTCCATCCCTGCCCTGCCCTGGTCCCATCCCTCTGCATCCATGGTCAGGTGAGCAGCACCAACCCCCCCATCACTGCATCCCCCCAGTGGGGCAGAAACCTTTCCCACTTCCAGCTCTTTGCTTTAAATGAGGTTGGGGGTATTACCCAACCCTTCAGAGTTTATGGGGGAGGGCAGCTGGGAAAGGGCAAGCAAAACTCTCCTATTTTAGTGTGCATTGCATAAGAGAAGCACAGGAAGCGGGGAGAGAGCTCTGAGGAGGAGAGATTTATCCCACACAACACTGCCAACGGAGCACAGTCTGGTAAGGGCACCCAGGGCTCGTTCCTTCCGTGCTATACATAGATCCTCCTGCCTATAATGGGAGAATTAGGTAATTTTACACCGTTTTTGGGATAAAGCATGGTTTGTTTAGTGTAGCTGATTACTGGAATGGCTGGAAAATGAGCTTCCCTTGAGTTGTGACACGGGAATATTGGTTCTGTAAATGATTGAAGGCTCTGTCCCCATTTGTTTTCCTCGTGACCCTGTCCTTCTGCTAGTCCCATTTCCATTTTTAATGTGCTCCTTGGCGTAGCAGCAGAGCGAGAGCGGGGCTCGCTCATTCAAGGCAGGTTTTTTTGTTTTCCTTTTTCCTGTTTGTAATTTTCTGCTGTTACAGATCAGGTTGTAGTTGTTGGCAGTGATTCATGCAGAGAGGCAGAAGACCCAGATTTTTTGTTTAGCATTTTTCAATATGTTTGGCATTTTAATGTTCTCAAACCACTCTTTAATTTGTTACATCTTGCTCACTCATAATGTACAGCTGGGGAGAGACTGGTACCACAGAGGAGTTCCTGAGGGCTCCTGGGTGAGGAGTGTTGGAGACTGGAATGTTTTGGTAATTATGGAACAATTGGCAGTTTACAGAGGGTCCATTACATGCCATGAGTTTAAGATGTGGGAAAAAAAATAATTGTTTTGACTAAACAGATTTTCTGCTTGTCTAAATTAGAATCATGGAATGGTGCAGGCTGGAAGAGACCTCTGAGACCATCGAGTCCAACCATTCCCCCAGCACTGCCAAGGCTGCCACTAACCCGTGTCCCCAAGTGCCACATCCACACATTTTTGGAACACTTCCAGGGGTGGCAACTCCACCCCTTCCCTGGGCAACCTGTTCCAGTGCTTGACCACCCCTAGAGAGGTGAAATTTTTCCTAGTTTACAATCCAGATTTCCATACTTCCATTGACTGCAGCATTTGTAGTGGCAACAAACCCACTGTGGTGTGTCAATTGGATTGGTAACCCTACAAACGATGGTGCCAGCAAGGTAAAGCACTCTGCACACAGTCAGGGAGAGGAAGGGATCCTTCTGTGAAGTTGTCCACGTTCTGTTTCATTTTAACTCTGTTTTAGTGAGATTGATAAAAGGCAGGTGGAGGGCGAGCAATTGGAATGAGGAGAAAAGTGCTGGAGCAGCAGGTGAAGCCCATCCTGATTTATTGCTCTGCTCACGAGGAATTGGATTTAATCTGAGCGTAGATGCCAAGATACCCCAGTCCCTTGAAAGCAGGATGAGATGAACTGTGGGCAGAAGCAAGGAAAGCAGCAAGACTGGAATTTCACCTCTTTATTTCTCCCCACCTTCCCTTTACAAATGAATCAGCTCCTTTTTTCCCGAACGCATCTTGCAAAACAAACCCCCTGAGCCGAAAGATCTCCGCGCGTCCGAAACGCCCTCGCGATTCCTCCCTCTTCCCCGCGCCGCCGAGCACCAGGATCTGCAGGAGGAATCATCTCCGCCTGACAGATGGGACTCCCAGGCACAGATGGGGCTCCCTGGCTGGAGCAGGGAGGCAAAAGCCGCGCGCTGGCACCGCCGAGCCGGGAACATCGCGTCTCTCCCGCATCCCGCCCGAGCCGGCGCTCCAAACGCGGCTGGGACACAGCTCAGGCAGGACGAGGATGAAGACATGGCCTGAGCTGGTGGGATTTCTGCTGGGAAGGGTGTGAGCTCGCTGGTGGGGCTCACAAGGCATTCCAGTATCACACAAGTTTGCACTTTTCTTCTCCAAGCGTTTTGCCCTTCTTGTGGGACAGCATCGGATGCTGAAATCGGGATTATTCTCACTCTGCCATCCTGCCTGATGGCTATGGAGGCTCCAGGAGGAGATGGTTGGAGACGAGGGAGGTTTCCTTCAGAAATCCACCTGGGTGTTTTTGGTTGTGCTTGGCAGAAATTGGACCTTGTCTGTCAAATGTTCTGATTTTGTGGATGGGGCGAATTTCCCAAATTTCTCCTTGTCGTATTTTAAATGTGGAGAGAGATACCTTCCTACCAGACTGGGAGAAAAAAATGCATGAAGGCTCTGAAAATCCCAGAAACTGAAACAATAAGGGATATTTTATTAGGGTGTATTTAATGGCAGGTGTTTAAAGGCAGATAAATCCTTTTCTATCTGCCATTAGCAAATTTCTATCTTTCATTAGCAAAAAAGGAGGTTGTTGACTTCTCATCCCTGGGAATGTCCAAGGCCAGGTTGGGCAGGGCTTGGAGCAGCCTGGGATAGTGGAAGGTGTCCCTGCCCATGGCAGGGGGTAAAACAGTGCAAAGTTGATGACCAGCTTTATAGCTGGGATGAGCTTTAAGGTCCTTCCAACCCAAACCATTCTGGGATTCTGTGGTTCTGTGAAAATTTCCAGCAGGTTTAAACCCCAGAACAGGTGTGGAAAAGCAAACATTCCTGAGTGCACAGCCTCCAAGGAGCCCAGGAAATGACATTGTCATCCATGATTCTCATCCTTTCATTCATTTCCCTGTGGAGGTCAGGTCAGAATTCCTGGTTAAAATCCTTCCTGATGGACAGTTAATCAGGGAGGGGATTGGTGGGTGGAATGGTGTTTGAGCAATTCCTTCCTCAGCGAGATGGGCAGGGATCTCCTCCACGAGGGATTATCATTCCATCCTCCTCCCTTGCAAGAGGTGTGTGTATGTGAGCTCAGGAATCCAGTGATTTATTTAATTTTGTTTTTGTTTTGTGTTGATTTATTTCCTCCTCAGTGGAGGAAGCGCGTTGGGGAACAGCCGTTCTGGATCCTTTCACCAAACAAACCAGAAAATCTCTTTGCTCCGGCGCTCAGCACACCAGCACTGAGAGCTCCTTTTCCCTCAGAGTTGGGAGATATTATTAAACTTTGCATGGCTGTGAATTATGTATCAGTCAGCACATTATCAAAATAGCAACATCTTGAAATACTTATTGAACAAACATGAAAGTAGCGTCTTGGATTACTTGGGAAGCGTCTTTACACAGCGAGGAGAAATACAAGCTTTCTGTTTTTCGGGTAATAAAGGGCAAACAGGCTCAATAAATAGCTGCTTTTGGGAAATGGGATTTAATATTCATGAAAGTCAGCATTCTTGGGGAAAACATATAATGAAAGAGAGAGAAAGCCTAAAAGCTCAGGGCTCTCCTCTACACAATAGGCAAAACCATCAAGGAGCCAATTTGGGATACACTGAAGTTCAAGTTTTGTCAATCCCAGGGAGGGCTTTTAGTGGCTGGAGGATGTCAGGGAGATAAAATTCACCAGGGCCTTTGGGGAAATGCTCTGAGTTCACGAAATGAGAAGGTGGTGAAATCAGAATATTTCAAACCTCACATTTTTAATGATTTTTATTCAGCATTTTACACCTTTTTTTTTTTTTTTTTCCCAAGTTTTTTGGTACGTTTTTGTCTCAAAGGCCTGACTTGACATTCTGTGAAGATAATGGGGCAATCTAATACTAAACCAAAGGTTGCCAGCGTGAAGCCACACCTCAGTGAGCCCCCAGCTGAGTTCTAATGCTGTCCTAATTCCTTAATGATCCTTTTATTCCAACAACCTCCAGCTTGTCCAAAGGAGGTCTCTGCTTGCTGGGGACTGTGCAAACACAGAGTAATAAATGAGTAATAAATGCTCCCAGAACTCGTGGCTCCTGGGAAGAGGCAGGGGAAGGGCACATGGAATGGTTTAGGGTGGAAAAACCCTCCAAGAGCATCCCGGCACTGCCAAGGCCACCATGTCCCCAGGTGCCACATCCACAGAGCTTTGAAACCCCTCCAGGGATGGGGACTCTCCCCCTGCCCTGGGCAGCTGTGCCAGGGATGGACAGAAGGAATCCATGGAGGAATTCTTCCTAATATCCAATCTAAACCTCTCTTGGGGCAACTTGAGGCTGTTTGCTCTTGCTGCTTGGGGGAAGAGACTGAACTCTCTGTAGGAGGAGGAAGGGAGGGGATGCTCCTCTCTTGAGGGGGATGTGGGTGGTCTCCTCTGGGATGCTCCAGCAGGTACCTGTTTCAGTCCCATTCTTCTTCTTCTTAAAAATGATTAAATTTGCTTAAAATTGCTGTTAACAAAAGCAACAATTGATATTTTTTTGTGCTACGAGCAGAGTTTTACTACAGAATTTTACTTGGCCACTGATTGTTTAAATTTAATTTTTTGTTTGTTTTGGAAAAGAAGTGACTGATGGGACATCCTGCTCCCTGGATGGGTACAAAGCAACAGTGTGAAGGCATTCCCAGTGCTGGCACCTTTTGGGATCTCCCCAGGCCTTGCACTGGTGCAGGCTCAGGCTGCTCTGGAATCCATAAAACCCTTTTGGCTGAGCCCAGGCATCCCTGAATTCCCTGGCACTGCTGCAGTGCCCATCCGAGGGAGGAGAGCTCTCTTTGTCCCTGTAATTATATCTGAGCTGAGCCTCTGCAAAACAAAGTGATGTCAGGACCAGTCCATCACGCTTTTCCAGGAAAAGTAAACACAAGCCACTTCCCTTCTGCCTCTTTGCATGTGGAATATGCTTGGGAGAAAAAAAAAATAAATTGTGTTTTGAAATTATTGTTATGGATACTTGCTTTCAGGAATGATCCAAGGCACCACCTGTTCCTGAGGTCACTGCTGCCAGTGAAATGCACACGAGCCCTGGTGAGGGGATACCCGCAGCCTTGTTCCAGAGGGAGAACCACTGGAGACAGCAAATAACCTGATTTTATCTCCCCTCTGCATTTAGATCACAGCCCTCATTTGGCAGCTGTAGGAAGCTAAGGACGACCTGGGGAAACGTGACAGCGCTGACAACAAAATGTGTGAAAAAATTCCCTCAGGGAATTGGTGCCCTGTGAGATTTGCAGTGGGAGCTGCAGGAAATGGAGACAAAGCCCTGCTCTCCTCTGCTGTAAGCTGAGCTGGGGCTGCTCAGCCACTCGGGGCTCTGCTGATTTATTGTGGCAGCTGAGGGGATGCAGCTTGGAATTCTTCATGTTTTTAATAATTCAGAGCGTTGCTCTGACCAGCAGGGGTGAGCTCATGTAGAGGAGTGCTGTGGGGAGGTGCTCTGATCCCAGGGGGAGCACAGGGAGGAACCCCCAGTGCCCTGGATCCTGGGGGCCCTGCCAGCCCCACTGGGACCTGGGCAGCTGGAGAGACCTTTGGAGTGGTCAGCTATTGTATTTGTAGGGTGTCTCAACGAAGGAAGGAATGATGGATCTGACTCCATCCTCTCAGAAGGCCAATTTATTATATTATAATAAGTTATAATATATATTATAATATAATATTATATTATACAATATATATTATATAATAATATTAATACATATAATATATATTATATTATATTAAAGAATACTACACTATACTAAAGAATACAGAAAGGATACAGACAGAACACTAAAAAGATAATAATGAAAACTGGTGACTCTCTTCAACACAGCTTGGAACTGATTGGCCAAAGAGTCCAAACAATTCCCATGAAGGCAATGGAACAATCACCTGTTGGATAAACAGTCTCCAAACACATTCCACATGTGAGCAAAGCACAGGAGAAGCAAATGAGATAAGAATTGTTTCCCTTTTCTCTGAGGCTTCTCAGCTTCCCAGAAGAATCCTGGGCAAAGGGGTTTTTCCAGAGGATGTGAATGCCACAGTCAACCACAATCCCAGAGCCAGTGCATGCTAGGGATAAAGGAATCCCTGAATTTGCAGGAATTCTTTCAGTTCTCTTGGGCCAGTCCTGCCTTGCTGATCCCTGCTGCTGTTCAGCCTCTGGACAAGGCACAAATATTCCACCCTCCACACCCAGGGACCCACTGACTTTGACCCAAAACCAGCTGCAAACCTCCATAAACACTCATTTCATGGCAGCCAGTGCTCTCAGCAGCGTTCCTTGCCCTCTGAGAGCCTCCTGGATATCCACAGCACCCTGGGGATCACCTTGGACTGGGATCTGTGGGATTTAGGGACTGGGCTGTACTGGTGGGACATCCCAGCCAGTTCCAAACCTGTAGCAGTGTGAAAAGGCTGCATGTCAAACTTCAGATTGTTTCACTTCTAAATACCCATTTCAGACCTGCTGTGATGATAGAAATTCTGTAAAGAGGGCAGCCAGATCCAGAAATTCAGTGTGACTTTTCCTTAAATTGGTAGGAATATCTATCTGTGTCTTTTGCTGCTTGTAGGCCTTCTGACCTCTTCAATATTGCCAATTAAAAACTGGTAATTTCCTTGTTAATTTTTTCAATATTAACAACAGGTTATTGCTAAATTGTAAATATTAATTAGAATCTCTTCCATTGTGCATTAACCTTAATTGATAATTTGTGGCTGTCATTATTGTTTAAAATATTGGTTATTCTAGCACAGGCCTCAGTCCATGATCTAATGGTAATCCTGCTTTCAAAGCATTAAGAAAATGTTTAATATTTGATTTTTGTCTCTTTTTTTTTTTTGGTTAATTTTTTAAATTCCTTTTTGTAAAGCAGCTGAAGTGTAGTTTGGAAGGTCTCTGTTAAAGTTGTTCATCTCTGATTGAGGAGCCTAAGAAATATTTGCAAAAACAACAACTCCCAAGTGAAGCCCCTTGTACCCCAGATCAGCTTCCAGGGAAGGAAAGAAATGGAAACACAGCTTGCCATTCCATGAGGGGATTTTTTTTTTTTGTATTCCTGGGTCTCAACTCTTCCCTGAAGCAACAGAAACGGGAGAAAGGATCCTGAAGCTTCTTGACATTTGTAAATTTGCTCTTATTCATCTCCCTATCTCAGATTTCTCAGCTGGATGACAAATGTGTGCCATCCATGTTTTTTAGATGTCTCCATTTATTGGATGCTCCGGGGTGTTTGGATTCAATTGGAGCTTACAGCTTGTCTATGTTTTAT
This sequence comes from Serinus canaria, assembly GCF_022539315.1. Lineage (NCBI taxonomy): Eukaryota > Metazoa > Chordata > Aves > Passeriformes > Fringillidae > Serinus > Serinus canaria. The sequence goes on from NC_066321.1 coordinate 2,341,155, forward strand.
TTGCATAATAAGACTCTGAATGACAGAGCAGCTCCAGCCAGACGTGTTGGCTCCAAACGCTGCAATTGAAGCTGGGAGTATTTTGCAAGAGTGAAAAAAGAATGAGACTGAGAGAAAGAGAGAGAGAGAGTCTGATCACGTGTGAAAAAGTTACAGGAGGGAAACACCATTCTGAGAGAGGAATTTCCTGGGAGGATGATTTCCAGGAGCACCCTGGGATGGTGGGAGGTGTCCCTTCCTTGTGGGTCCATTCCCACTCAGAATAATCCATTGTTCAATAATTCCATGGTTCCATGAAGTGCCTCTTACCTTTAGAAGGAGAAATAGGTAAAAGGAGAGCCAGAGGCTCACACCCCAGCCCCAGTCCATGTTTTCATGCTCTGTAGTCCTGTAGCACAACCCCACCCATCTCCTGCCTGCCCCAGTTCTCCAGAAGCAGCAGGGGAAGGCCCTTCCCTAAAAAACAGCGCTCAGGCATCATGTACTCACCCCTAAATACATAAATACAATATAAAATGTAATAGATAGCATTTAACTCAGGTGTGGTTTCATCTTACACGTGCAGCCTGAAGTGCCTGTGTGTAACTCCCACGTGGAGAACATTCTTCTATGTATTTTCAATTTCCCCCTTAAGAACCAGTCTGTGGCAGCTCCGTGATGACACTTTGGAATGCTGCATGTTTGCCCACGATGTTCCCTGCATGGAATGGGTGGTTAAAGGGATGTTTTGTGTCCTTCCAAACCCAGTTCCTGAGATTCCCTTGGGGAGGCAGCCCCAGTTGTGTGAGCTGAACTGCAGAGACAAACCCCAGGTTTGAGTTGCAGCGTTCGTTGTTCCAGCCTGTGCAGTTCCCATTTTTCCCCAGGTTGTGCTGGCTGGAATCACCTCCAAGTGGGCACAGGCTGGCACTAGAGATCCCTGGGTTGGTGGTGCAGGAGCATGGCATTGATTTCCCTTTTCCCATGTATTTTTGAATGCATATCTATAAACAAGAACTTGGCAAACACTACGTGCAGACATGGAGAGCACTGAGCTCTGAACCATCTCTGATATTCCTGAGTTAATCCAGAGCCAATCAGGTTTTTATTTCTAAAATGATGTTTTCAGTCCTCGTCAGGTGAGTCCTGCACTTGTGCCATGCTGATAATGGAGCCCTCTGTATAAAAACAAGGCAGCAGTAGAATAAAAGATTTTCCTTTTCGTTCTCCAGTCATGGGGGCTATGGATTGTAACCATGGCCGTGTCAGGCAGTGCATTTTTAGATGATTACTTCATACCTCAGGTGATGTGATGCACCATAAAGATGATGGATGGCGATTTGCACTTCCAGGACTTCCAAGTGAAGCCTGAATAATCCCTGTGGGGTTTTTTTCCACCCTTACAGCAATACCAAAACTGTTGGCCTTCTCCTGAAACAACAGAATCTGCCCAACTATCCCTTAAGAGCTGCCTTACCCAATTCCTAATAATGCCATTTATTTCCCATTGATTAAATTCCCTCTGGTGTAGCTCCTCCAGGCAGAGCAGTGTGTGAGCAGACATTATGAAGTTAGTAAACACTATAAAGTGTGAAAGCATTTGCTGCAGGAGCTGTAGTCTAAACATTCCAGGAGAAAGCAGGATTCTAGCTCTAGTCTTGGCTTTGCCTCTGAATATGATTGTAACCTTGGGCAAAGCTCTTCAGTTTGCCTCTCCTTAGTTGATTTAATTTGTGTAGCAGGATAATGAGACTCAGCAAGTCTCATTCCTTCTCTTTTTTCCTTTCTTTTTGCTGGGATGGTGGTGGGGAGGGGGTGGGGAGAAGCTGCTGGAGGATGGAGTGAGGAGGAGGAGGGATCCACACATCCCTGCTGGATTCACTCTGCAAGAGTGAGGCTGAGGCTGAGTCTTCACTGAGTTGTGCTGTTCAGCCCAAGTGTGAGGCTTGCTGGAAGAGGAAAACAATTAAAAATTGTCAGAAATCTCCCATACTTCCCCTCCATGGCTACTCAGGAGCCAAGTGGAAAAGTTGTGATTTTTTATTTCTTTTTGATTTTTTTTTTTCTTTTAATTTTTTATAATTTTTTTTCCCTGCTCTGAATGAATTTCCCAACTTCCAGAGCACATGTAACACCAGAGAGGTGCTGCCATGGACAGAGGCACAGCTGCTTGGAAACCTTGAGGGAAGCCACATCCTCAGGATGAGAGGAAATGGCCTCAGGTTCTGCCTGGGGAGGCTTGGATGGGATACTGGGAGCAGTTTCTTCTCTGGAAGGGTGGTCAGGCATTGGCACAGCTGCCAGGGAAGAGGTGGGGTGTCCATCCCTGGAGCTGCTCAAAACCCATGAACGTGTGTGTCCCTTGGGGACAGGGGCAGTGGTGGCCCTGGCACTGCTGGGGCTCTCTTAGAGGGCTTTTCCAGCCTAACCCCCTCCCTGGTTCTCTGATCACAAATTGCCAGGGTTATCCTGAGCTCCACCCCAGCACTCTCACCCCCTCTGCCTGGCACCACTTTTTATGTCTTTTACTGTAACACTGAGTGATTTTCTCCAGGAAATCCAGTGAACTCTGACTTTGGGACGGGTCTGCCTCTCTGCTCCCCACCTGGCTCTTTTTCTCTCTGTTTTCTTGTCCCCACTGGGAGATTCACAGACATTAGAGAAATTAAAGGCTTGTTTCATTTCCCAATCCATCTTCTGGCAGAAGCTGCCCCGTTCCCCCACCGTGCAGGCACGAGGGCTCCTGCCCAGTCATGTTTTAGAGAGTGGGGATTAACTGCTTGCTTGGGAGCGTGTTTGAAGCTGAAACCTTTCACTGTCAGGAAGTTGTTCTTCAAATTCAACCTGAATTATCTCTCTTAAATTTAATCACACCACTCCCAGCTATGCCCAGTGAGCTGCACTAAATCTTTCCTTTCCATTCTTTCTGTTTACATCCTTCACGTGTGTGTTGACAGATATATTGCCCATAGGTATTGCTTGGCTTCACTATGTGTATTTAATTGAAATGCTTCTAATTATTCCTCCCAAATCCTCCTCTGTGGCCCCTGCTTTGTTTTTCTTTCACTTTTCCTGTGCCTGGTTTGCAGCAGCTTGTTGGTTAACATGATTTGCAAAGCGTGTTTGATGCCCAAGTTTTGGGAAAACTGGAGCAAGGGAAGGAGGCCACATCAACACGAACAAATCATTAATTTTCTAAACTCTCGCAGAGCTTTGGTGTCTGTGTGAGATTAATTATCCTACTTGTGTTCTCCTAATCTTCTGGCTTGTCTGTGGGCTGTCATGGGGAGTGTTTATGGGCTAAAACTGAAGGCTTCCCCTGAAAGATTTCAAAGTGGGTTGGAATCTCTCTCCCCACAGTCTGAACCTCTGCCATCCTCCAGCATTAGCCACAGCACCAGCTCGTACATGCTCAGCTCAGTTTTGATCTAATATTCCTTTTTCCTCTCTGCCTAGAGGGAGATCCAGAAAGGTTTCCCTGCTCCAGCCTAGAGCCAATTAGCAGCAGATTTCTTCCACTGGCCCTGTCCAGGCTCTCTGCACCTTCCATTGGCTTCACCCATGGACAGCAGAGCAAGATGGAGAGCTGGGATTGTGGAACTCTGCACAGTGTCTCCTGCAGTTCCAGCCCATCTCAGAGTCCCAGGGGCAGGAAATTAGAAATCAGTGTTAGGCAGGATAAAAAAAAAATGTTACCAATACAGGTAGGGAAATAAAAATTAGGGACCAAATGCTCTGCAAGCTCATCCAGTTTGTGTTTATGCTTTGATGCCTCTGGTTGTACATGGATGACTGGGATGGTTTAAAAGTGCAACCTCTGGCCAGGAAAATGAGGGGAGAGTTCTGTTCCACTGAATAATTGTTTTCCCTACAGACTGAAATTGAAAACTCCCCACACTCTGTAAAAGCCACACAGGCTGCTTGTTACCTCTGGTTGCTTGGGACAGGACCTGGCCAGAATCCCAAAACACGACCAGTGCAATTCCCTCCCCTCTGCTCTGTCCATAAATGGATCCTGCTGGAGACTGGGGCTTGGGCTGGATGGAGGCAATTGTCACAGAACTCCAGAATGTTTGGGTTGGAAGGGACATTAACAATTATCCAGTGCCACCCCTGCCATGGCAGGGACACCTCCCACTGTCCCAGGGTGCTCCAAGCCCTGTCCAACCTGGCCTTGGCACTTCCAGGGATCCAGGGGCAGCCCCAGCTGCTCTAGAAATTCCATTCCAGGGTCTACCCACCTTCCCAGCCAGGAATTCCTTCCCAATATCCCATCCATCCCTGCCCTCTTGCAGTGGGAAAATATTCCCCATTGTCCTCTCACTACAAGACCTCCATATATTACACAGAACAAAATATCATTGACTGGAATGGCAATTTCACTGGGAAAAATATATTTACAATTGAATAAAGTAATTAAATTAAATAAATGCCTAAGGAAATACTTAAATCCCCAGATTTTCGTCTAATATAAATTTGAGAACATTAAAAGCCGGGAGCAAACTCAAAAAAAATTAAAAATTGTCAGAAATCTCCCATACTTCCCCCTCCATGGCGGCTCAGGAGCCAAGTTGAAAAGTTGTGATTGTTTTTCCTTTTTTTTTTTTTTTCATTTTAATGTTTTTAAATTTTTTTTTTTCCTGCTCTGAATGAATTTCCCAACTTCCAGAGCACATGCTCCCGAGCTGGCAGCTCCCTGCTGTCCTTCCCCTGTGCTCTGCAAAGCCCAGGAAGGTCCTGGGAAGGTGCTGGAGCTCCAGGGGTTAAAGGAGCTGAACTTGTCAGGATGTTTTTGTGTCGTCTGGAGGAGTTGTTTGTTGTGCTGTGGGTGCTGCAGGGTATCAGTCACTCTGAAGGAGAGGATGTCCAGGCAGTGCCACAGCAGACAGTGACTGGCACTGGCACTAAATCATTGTGTCAAGGCTCTGCTCTGCAGCAGCACAAAGGGAATCCTGGTGGGGTTGGGAAGGAACTGGAGCCTTTGGGATTGGCCAGCCCGCCTTGGAATGATCAATTAGGGCTCGTTAATTGCACTCAGTGGCAGGGTGGGCAGGAGGAATCAGCCCTGCCTCTCCCTTGGTGCTCTGGGATACTTTCGGTACAAAGCAGGCAAGGGAAATGTTTCTGCATGTCCTTAGGAAGGATGAGAGATTTGGGATTGTTCAGCCTGGAGAACAGAAAGCTCTGGGGTGACCTTGGAGCTCCTTGCAGGGCCCGAAGGGGCTCCAGGAGAGGGACTGGGGATGGAGGGACAGGAGCCAGGGAATGGCTCCCACTGCCAGAGGGCAGGGATGGGTGGGAGATTGGGAATTGGGAATTCCTGGTTGGGAGGGTGGGGAGGCCCTGGAATGGAATTCCCAGAGCAGCTGGGGCTGCCCCTGGATCCCTGGAATGTCCAAGGCCAGGCTGGACAGGGCTTGGAGCTTCCTGGGACAGTAGAAAGTGTCTCTGCCATGGCAGGGGTGGCACAGGATTATCCTTAATGTCCCTTCCAACCCAGTGCAGTCTGGGATTCTGTGATAAAGTTCTGCCTGAGTAGGCTGAAATTCCACATCCCAAAGGAATCAGGGAGATCTTTATAAAATACTGGATGCTTTGCTCTCATGTATATCAAGGTTTAACTTTTTGATTCCTCTCAGGCAGGTGTGTAGCAAAGTATGAACACGTGGGCTAACACTTGACCTCCAAGTGGGAGCAAAGAGCTTTTCAGTTCCAGGCATAAAACCTAAAATTTAAAATCTAAAATTCGGTGGATCCAGAAGTGTTACATTTCTTAATGCTAAAGCCAATTTAAAGAGCCAAAAACTTCTGTTAATTTGCAGATACTGTGGTCTGTAAGGAACCTGAACAGCAACTGGGGCCAGGCCCTGCTCTAAAGACAGAAATCCTGGGATTTGTTAGGGATGAAGGAGGAAAGTGATGGAGTTGGACTTTGATGGGTCCCTTCTAATTCCATGATTCTATCCTATTCCATGATTCCCTAGGTGACAGGTGTGAGGAGGATATTCCATGATTCCCTAGGTGACAGGTGTGAGGAGGATATTCCATGAATCCATAGGTGACAGGTGTGAGTAGGATAGTCCATGAATCCATAGGTGACAGGTGTGAGGAGGATATTCCATGATTCCCTAGGTGACAGGTGTGAGGAGGATATTCCATGAATCCATAGGTGACAGGTGTGAGGAGGATATTCCATGAATCCATAGGTGACAGGAGTGGGGAGGATATTCCATGAATCCATAGGTGACAGGAGTGGGGAGGATATTCCATGATTCCCTAGGTGACAGGTGTGAGGAGGATATTCCATGAATCCATAGGTGACAGGTGTGGGGAGGATATTCCATGAATCCATGGGTGACAGGTGTGAGGAGGATATTCCATGATTCCCTAGGTGACAGGTGTGAGGAGGATATTCCATGATTCCCTAGGTGACAGGTGTGGGGAGGATATTCCATGAATCCATGGGTGACAGGTGTGAGGAGGATATTCCATGAATCCATAGGTGTCAGGAGTGGGGAGGATATTCCATGAATCCATAGGTGACAGGTGTGGGGAGGATATTCCATGATTCCTAGGTGTCAGGTGTGAGGAGGATATTCCATGAATCCATAGGTGTCAGGAGTGGCTCAGGCCACCCCAATTTCCATCACCCCTGAGACCAAGCCCACAGATCCCTTTTCTTGGCAGGTAACTCAAAACTCCCTTTTCTTGCCCGATAACTCAAAAGTGCTGTTTTCCTTTCTGCTGCCTGCTACCCATGAGCTCTGCCGCCCCAAAACCTGAAAAATCCCCAAACCTACACCCAAAACAACCAAACACCCCCTGGGGAGAAGCCAGCAGGGAGATTCCTGCCCCTGGGAGAAGCCTCACAAGACACCTGCAAAGCCTCTTTCGTTTCTCCCGGACTTTTTCTTATCGGAGCCGTTCCTCAATCCCATTTTTCTTTCATCTCCTGCTGTTCACCTGGGGTTCCTCCCACCCTCTCTGCTCCTTCCCTGGAGCCTTTCCTTGCCATTGATTGCAGAGCAGTGCCAAGGCGTTTTGGCAGGGGAAGGGATGCAGATGCCTGCGAGATGCCGCCGGGAGGCTGCGGGGACGGGAGCAGGGAGGATCCTCGTGCCTGCCTTGGGTAACCCCAGCTCAGGAATCGAGGTGCCACTCATCTCCCAGCTCATTGTGCTCCAGCTCAAAGGCAGAGCCTCCCCTGGCGCCTCCTTTAAATAATTTGGATGTATATCCAGCGAGCTCTGGGTGTTTCATCTCCTCTCTTTCCTTGGGCCTATTTGTTTATTTATCCTCAGGCTCCCAGCTCCCTGCAGTAAAAACCAGCTACTTCCTGCATGGCAGGTAATATGGAAATGGGGGCTGCTTTTCCTTTCAAATGAATTCTGTGTTATTTTCATTTGATTTTTCCAAAATAGAAGCAGAAGATTCCTATCGGTGCCTAGGAAAATCATGGAGTAACTCCGGAGCAGTTTAAGGGTGCAAATAGGGGATTTTTGGGGTCAGCAGCCTGAGTTTGACCTTCTGTGCAGAGATCTTTAGGTGCTGGAAGTGACCAGGGGATTTCTGAGAGGCTGAGATGTTCCCATCCTTGGGAATCCAGGGAAGTGCTGCCTGTTGTTTGCCTGAGCTGTGTCCTGGTGTTTCTGCTGTGCTGTCCCCTGTGCCACGTCCCAGTGCAGCCCAGTGTGACCCCACAGGGCACTGGGTGGCAAGGAATGCTTTTCCCTGGGCTCATGGGAGGGTGTCTGGGGGGCCAAAATCACAGAGCAGGTCGATTCCCATCTCGCTTGGGCCTGGCAGAAGGAGCTCCACTGCCTCTCTTAGTTTTCACAGCTTAACTTGATTGCTCTGGTTTAGTTACCTGAATGTCAAATTTTAGTTGAGGTATGGAATAATTTCTGCTGATTCTCCAGTTCTCCTTCCCATCCCAGAAAATCCATCTTGGGGCTTTCTGCTGTTCATTCTGCTAATCCATTTGTCATTGCCTAGAAACTCCTGGTGCTGTAAGGATTGCTCCTTTTAAGGAGGTGAAATACATTTGTCTTTCTCATCAGCTGAGACACAAATCAGAAAATCAGAGAATCAGAGAATCCCAGACTGGCTGGGTCAGAGGGGACCTTAAAGCTCATCTTGTGTCCAGCCCTTGCCATGGGTAGGGACACCTGGGGTGTCCAAGGCTGTGGGTGGAGATGGGTCAGTGGAATTTTTCCCCATCAGGTGATGTCTTTACTGTGCACTGAGCAGCATTTAGAGACACCTGAGCTGCGATCACAGGCAGGGCTTGGCTGAGATGTGTTGGAGCAGGTCAGGTCAGCCCCGTGGGCTGCCCGGGCTAAAGGAATGTGATTCCTGCAGCTTGTCCCCTCAGGAAGGAAAGGTCCTGCTTTCTTCTTCTATTCCTCCCTCCACCTTCCCTGCTCCAGCCCTTGTCACATCCTTCTCTTGTGGTTTTACCCTGGCAGAGAACTCTTTTCTTCTGAGCTCTCCGCTGGCTCGTGCTGACCTGGTTCACGGGAGACGTCCAGGAGGCTGCAGGGAAGGGAGGGAAGGGCAGGACTGGGAGCTCTGTGCTTCAGCAGCACAGATCTGTGGATCAGCTTTGCTCCTGCAGCCCAGCAGGACTCCCCAGCTGAGGAAGGAGCAATTCCTGCTTGTTGCTTCTGGCACCTGAGCTTGTGTCCAAACATTTCGCTGCCTTCTGATGGAGAGAGTGATCTGCACAGCTCAGTGGTGGGGGCACTGACACCCAGGAAATACCCCAGCCTTGTCTTCCTGGGACACAGAATTTCAAACCAAAGCACCAGAGGAGCAGTTAGAAATTGCTGCTCTGTTGCCTGATTATTTTGTTTGAATCTTCATCGTCGCGAAGTTTGACAACACGCGAAGGGTCTCCGCACACCACAACACAACACAACATTCATCTGCTGGCAGCTCCAACATCCATCTGACAGCTCTACCCACAATTATCAAATCCTTTATTTGTTGCCTCGTTGTAGCACTTCTGATGATTATTTTTATCCTTTTGTCTGCCAGCATCAATAAAAGCAACAGCTGAGGTTCACACGGCGTGACGCGGGCGTGGGCGCCGGGGGTTGGCTGCTCAGCCCCAGCAGCAGTGGCACGGGCTCCGTGTGTTAAATCCTGCTCCATAATTGAGAAGAAGGGGCAGAAATTCCAGAAATGCAGATTGACAAGTGCCCTGGCTCCCGAGTCCTCAAGGATTGTCACGTGGCTGCAATCCTTGGCTTGGTAAACACGATGCTTTGACATTGGGGTTTTTCTTTTTTTTTCATTTCTGTGCCTTTAGTAAAAAGCTTTTCAGCCACATGAACTGAAAAAAAAACGCAGGTGCCACTCCATGGGCTGGATCAGTGGGTGGCAAGACATCTTTCTTTGCTAACAGTATTTCTTTACCAGTGTTTGTCTCTTTCTTTGTGCAGCATTTAGTGCAACAAAAATAAGTATTTGCACAGATCAAGGAATTTCCTTTGGAGGGATGCAAAGGTGCCAAATATTTTCAGTAGGTGAAATAAACCAGGAGAATAGGTAGCTGGAAAAATCCCATCCCTGTGGCAATTGATTGGTAAATAAAACCCTGGGGACTGGAGGAACGATGGTGTTGGGATTACAGGGAATTTCAGGCTGGGATGGTGCAGTGACCACTCCATTGGCTGAGAGTGGGTCATTACTGCAATTAATCATCCTTAATTGAAGCACCCCTCTGAAGGAGGCCTTGTGCACCTCAGCAGTGGGAGGTGCTGGCAGCTCTCCTCCAGCTCCCTTTGTCCACAGAGCTCCAGGAGCATCATTTGCAAAGCTCACATTGACAAATCCCCGTGCTGGGTCCGCGGGGCCTCAATCCATCACCAAATAACAGCATCAACATTTTTCCTGGCCCATTATCATCATCATCATCACTTCAGCTGCTGCAGCAATAGATCCTGCACCAATAAATCAAAGGGGATCATTTCAGATGGCCAGAAACATAAACAGCACTTCAAAAAATGGATCTTCTAGCAATCTCCTTTCCTCTTGCTGTTGGTTAGTTTGATGAGGTAAAAACAGCCTCATTTTCTGGGTTTGTCTCCATTTCCTCATTTACACAAAGCCAATCTGGTATTTCCCAATTTTATTAGCAGCCACACAAGGAGCCCTGAGCTCCCACGTTCATTCTTCACTTTCTCTTTGCCTTTTGCTGCTCCTTTCAGCGAGTGTGGAATGTCCTGGTGGTGGGAAATGGTTGCAATTCCCCAGGCCACAGGTGCTTGTCTTTGTGGTTAGGACACAAAGCTGCCAAAGCCTCTCTTGCACCCAACAGCTCCTGCAGGAAAATTGGAAATCACGCTCTCCTTCAGCGAGGAATTCACTTTTTTTAAAGGCAAACTGCAGCTGCAACACCTGAATTATGGCATGGTGAGACTTTGGGTTATAGCTCCCTGCTCCATTTTGCCATTCCCAGCACAAGCCTGTTTTTATTCCTTCCATCGCGAGCCTGTTCCCATTTTCCTGAAAGAGCTTTATGTGCTGAGTCCTGCCTTCCCTCCCTTCCACCCCACGTGCATCGTTAAAGGGGCTTTCTTAATTTCCTGTTTTAGGCTTTCCTCGGAGGTTTCTCGTTCTGTTTTCCCTTCCCCATGGCACACAAATATTCCTGCTGGCTGGAAAGAGCCTGACTGGGGTTTTTTTGCTGCAAGTTGGCAGCTCAGGTGATGACAATTGGCTCCCTCTGTGTGTTCCAGCTGCAGCTCTGGTGCCAGATGGCTCCACACACGTGCAGGGGGTTTGCATTTCATGTAAACTGGGTGAAAAATATCCCACTTGGGATACTCCCATCCCAAATGAGCACTGGCCTTGGCAAAGCCAAGGCTCAGCTTTGTGGCTGGAACCCACCTTGCAGGAGTTTATCACAGTGCAGAGAACTTGGACAGAAAATTCAAGTTTGGAGTCTCAGGGATGGCTTGGGAGGGGAGCAGCCTGCAGAGAACTGACTTGAGAACAAAACACTGGCTCCTTTTCTGCCTGGAAATGGTTTATTTTCCAGGATAAAACAAGGTGGGAATTGGAATTGTTGGCCCAATCAGAAAAATCTCTGTGTCATGCAGAATTTTTTTTTTTCAATTTTATATTATTTTTTCCTATTTTCTTGAAATAAAAATATATTTAACAGAACATTCCCATCCAGCTCAGAATCCCAGACAGGTTTGGGTTGGAAGGGACCTTAAAGCCCATCCCACCCCTGTGCCAGGGCAGGGACACCTTCCACTATCCCAAGTTGCTCCAAGCCCCATCCAGCCTGGCCTGGAACATTTCCAGGATGGAGCATCGTGACCCAGCCCATCGTGTAGCTGGTAGGAAATATTTCCTCTAATGACAGCAATCATGCACAGGCCTGAGCTTGCAACATCAGCATGAGCAGGAGCTGCACCAGGGCCCAGAGAGAGTGGGAATTTGGGAAGTGCTGACAGAAGAGCAGGAAATATGCTCCATATATTCCCATAGTTACCTGGGAAGTCCTGGGAAGAAGTAGGAACCCAAATAATGTCTGAGTTAATGTTGAAGAGAGGAGCAGCACAAAAAAAAACAATTCCAAGTTGTGTGCTTTCAGTGCTTTTGCATTCCAGATGTTGGGGTTGAGAGTAGACAATGACGGAATTTTTCTCATCTTTCCTACTGCTTGAATTTTATCCTAGAAAACAACTGGTTTTCTGATCACCTGCTACTCAGCACTCAAACCTCTGACCTATATTCAAATGAAAAGTATAGAACAGAAAAAAAAATAAATCAGCATTTCTTTCTCCCCTCGAGTAAACTGGTTTGACAGCTACATAAAATGATTTAGGTTTTGGTAATTCCAAGTACAGCAGGATTAGCCCTTCATCCTGTTGTTTCAGGATGTCTGCATTAATTATTTCTAGTCCTCTTTAATTCAACACTAAACTCACATTTTCAGTTCAAGGGACTGGCCCGTTCTTAAATCATGTAAATATTATTCAGAACTAGGTGATACCCACGTGCAGAGCTGCCAAAGCACACTCATTTATTTTTTAACTTCTTAGTCAGCTAGGGAGCAAAACAATCCATGATTTACAGAAGGCATTTAATGAATTTCATCCTTTCCCCGTTGGGGTTTCAGCAGTGCTGAGACACGAGCAGGAGGAGAAAGAACAACAGCAGAAATCCCTAAGGAATGATCCTGCTGCATTCCTGAATTGTTCTGTTGGTGTGTGGAAGGGCCAAGGATTTGCTGCTCAAATCCTAAACTGAACTGGGCTGATTAAAACCCCCAGTGCCAGGGAGGGATTTGCTTTCTAGGACAAAACCATCCCTTTGAGGAACCTTCCCTGCTGGGCTGCCCATCAGCTCCCAGCACAGCAGGATCCACCTTTAATCCTCTCAACACTTCCTGAAATCCTGGCTGGATTTCTGGGGAGCACAAACTTGGTCTGGTGTGAGGAGCTGGGGTTTGGGAGCACAGCTGGAAAGGTCTCTATGCACATTCCAGACTGGGATTGCTGAGTGACCATGGGCAGTGGTTAAAGGGAATACCCCAATTTGTCCAGCATTCCTAAGGTCAGGATCCAGAAATCTGGGACTCTGTGGATAGGGCTGCCCATCACCTCCCAGCACAGCAGGGTCTGTGTTTAATCCTCTCAAAACTTCCTGAAATCCTGGCTGGATTTCTGAGGAGCACAGACTGGGTCTGCTGTGAGGAGCTGGGGTTTGGGAGCACAGCTGGAAAGGTCTCTGTGCACATTCCAGGCTGGGATTGCTGAGTGACCATGGGCAGTGGTTAAAGGGAATATCCCAATTTGTCCAGCATTCCTAAGGTCAGTAGCCAGAAATCTGGGACTCTGTGGATAGGGCTGATCTCCCCACAGCTCCAAAAAGCCTCACTTATCCCAAGCTGGTGCTGCTGCATTTCAGAAACTCAAGGCTTGCAGTCACCCATCTCAGATCCTTCCCGTTTTCACAGTCTGTGATTCCTCATCCTTTACTTTGAGGTGGGAGGGGCAGAACTTTCCTAAATTGAGAGCAGCCTGATGGCTTCAAATCTGTGCAACTGTTCCAGCCTGAGCGTGGATCCTCTTCTAAACTGAGGCTGGGGACAAAGTCCTGCAGAGCTGGGAGTTCTCTGTGGGCTTCTGAGCTGGCACAAACTCTCCAGCTTTGCTTTCTGTCACCTGTGCATCCTCCTGGTTCCAAACACCAGCCAGCTCTGGAATTCTCTGGGATTTCTGTTTGGGAGGTGAAGTTTTATCTCAAATAATTAATACCACATGGTATTAATTGTTTTCTGCCCAGCTCAGAGGGACCCCATGGAGGCAGCAGCTAAGCAGATGTTAGAACTGCAGAGGTGTACAGCAAATAAGAATTAGAAATTAAAATATTTATCTTCTGTAATAGCCATCCTTGGGACACAGCTTGTGCACGTGCTCCTTGCATTTGGAATGTGAGACACAGAGCAAATCCTGCTTTTTGAGGGAATTTTAACATCTTTCCACGATCTGTTAATTATTGATGTTGGCCAGGTCATTATTTTCTGAGAATCCTCGTTGGAAGGGGCAGCTATGAGGCAGCTGTGGTGAGCATTGTCCTTGATCCCAAATCACAGCCCCCAGATGGGTTTCAAGGTGTTTTCCATCCCAAACCAGTCTGATATTCTGAGTTCCTATTTCATTGCTTGTCCTGGTAATTCTTGTAACTGTTCTAAGAAACGTTATCCAAATAAATTTCAAAACTCATATCTAACAAAAATCAATACAGTTTAATCCTGAATTTAGTTCCTTTCCCCTTCTCCCCCAAAAGCAGGACAGTGGACTGTTCCCTAAAATCTAAAAGCAGCAAGAGCTGCAGTCCCACAGATCATATTTAAATCAGAATTTACTTCATACCAAGATGATTTGCATTTTGCATTTATCTGTTATCTCCCATTCAAAGGCAAAAAAGTATTATGTGCAACCAAAATTGTCATTGCATTTGTATTGGCTACTGGAATCTGATGCCATTTTGTATTTTAAGTAACCCAGGATGATAATTACACTTATTGCTTCCCTGACTGCACAGTTGCTATTCAGGGTAGCTCATGTATATTTTATGTATGTTCGGGATCAGAGCAGACCTTTTGCAAATTGATTCATTTGCATCATTATATCCTTCTTTCAGAAATCATTTTCTGATCAGGAGGCAGAGACTTCTGCTGGAATCACAGAGATGATTCCTAGAAATCAGCCTTAAAGCTGGGGAAAACTGAAAAAGAAATGAAATTAATGACTATTTTATATTTTTCGATTTTGAAGTAGTGTGAATTTTTGACGGAATTTTGTAGAAATTTTTCACAAAAATTATATTTGTAGAATAATGGTTTGGGTTGGAAGGGACCTGAAAGATCATCTTATTCCACCCCTGCCATGGGCAGGGACACCTCCCACTATTCCAGGTTTCCCTAAGCCCTGTCCAGCAATGTTTGGACATTCTAGGAAGGAGCAGCCACAGCTTCTCTCTGGGCATCCCATGCCACTGAATTTCACTTTTGTTCATTCACATGGAAAATATCAAAAAGAACAAATTATTTGGCTTTTTTTTTTTTTTTTTTTCCATATGGAAAGGATCTCCATCCCTGGGGCTGTGTGGGACATGTGCCTGTCCTCTCCCTGCAGCCCCTCCTGGTCCTCCACATCTTTCCAGGAACCCATGAGAGGGATCCCTCCCTCCCTGACCTGCAGACACTGCCCTCCTGGAGCTGAGCAGAAGGCAGACTGCTGGGTGAGTGGCAGCTGAGTGCCTGGGAGAGGCTGCAGGGACAGGGGGACAGAAAGGGACCAGAGCCCCAGAGCAGCCTGCACAGGACCCAGCCCCTGCTGCTGCTGCTGCTGCTGCACAGCCCTGGGGAGAAGATCCTCCCACCCTGGCAGGGTGACAGCTGCATTCATCTGCAACATCTGAGGGAACCGACTCATTTGATGTTCTGTTTGGAAAAAATTATTGAGGACTGTTTTGTATGCAAAAAGAGTTCAGGCTTTTTTTTTTTTTTTTAATTTTTTTTTTATCCTCCTCCTGCCTCTGAGCCCCAGATAACTGAAATGATGCTTATCAGAGGTCCTACATTTAAAGTGGCTTTAAAAAAGGTGTTGTGACACATGGAGGGAACATGCAGGGTTTGTCTGGGCTGTGAAGAGCCTTACTTTGATTTACTCACTCTAGACATGGGCAGCCAGCAAAGAGTTAATTCCCTTTTTTGCTCTTCTCCTGAAATGAGCTAAAATAAACTTTAAGTGGATATAGCCTCATTTTTTGGCCCATCTCTTGGATAGGCTAAACCATCTAGCAGATATCTGGGCAAGGAACAGGTAACTGAAATGGGCAGCAATCGTTTTTCATTTATTTTGGAAAAGCAAAGAAAACACAGCCAGGACACCAACACCACACATTTTAATGCTTCAGTTTGTTACAGCATGGAAGGGAAAATGATCCTTATTTCTAGGAGTGATTATGGAGAAAATGCCTATTTACATCTCCAGGAATTTTTAGGCAACAAGATGGAGTTTCATCCTTAAGCTATCACTCAGTTTTGTGTTTTTATCCTAAATCACACCCTACACACAACAGATCACAACCCAAACATCAGCTCATCCCTTTTCTCAAAGGAACAACTTCTTAATATCTCCTTTGCATGAAATTTGAGGGCCCCTGCCTTGTGTTATTGAGCTCTGCTGATGGTCTTTTGATAGCTCTGCTTTTAATAAGCTGCAGATTATCTCATCTGCGTGTGTACAGCAGCATATTTCAGAGCATAGGTATGGAAGGAGGAAAGTTGGATTGGCAGCACATGAAAGGGAGCTGAGAAGCTTCAAAGGGCAGGGAGAGAGAGGCAGAAAGCAGAGAAAAGGCTCTGGAAGGTATTGGGATGAGAAGCTTTTGAAATATAGATAACCTACAGCAGAGAGGAGCTCTGCTCTCCCAGCACTAATAATTACACAGATAAGAGGGTGAAGTGAAAGGAAGCCAGGAGATATGGACAAAGTTCAGGATAAACCATCCTGGAAAGAAGAAGCCATGGAAGTTTTTTTCTGGAAGAAAGTCAGGTGAAGCCCGGGTTGGAAATGAATGTGAAATGTTTGTGACAAACCTGGGGACACACAACGAGATCAGCCCCAGCCCTGGGAGGGCTTTGATGTGACCAGCACAGGTCTGAAAGCTCAGGGGACAGAATCTGAGAACCAGGGAATATCCTGAGTTGGAAAGGATCATGGAAGTCCAAGAGCAGAAATTTAATAATAGAAAGTAATGGCCAAAACTCAAGACATCAGCTCCCAGCAGTGGGAGAACTCAAGGTCCTGGGGATGAAACAGCCACAGGGATGGCAAAAATCCCAGGAAGGGTGAGCTGGGTCATCCCTGCTGAGGCTGACAGTGCCACAGCCCGGTGCTCCATTCCACAGACACTTTGTGACCATAAAACACTTGGCACAAGGAAGGAGAACTCCTCAGGTACTTCAGTTCTTCATCCACTTCAACCAGCGTGTGGAAAAGCCAGCCTGGAGTCATCACAACTGTGAGGATCCTTGTGGGAGGGGGAAAAATACATTAAAAAAATCAATGCACCTACAGAGGAACTGCCTAATAACGAGGAAGATAATTAAAAGGAAATTAAAGGAGCAGCTAAGAGGAGAATATGTTTGGAGGCGGCTTAGATGCTTTAAGGGCAACAACTTATTTTACTACTCAACACAAATATGCACAACATAATTATTTTCAGGAAGATATGCCAAAAAGAAAATATAAACTGACACACAAAGGAGTTATTAGGTTTGGTTTGGGCTGGTTTTTTTTTTTTTTTTTTTTCAAAGGAAAAAAATGCAGCCTCTCAATTTAAAAGGGAAAGGGAAGCCAAGCAGATTCCGAGCACTTACTGGATGTGGAAAAGCTCCTAACAAAAAGTTTTCTGAGCAGATCAGAGGCAGGAAGCTTGCCAGGGAAGCAGTCAGGCTGATGGATGATCAAGGCATCACAGGAGCACTAAAGGAAGATAAGGCCATGGATGAGGAGAGAGATGAGCCCTCACTGCTGTTCCCTGCTGGAGCCTGGGGATGGCTCCGGGCTGGAGCTGCTTCACTGGGAACACAAGGAAAAAAAAAAGAAAATCAGAATATGCTGAGTTGGAAGGGAGCACAAGGATCATCCAGCCCTGCTCCCGGCCCTGCACCCCAACAATCCCACCCTGGGCATCCCTGGGAATGTTGCCCAAATGCTCCTGGTGCTCTTGGGAATGTGATCACTCCCTAGGGAGCCTGGGCAGTGCCCAGCACCCTCTGGGGGAAGAACCTTTCCTGAAATCCAGCCTAACCCTCCCTGTCAGAGCTCCAGCCACTCCCTGGGTCACTGATCACCTTCCTCTTCCCCTCCCCAGGGAGCTGTGGCTGGGATGGGTCTCAGGCTCCTGCAGGTGAGCAGACCCAGAGCCCTCAGCCCCTCACCACCTTCACTGCCCTCCTTTGGACCCCCTCTGATGGCTGAACATCTTCCTTACCTTGGGGTGCCCAAATCTGCACCCGACACTCTGAGCAGAGAGGGGCAAAGCACCAAATGATTTCCAAGCAGGAGCAGGTGGAAGCAGGAGTTCCTCAGAGGAGCAGCTCCTCAGGGGCATCAGAACTGCTGGTCCCTGTGTTTGTGAGTGATATTTGTGATTTGTGAGGATTGTTTGTGAGTGACATTTGTGAGT
This sequence comes from Serinus canaria, assembly GCF_022539315.1. Classification (NCBI taxonomy): domain Eukaryota; kingdom Metazoa; phylum Chordata; class Aves; order Passeriformes; family Fringillidae; genus Serinus; species Serinus canaria. The sequence goes on from NC_066321.1 coordinate 2,358,861, forward strand.
GAGGATTGTTTGTGAGTGATGTTTGTGAGTGAGATTGTTTGTGAGTGATATTTGTGAGTGAGGATTGTTTGTGAGTGATATTTGTGATTTGTGAGATTGTTTGTGAGTGATGTTTGTGTGATGTTTGTGAGTGATTTGTTGTTGTGAGTGATATTTTGTGGATTTGTGAGATTGTTTGTGAGTGACATTTGTGAGTGAGGATTGTTTGTGAGTGATATTTGTGATTTGTGAGGATTGTTTGTGAGTGATGTTTGTGATTTGTGAGGATTGTTTGTGAGTGATGTTTGTGAGTGAGGATTGTTTGTGAGTGATGTTTGTGAGTGAGGATTGTTTGTGACTGACATTTGTGAGTGATATTCCCAGGATTACCCCACCCATCAAGGAAAGGTTATCCCAGAGGAGTTTGCTGTGTTGTCCTCCCATCTTTGCTGAACACTACACGTGGATATTCCACTTTGTCCCTCTCCTGGGCCTTCCAAACTGCTCCTTGTGCTTGCTCTGACTCACACGAGATCCAGGCAGCACCGAGCCCAGATATGTTGCTCCACACAAGTCAACTAATCTTTAAAAATGGGCTAAACCCCAAATGAGAACGATTTCAGCAGAGTGAAGCTTAGAAGACAATTGCTATAATTATGCAAATGTAAACAAGTGAAAAGCCTTAACACAATATATACAAAATAATGATTAAAAGGAATTAGCGTTGGGAATTAGCAGAAATTGGGCATTTGTGTGCAATAATAGGGCTGGAAGTTAATGATCCAGAGGGAAAGAGTTTTGCCAGTTGATATTAAAGCTTAGATAATCTTTTGTTCAGTAACTTCACACTGGTGTTTGTTTAGGACTGCAGCCTGTGCCTGTATCCCCATATTGGAATTCCAATCACTCACCAGTTTTTAATTAGGCAGTAGAACTGATACCATAATTGTGGCATGAATTGATTATTAACTGAAGTTTGTGTGACAATTAATAAGAAAGTTCTTGAACAGAACACAAATGACACAAAAATAACATAAGCCTTCCCAAAGTGGCATTGGCACAGCGTGGTGGTGACCCAGAGTTTTAATTGTCAGTGTGCATTTAAATTCCCTCTGTCCAGCCCAGTGCTTGAAATCTTTATCAGCAGCTGCCAATAAAAGAAAATTTATTTGGTTACCGAGGCCTTTTTCCAGGCTGTGAGATTTTCAGTTGATCTGCCAAAGCAGCCTGGATTCTGCAGGGCCAATAATTGATCAGGGTTCTGCTTTTTGTGCTCTATTTCTGTTCTGCTTTTATGGCTCCAGGCAGGAACACAATCCCCAGAATCCCATAAGTGTATCTCTGCTGGGTGGGCACTTTGCTGCTCCAGAGTATAGAATATTTTATCCTAGAGTGGGGTATTTATATGTCTGGTGTTCCTGCTTGTGGATGAAGCATTACCCTGGAAATCTTTAGGGATAATTTTTGGAACTGTTATCTCCTAATTCTAAAAGTGAAACACAGGTTCAGAGAAGCTGTGGCTGCCCCTGGAAGTGTCCAAGGCCAGGTTGGAGAGGGCTTGGAGCATCCTGGGACAGTGGAAGGTGCCCATGGCAGGGTGTTGGGATGAGATAGGCTCTAAAATCTCTCCTGACCCAAACCATTCCATGATTAAGTTGTGCATCAGAGTCTCGTGGCAGAAGCTGATCTGCCTGGAGTTCTGCTGTTCCAAATGAGGCTGGGGACATTTTCTCCTCCCCCCTGAGGGACAGTCACTGCCCTGCAGAACTTTTGGGGAGGCAGAGAACTTTCTAGAGAATCTGATCTCCTGTAGCCCCTCCTTGCCTCAACCAGGGAAGTTCCCGCTGGCCCAGAGCTCTCAGGGAGGAGCCCCACCAGCAGTGCTGCTCCTGGGTCACAGCCAGTTCTCCTGCCCTGGTGGGACACCCAGAGAACCTGGGAATTGTGTGACTGTCAGGTCTCTGCCAGGGCTGGAACTGGAGCTCATTAAACAGGATGAGAGTGGCCTAAAGTGGCAGTGGGAGCAGCTGTGGCTGGGCTCACGTGCCTGCCCAGGAGCTGAGGGATGGGTCAGGCAGCTGATCCTGCTGCAAACTCCTTTTGATTGCTTGTTCCTCTCTGGTTCCTGTCAGGTTTGCACTGGGCACATCAGCTCCTGGTCTGTGTTACCCAGCTGTGAGTGCTGCTGCCAGGAAGGGCAGAGGCTGGAGAGGGGCAGAAATTTCAGTTTGTGTTCTTAGAGAATTTTTTCAGTCCTTGCTACTCTAATCATGAAATGACTCTTCCATTCAAAACTCCTTTTTGGCTTTATGATATCAAACTGGGTAAGAAATGTCTCAGCTCTTCACCATGGAGTCTGGTTCAACACAGCAGGGAGTTTATTTGGCTTGGAATTAAATCAAAATGTCAGAATCCATCCAGAAATGTAACACCTGTCCTTCCTACAGCTGCAGCCAAAACCGATGGGAAGTTTAATTTTCCCAAGATTTACCTGTAATTCATTTTGGAAAGGTGAGAGAGGAGGCACCAAACCAAGCAGGTTTGTTTGGGCCTGGCAATCCCTTCATGGTGCAGGGAGGTCCTGAGGTCCTGCTTTGGACATTGACTGGTGGTTATTTGACAGTTCAGTGATCACTCTTCATTTTTATTTATTTATTTTTATTTTTTTAAAAATTTATTTTTATTTATTTTTCACCCTTTATTTTTACATACAGCCCAGTTTGGGGGGAAAACGATGGGAGCAAAGCTCTGCCAGTGTTCCACTCCTTCCATAAATCCATGTCTGGGAATGTTCATGCTCTGTGAAGAGCACCCGGGTGTGGATGCTCTGTTATCCTCAGCTGGTGCAGCTGATGCCAGAGTCACCTTGCTTTGCAACAAGAGGCTTTTCCTGGGATTTGTGACATTGGAATGACAGCTCCAGGGGCTGGATGCAATGGATGGAAGGAAGGAATTAAAAAAAGGAGGAGCCCCTAGGCCGGAGTGTGCTCAGAGCTGCATCCTTCCCTCTCCAAAGGCTGGCAGAACCTCTGCAGGGGCTGGGAATGCTGGCAGCCACTGGAGTTGGACCTGATGATCCTGTGGGTCCCTTCCAGGGATATTCTCTGGTTCCACGAGCTGGCAGAGCAGCATTTGGGACAAACTCTCTCCTCTGGAGCTGAGTGAGCAGGCAGTGCCAGCCCCGGTAGCCGTCGGGGAGGAGCAGGAGGTGCTCCACCATTCTGCTCCCTCTTCTGAGGAGCACGTCAGGCTGCTCTCCCAAACCTCAGGCATGTGCCAGCAATCTTCAAGCACTCAGAAAAAAGCCCAGAATGTCCCAAATCTAAAATTCTCTCCAGTAATGAATTTTGAAAATAATTTCTAGCCATTATTACTTTTGGGTAACAAGCGATTTTTATTACAGTCTCCTCCTCCTCCTATCTGTACAAACAGCTATAAACTGACTGCATTTTTATAACTTTTTTTCCAAGAAGTTACAAGGTATTTCATTAAAATGTCAACTTTTTCTTTCATATATTTTATGATTCTCTTTCTTCCTTCTGCCACAAATATGTTGTTGCCAACATCATCATGACACAGTTTGCTGCCAAGACCATGGAAAGTTAAAAAAGGAAAGGAAAAATGAATTTCTCCTCACTTTTTAGGTAAAATTCTTCCAGCACTAGGGGCTGAGAAAGCAGTCAGAAATATCTGAAGTGCCAAAGGCAAATGTTCAGAGTGCCAGAGCGGCGACATGAAAACATGGGAGCGGTACCAGGGAGCGACCCTGAGCAGGGGTGACCAGCTGGGGACACCTCCTTTGGCCATGTGGAGATTCCAGGGGCTCCTCCCCATCTTCCTGCTGGGATCAGAGCAGCCCACGCTGCCTGGGAGAGGCTGAGCACAGCAAGCCAGCTCCAGTCTGCTGTCAGCCCCGTGTCCTTCCCACCTCACCATCTCCAGCTGCTGCACGCAGTCCTTGGTGCCCTCCTGCACCCCCCAGGACTTGCTCCTCAAATCTGTCACCCAGAGGGTCCCCAAACCCAGCTCCAGCCATCTGCTCTTGCCTGGTTTAATGAGGAAGGAGCAGCTTCACCCTCCTTTGCCTGGGAATGGGGGGAAGGATGGAATCCCCTCAGTTTCACCTCTGGGAAGAGCCAGGAGGTGTGAGTGTGTTTGCTGCTCAGGTGCCTTCACACCTCACTAATTAAAGCCAGCCTGGCTCAGCACAGGGAGTATCCCTCATTTTCAGCCCTTCAGCAGATGGATCCTCGCTGGAATTTCGTTATTACCTCTGCTGTCCCAGTGCTGGGGCTCCTCAGTGGCCAAGGAGACTTTAAATCAGCTTTGTGCCCGGGATTTCTGGACTTCTGCCTTTGCAAATCTCCATTTCTGAGCGTGGAGGATCCTTGCTGGCATCCTGAACACCTAATTACACTTCTAAAGCATCTTAAAAACTTTCAGGTTCCCAAGTGTAATTTCCTGCTCGGCTGGAGAGCGAGGGGCAAATGTTATTTCCACTGGTGGTGAACCAGCTGTGGGTTCAGACTTCCCAGCACTGCCCCTGACACTGGGGAGCTTTGGGCTCAGCTGGTTGAGTTTGTTGGGTTTTTTTTTTTGAACAGCACAAAATCCCTTTCTTGGAATTTCTCTGCTTTGGTGCTGCCCTCACCCCGGAGACCTTCTTTTAAAAGTGATTTAATTTCTTTTCCTCTGCCTTATAGGCCACAGCTTGATTTTTCTTGCACTCCTGAGTCTTGCAGCAGTTTTACAGGGGAGGCAAGGAGTTGCTGAACGGAGCTGTTTTGTTTACATTATGTAAAGTTGGGAATCTGCCATCAGAGCAATCCCACGCATCCCATGCAGCGTTGCAGGCACTCAAGGGCGTGGAGGGATCAGATAAAAGGAGGTGGAGTTGCCAGCAGAGGGCTGGGACTTGCCCAAACGAGTTAATTACACCTTAACTGCGTCCCACTTTCCCAATACAGAAACGTTTGTAATTAACAAAAAGAAAAAAAAAAATTAGCCTGTAATTCAGAGCTGGCCTTGGGCCCTGCTGTCACATTCCTGACTCTGGGAGCCGGCCACTGCCTCATCCTCTCTCCCAGCTGTGATGCAAGCAGCGCTGAGGAGAACATCCCTGGAATTTGCCTACACCCACTGCTCTATTTTAGGCTCCCACCTCATGGAAATAATATTGGGAAATGTCACCAATATCTTGTGGAAGTAGGGCTGATTGAGCTGATTGAGCTGTAGCATTCACGGGCTCCTTCCATGGCCAGGTGACCCTGCTGGGGATGAGCCCACCTGGGCTTCAGCACGGCCTTGGACACATCTCCCACATCTGGAGAAGCTGCAGGCCATGCTTGGACAGGGTCACTCTTCCCTTGCTTGAGAACTGGCTGGGCCTGGGCAGTGGTGCCACCTCCAGCTGGTGTCCCATCCCCAGGGGTGTCCCCAGGGCCCGTGGCCAGCCCTGCTTATTGTCTTTATTGATGATGTGGGCACACTCAGGAAATTTGCTGTACACACCAAGATGGGTGGGGGTGGTGGGGTGCTGGAGGGCAGGAGGTTCTGCAGAGGGATGTGGACAGGCTGGAGCTGTGGGATGAGGGCAGGAGGTTCTGCAGAGGGATGTGGACAGGCTGGAGCCATGGGATGAGGGCAGGAGGTTCTGCAGACAGATGTGGACAGGCTGGAACCTTGGGATGAGGGCAGGAGGTTCTGCAGAGGGATGTGGACAGGCTGGAACTGTGGGATGAGGGCAGGAGGTTCTGCAGACGGATGTGGACAGGCTGGAGCCTTGGGATGAGGGCAGGAGGTTCTGCAGAGGGATGTGGACAGGCTGGAGCTTGGGATGAGGGCAGGAGGTTCTGCAGAGGGATGTGGACAGGCTGGAACCTTGGGATGAGGGCAGGAGGTTCTGCAGAGGGATGTGGACAGGCTGGAGCTGTGGGATGAGGGCAGGAGGTTCTGCAGAAGGATCTGGACAGGCTGGAACCTTGGGATGAGGGCAGGAGGTTCTGCAGAGGGATGTGGACAGGCTGGAGCTGTGGGATGAGGGCAGGAGGTTCTGCAGAGGGATGTGGACAGGCTGGAGCCATGGGATGAGGGCAGGAGGTTCTGCAGAGGGATGTGGACAGGCTGGAGCCTTGGGATGAGGGCAGGAGGTTCTGCAGAGGGATGTGGACAGGCTGGAACCTTGGGATGAGGGCAGGAGGTTCTGCAGACAGATGTGGACAGGCTGGAGCCGTGGGATGAGGGCAGGAGGTTCTGCAGAGGGATGTGGGCAGGCTGGAGCTGTGGGATGAGGGCAGGAGGTTCTGCAGAGGGATGTGGACAGGCTGGAGCCATGGGATGAGGGCAGGAGGTTCTGCAGAGGGATGTGGACAGGCTGGAGCCTTGGGATGAGGGCAGGAGGTTCTGCAGAGGGATGTGGGCAGGCTGGAGCCTTGGGATGAGGGCAGGAGGTTCTGCAGAGGGATCTGGACAGGCTGGAGCTGTGGGATGAGGGCAGGAGGTTCTGCAGAGGGATGTGGACAGGCTGGAGCCGTGGGATGAGGTACAAGGCCAAGTGCTGGGTCCTGCTGGGTCACAACAAGCCCCTGCAGCTCCAGGCTGGGGCAGAGGGGATGGAAAGTTGGGAAAGGCCCTGGGGGTGCTGGTGGCAGTGGCTGGACATGAGCCCAGCTGTGCCCAGGTGGGCAGGTGACCCTGGGCTGTGCCAGCCCCGGTGTGACACAGCCCAGGGCAGTGCCCATCCCTGTGCTGGCACTGCTGGGACACCTCCAGGGCTGGGGACAGCTCTGGGACAAGAGGGACCCTGAGGGGCTGGAGCGGGGCCAGGGAAGGGAACAGAGCTGAGAAGGGGCTGGAGAATCCCTGAGGGAGCTGAGAAGGGGCTGGAGAATCCCTGAGGGAGCTGGGAAGGGGCTGGAGAATCCCTGAGGGAGCTGGGAAGGGGCTGGGGAATCCCTGAGGGAGCTGGGAAGGGGCTCAGGCTGGAGCAAAGGAGGATCCCCAGGGATCTTTTCTCTCTCTGGAATTCCCTGCCAGGAGGGGACAGCCAGGGGGGATTTGGGATCATCCCAGGGAGCAGGGACAGGAGCAGAGGGAACGGCCTCAGGCTGGCCCAGGGCAGCTCAGGGTGGGCACAGCAGGAATTCCCCCATGGAAAGGGGGCTCAGGGATTGGCACTGCCCAGGGAGGTTTGCAGTGCCCATCCTTGGAGGTGTGCCAGGAATTCCTGGAGGTGGACACTCAGGGCTCTGGCTGGGGACAAGGTGGGCATGGGCACAGCTGGGACTGGGTGACCTTGGAGCTGTTTTCCAACCTTAATGATCCCACGATTCTGTGGAATAGATTTGCAGTGATGTGTGCAGTACACAGGACATTAATTTCCTGGGATTGTCTCAAGCAGAGTGTTGCAATTGTGAACTCCATAATGCATATAAAAATCCATATTCCCATACTTTCATTTCCAGCCCCAACAGCCTCCATGCAGACTATTTTCCACGTCACAGGCAGCTGGAGTCAATGACTCTCCCATGTACTTGAGACATCAGCTCTCCCCCGTGGAATATTGATTTCCAGGAAATAATCTTCATGCAGCCATCTTTGCTTAAATATCACATCAAGTTATACCCTCACTCAAAAAATAATGCACATTCCTGTCGTATTCGACTGGAAATTGAATGTATTGCTCTGTTTAGTGAAGAGTTTAAACAAGAAGGGACCAAAAAATATGAGGATGTCTCCATGCTATGGAACATTTTTGTATTTACGTGCCTGTTGCTGAACATGAGTGGAAATTTAATGCTTTTGGAGCAGTTGGAACTGTGAAACAGAGCAAAAAAGCACAGGGCTGGCAGCTGTTTTAATGCACTGGGAAGCCAGGAAGTTGTTTAGACTGGGTTTGAAGTTGGCCAGCACACAGAGACACAGATATCGGTCAGAAAAAGGAGATATTTAAAGATCTGTTGGGTCAGGAGCACATTTTATGGCATCAAATATTTAATATTATCTAAGCAAATAAAAAAAAATCGCATGGAAGGGAAACAAGGTTAAAGCAAAACTTTCTGGCTGATCTCTCGTGCCATTAAAAGATAATGTTTTTCAGAGTTACAGGGGATATTTTCCAGCACACACGCTGCAGATTGTGCTGAACCTTTCTGCCTTGCTGCTCTGAGACTGGTGAGAATATTTATTAGAGAACATTTGTTTCTTTGCTTAGGTGATTATTTTGGGTTTCATTTAGAAATGCAGCTTTTTTTTTTTCTCTTTTTTTCCCCTGTAAAAAACCTTGAGATGAGCCTTGATGTTCTTCAAGCCAAGGGAGGTGGTGTGGGCTTCTCCTTTCCAGCCCCTTCCACCTCACCTCATATCCAAGATCCAGAAGAAAACATGGCCCAGTTTAAAGGTTAAATGGGCAAATGTTTTGTACTGGTTGGATTACAGGATCTTTTCCAACCTCAGTAATTCCATGATTCCCCCCACAAGTCCCTCCTTGGCTGTGCCAGTGAGATGCTGTGTCTGCACTGAGATTTTCCCTGTTTTTCCCTCCTTTGCTGGCAAAAGTGACTGAAACAATAGAGGAGGATTTGATATTCTACCAATCCCACTGTGGAATAGGTGAAATGATTCTTTTCCCTGGCAGAGCAGCAGCTGGGTTTGGATCCAATCATTGTGGATTGATTACACTTGGATCTTAACCTCCAAATGTGGAGTCAGCAGGAATTGTCAGTGTCCAGCTCTTCCTGGGTGATTTCTGAGCTTTGGGAGGCAACAGATTCCACTTCTGTGGCAACAGAATCCATCTTTGGCCTCAGATGGATGAAGAAAATGGAATTTCCATTTGGATATCATTTGGCCGTGGAAATTAATTTTCATAATAATTTTTAATGTGAAAGTCTGACTTTAAACCCAAGGAAGAAACACACCCAAAACCTGAACCCAGGATGATTTCTCACCCTCTTTTCCATCTCAAACAAGGAAAATTCATCTCAAAAAATTTCAAGGAAAATTTCATCTGAAAAAGGAATTTTTGGGGAGCAGTGCAGCTGTTGCAGCAGCCACAGATGAAATTATCTCCTGCTCAGAGAGAAATGCAAAATGAAATGCCATATTTTTGGATGGTTAAGTGTCACTTCAGTGAAATGTACTCATGGCTGAATAGCTCCCGTTCATTTTCTAGGGATGGTTAAAAATGAGGAAATTGTGACAATTCTTGAATATTTTCAATTGCTTTTCCTTCTGTTGTTCTTGCTGAATGGGGAGAATGCCTTTATATTTGTGCCTTCGCAGGGAAAATATTCCAAATGTTTGGTTTTGCCTCCACTTCACCTCTTTTCCCCCTTTTCCTCATATTTGCTGCTGAAAAGAGGAGGGAGTTCAGGCATGGGGAATGAGGGCATAAGGGAAAGTGGGGGGAGAGAGCAAGAGAAAACCAGAAATGTCCTTGATTCAAAGGAAATGATCAAATGAAAGATTGTGACTTGGAAGTGGATATTTTCAGTGAAAAAGCTTAAGAGGATTGAAGGGAAGGGAGGGAATGCTAAATCCAGTGTGGTTTTGGGGACTGCCTTGTCCTGAGGAACTCCCGGTCAAGGAGCAGAGAAAGAAGGAAAAATATCAATGGTTTTTGGGAGAATTGGGGCTGATCCATGGAGGAGCTGAAGGCAGAGCCATGGGGAGAGGAGAACTTGGGCTTCCCCAGCAGCAGGTTCAGCTCAGGGAGAGCAGGAAGGTGAAAGAGCACAAATAGAGGAGAACTGCCCCAAAATCTGGGGCCAGCATCAGCAGGACCTGGAGCTGCTGGAGAGCCCAGAAGAGCCAAAGAGCTTCAAGGGCTGGAGCCTGGGAGAGCTGGGAATGTTCCCCTGGAGAAGGGAAGGCTCCAGGCAGAGCTCAGAGCCCCTGGCAGGGCCTGGAGGGGCTCCAGGAGAGCTGGAGAGGGACTGGGGACAAGGATGGAGGGACAGGAGCCAGGGAATGGCTCCCAGTGCCAGAGGGCAGGGATGGGTGGGAGATTGGGAACTGGGAATTCCTGGCTGGGCTGGGATTGCCAGAGCAGCTGGGGCTGCCCCTGGATCCCTGGCAGTGCCCAAGGCCAGGCTGGACAGGGCTTGGAGCACCCTGGGACAGTGGGAGGTGTCCCTTCCATGGCAGGGTCACTGGAGGAGCTTTAAGGTCCCTTCCAACCCAAACCATGCTGGGATTTGGTGATTCTTAGAAAGACTAAAAGGCAGAAATCAGATATTTGTGGGTGGCTTCACTGGAGTGAAAGGGAGGAAGTGAAAAACCCATAAATAATTAGTAAATCCCTCCAAATGTCTTTGAAAATACCAACAATTACCAACATAAGAAGGGAAGAGCTGCTTTATTTCAGTCCTTGTTTCAAAGGCACAAGAGACTGCCTGTGACACCACAGTCTGATCAGGCTTTTTAAGATTAAAAATAGCTCAGGAGAAGAGCCATTGAGATGGATTATGGGCTGGCTGATGGAGATGGAGCCCAGGGTGTCAGGGAAGGAGAGAATTCCGAGTGAGGAGGGGAAGCAAGTGGGGTCAGTGCCATGGGCCTTTCTCCTGCCTGGTCCTGAGTGGGGATGACCTTGGTGAAGGAGAAGTTTCCAGATAGATTTGCACAGTTCTGATCACACCAAGCTGGGGAGAAGCAGCCAAACACCACCAAGCAGGCAGACAAGTCAAGAGAGTTGAAGTTAATTATAAAGATGAAGCAGCTATTCGTGTCATTTAGCATATGGCACCGTGGCTTTGAGCTATTGAGATGGGAACTCTCTTCAGGGGACAGCAGGGATTTCATGGCCACGCTGCACCAAGCTCTGGGTTCAGAGTCAGGAGCTGACAATCAGATGTGTGGATGGGCTGCTCTGACACTCTCTGTCCTCCAGGATGTTCCAGGGAAGAGCTGAGCTTCAAAGAGCTCCATCAAAAAATAACATTTGGGAGAACGAAGCGAGCGGGGCGGCGAGATTTTCTGATTCCTTTTCAGGGTTGGAGTGTGTGCCTCGGAGTGTTTGGCAGCAAGAGAGTGTTCAGTGGCTCAGGGGTGTGATGATGCTCTTTAAAGGGAAGCACTGTGCCATCACGGGGATGGGCTCCATCCAGCAGATCTCTGCCGAAACTTCTGCGACATGGACACGATCCCAAAACTTTGGCTGCCTTTCTGAAGTCACTCAAGTTCCCAGGGCAGCCAGAAGGGGCTGAGCTCTTCCTAAGATGTGTTTGCTCAAGATGTTTACAGAGCTGTCACCCAAGAATGGCTCTGGACCCAAATACTCTCTGAAGCTCAGGCTCAGGACCAAGCTGAGCTCTGTGACTTCTGCTTCCTCCTCCTCCTGGTCATCCAAGCAGAGACCTTCCCAGGATTTCACTGCTCTGGGTTCCACCTGGAACTGGGCACAGCAAGGAATGTGAGGGGTAAGAAGTGACCAAACTTTCCTCAGCCCTGGAATTTGTTTCAGCTTTGGCACGTTTTGCCCCCACCGAGTTGTCCCTCCCTAATGCAATGTAATAGCATTAAGCCCTTTGTGAAATATGTGATGTTTGTAGACAAGCATGGAGAGCTTGGCTTCCAAAATCAATATATAACCCCTTGCTATTGCATAGCAAAGCTCATTTCTGTTTGGACACATCCTCAAAGTAAGATGTAGACTCCATTACCTCACATGCTTTTTAAATTTAAACACAGCAGTTGATGTATTGGTGAAAATCTGGAAGCTCTAATCTTTGTGGATGCCTTTTGGAAGACATTTATCAGAAATCCCTGGGTTTGTTTGCTTGCTTCATTAGAAAGGGTCTGTAGATTGTCCTGATTTTGGGCAGACTGAGTTGCTGAACAAGCTCTTGGTGGCACTGTCTGGTGCTGAGGGGCTGCCCAGAGGCCCTGTCTGGCAGGAGCCAGGGAAAGCCATTTTAGTTCTCATAAAGATTTTTATTTAAAATATTTCTAGAGGGGCCAGTCTCCCTACAGCCCCTGCCCATGGCCCAGGACCCTTTTTCAGCCCACCCTGGGACTGTCCCTGGTGATGCTCTTGGATTCCATGTCCCCATCCATCCCCATCCCCACGGAGCTGTCCAAAGCCCAGGGCAGATTATAAAGGCAATTCCCATTTCAAAGGTCTGATCTCCACCTCTGGCTGAGATCAAACCTAATTTAAGCTGTTTATCAGCATTTTTTTTTTAAATTTAGCTTTTTAAACAATTCTCCCTAACATGAGGCAGAAAATAGAGGCTCTGTCTCAGCCTGCCCTGCAGAATAACCTGTCACCTAAATCTGTTTATTAGAATGGTTTTAAAGTATTTACACCTAAACTTACAGGTTTTCCAAAACACCTGAAACTGAAAACAGAGAGATTGTGATACTTTTTCTTTAATCCAGTGCATCAGAGTCACCTTTAGCTCATTTCATCAAAGCTGGGTCTGAGATGGTGGAGGGACTGCATTGACAGCAAAGGTGAAATGGAGAAAGTGAAAAACTAAATTTCTGTGTTTGCCTTTTATTTTTTTCTCTTTTTCTTTTCCTGTTTAACCCAGGGGATTCCATTGGGTGGATGAGAAGTCATTAGAAGCTAAACCAAGTTTTCACCTTTGCCAGCAGAACAAAGTCCTGAAGGCTCTGGTGTGAGCAGCCCTGACGAGCCCTAGTGTGTCCTGACACTGCTGAGGCTCAGCTGTCCCTGCAGCCCGTGGCACTGAAGTCAGGGGAAAGGCAATGGCCCTGAATTAATGACAGAAGGCAAACTCCTGTCCCCCCGTGGTGCTGGTGGCTGTGGGAGGCTGCTCTGGCTGATTTTACCCCAATCTGGGGATGCTTTTCTTGCAGAGCAAGATGCTGTTCTTGCAGTGCTGCCATCGGTGTGCCAGCACTAATGGGGACATCCCCACTGCCAGTGAGGAGAGCTTCACCTCTCTGGGGAGGAACTGGGGGTCAGCATTCCCATTTCATTTCCCAGATGTGCTATTCTGATTCCCACCTCTCTGGGGAGGAATTGGGGGTCAGCATTCCCATTTCTTTTCCCAGATGTGCTATTCTGATTCCCACCTCTCTGGGAAGGAATTGGGGGTCAGCATTCCCATTTCATTTCCCAGATGTGCTATTCTGATTCTCACCTCTCTGGGGAGGAATTGGGGGTCAGCATTCCCATTTCATTTCCCAGATGTGCTATTCTGATTCTCACCTCTCTGGGAAGGAATTCAGGGTCAGCATTCCCATTTCATTTCCCAGATGTGCTATTCTGATTCTCACCTCTCTGGGAAGGAATTGAGGGTCAGCATTCCCATTTCTTTTCCCAGATGTGCTATTCTGTTTCTCTCCATGCAGTTTTCTTAACATGGCAAACTGTTCTGTGGTGACACGAGGAAGGGTTTAGAAATACTGAAATCAGTGTTTGTGGAATCCTTAAATAGTTTGGGTTGAAAGGGACCTTTAAATTCAGTCATTTCCAACCCCCTTCCATGGGCAGGGACATCTTCCACCATCCCAGGCTGCTCTAAGCCTCATCCAGCCTGGCCTGGAACACTGCCAGGGATCCAGGGGCAGCCCCAGCTTCTCTGGGCACCTGTGCCAGGGCCTGCCCACCCTCCCAGGGAACAATTCCTTCCCAAAATCCCATCTAAAGAGTTTGTTTCAGCCTGATGCTGGATTTTGTTGTGCCACACAGGAGACTCTTCACAGTTTGCCTTGGGCTGTGAGTAAATCCTGCAGCTCCGTTCCTTATCCCTTCATCCCTCTCCCCAGCACTAAGTGCTCTGTTAGGAAATTAATTAAGTAGTAGGCACGAAGTATTTTAAATCTTTTGAGAGCATTGCTGTGCAGAAAATTTCCCTTTCCTTCCACCTGCACTCTCAGACAGAGTTTTGTTTATACACCAGGGAGTTTCCACAGCCTCAGGTGCTGCAGGGATGATTTAAAGTCTGAAACAGCCACACCAGGAGGTTTTGGGCAGGGGATCCTGGGGAGAGGCTCTGCTTTTCCTCAGCCTGTGGTGATTTGTGCAATCCCACCAGCAGGAACATGAGTTCTGTCTGCTCTTAGCATGGGCCCAACTTCCAGGATGGCTGATTTGGAGCTGATGCCTGTGTTGGAGCCGGCAATGTTTGGATGGAAAAATTAGTTATGTCAGCTCAGCCTTAAATCCTGGAACTGTTTTAAATAAACTGTTCTTCTCTTCCTGTAACACTGTCATGTTGGGGCCAAGAAATGGAGTTTGGGACATGGAGGATTTTCTACAAACTGAATTTATGTTGTTGTTGTTGTTGGTTTTTTTTTTTTTTTTTTTTTTAATTTAAAAAAAAATATCTCCAGACACTGCAAATACAGTGACTGTTCCAATCAGGATCAACATTAATTTCCTCCTAGCTTTCAAATGTTATAACTACATTTCTCCCGACATGTTGGCATCTGTGTTGGTATTTATAAATTTTTGCATGCTTTGACTGCCATGCAAATCCTTCCAGAAAGTCCCCTCTGAGGAGCTGAAGTGAGAGAGAGAGCTCGGCACTCGGAATAACCCTGCCTTGTAGAAGATTATTTAGCAATTAAAGTTGTGATGTTTTTATCAAACGATGCGCAGATAGCGACTCCTTGGCATCAACAGCAGATAAAGCTGGGTTTGCATTTGCAAGGAAAAGAGCAGTTCAGTTCCTCTGAGCTCACACACGAAGCAGCAGCTCACATTTGAACTGATTTTGCTGTTTGCTTACAAACCTGAGAAAGGCTCGTGGTGCAGTGTGGGGCACCTGGGCTGACAGGGGCTGTTCCCTAGGGATGGGTTCTCCAGACAGATTAATTATCCAGTTATTTAATTGGAGCAAACAGCATTCATGTCTTTTTTTCTGTTTCTGGACTGTTCAGTTTGATCTGTCACTGCCATTAATCCCAAATTCCCATCTCGTGTAACCCAGCTGGAGCAGGGGGTGCTCAGTCCCTGCCATCACCTTCTCCCTGGACTCTCCAAGCCCACTGGGACGTGCTGGAGTGCAGCTGCTGCTCTGGGAGGGACAGAAGAGCTGTGTGTGAGGGACAGAAGATTGTGTGCAGAACAGATTGTGTGCTCTGTTCTGCACACAATCCCTGCTCCCTGACCGTGGGATCAGCTCGGTGTTCCATGCTCCATCCCTCACTGCAGGCAGAGCCATGGAAGGATGGGGGTCTGTGCTCCCACCCCTCTGGCACTGATCATTCCAAGCTGCAGATATTCCCCCTCTCCCCCTCTGCAATCTCCTGTGAGCTGGATAACATTCCATGAATGTGTTTAAACCCATTTCATTTAGGGATGAAATAGGACCTGGTTATTTTGCTTCCTAACGTGTTCCTAACCAGAGGGGGAGACAGCCATGGGCTGTGACCTCCCCTGCTGAAAAAAGTGACAAAGGAGCAGGGAGAGTTCTGTCTTTGCCAAGATAACCAGGAAAAGGGATAATACAGCACCAGGTAAAACCCTCAGTGTGTCCATCACCAAGGAAAGGCCATCAAGCCCGTTCCTACTTGGAATCCTCTTCTTGCCACTACTGATCCCGACCTCTCCTCCCCATCCAGAAAAAATTTGTCAAAGCAAAACGAGGTCTGTCCTGCAAATTATCAGCCACAGATTATCTAAGTCAGCCTCTGAGCTTGTCTGCTGAATTTCCAGGGTGTGAGAATCCTGGAATCACAGAATGGTTGGGGTTGGAAGAGACCTTCAACATTTATCTCCAGCCCCCAGGATGAAATCCTGTCCCTGCTGAAATCGCTGGGAACTTTGCTGTTGTTTCAGAGGAACTCGGATTTCTTTGCAGGTTTTTACAAGGCTTTGAAGCTGCCTCTCTGAAAAGAACCTGTTTACTGCTGTGTAAATGGAATATCCATCCCTCAGCTATTTGTCAGACTGGAGCAGCACTGAGAGGGCTCAGTGAGTTCTCCCTGCTGATTAAAGTTTAAACCAAGTTTAGACTAAAGCAGAGACATTAATGCACGCAAAAGTTGAATATTTAAACCTGAATCCATAAAGTCCTTGCAGGCAAAAAGCCTGCGAGGTGATAAAGGGAGCTCTCACCACTGTTTGTCACTGATGTCACCTCCCAGTTTGTGCACTGCCAACGGGTCACACTTCCCTGCTCTGCAGCTAGCTGTCCACTGAACATTCCTCCTGCCCTCTCATTTTCCAGCAAGTTTCAGGACCACAGCAGGCAGTGGGGAAGTTTCTGCCGCTTGCTGTGAAGTTCCTGGCTGGGAGGAGCTCTCCAGGCGCATCCCTGACGAATGTAACCCAGTTGTGCCTGTGGATCTGTCACCACTCCTCTCAGATTGCAGCCTCATACCATCCCAAAATAGCTCTGCAGAGACATTAGTGCATAGCTTGTACCTCTCTGCCATATGCTGGGGATAAAGGAATCTAATTGGGCTGCCTTTCTTGCATGTATTATAATGTTTGAGCTTCGGTTCCTGCAAAATAATTCTTTTTTTCTTGCAATGGCAACAGCTAAAATATATTTGACTCGGCTTATGCAAACAGCCATCCCTGCCCTGCTTTTGGCTTGATTAATGCACTGAAGGAAAAGAACGCAGAGGAAGGTGGAGCATAAATCTTAAGCTCATTTTTGGGTTGGCTTCTTTATTTTTTTTAATAATTAGTTGATTTTAAGAGCTATTTTAATCACAGTATCGACCCTTTTGCAATGGGCTTGTCATCTGTTGAAATCAGATCTTCTCTGCTGCTGTCACCAGTGGAGTTTAGTTTGAATAAACCCCCAAAAGATCCAGGAGAGGTGGGTCTGATGCAGAACTCACCTGGTGCCCTGAGCACCCTCCTGACCTCTTTCCCCGTGTGCCAACACTTCCAAAATGTGGTGGAAAATTGCATTTCTTTAGCTGTGCTGCATTTTAAGCGAGTCCTTGGGACAGAAACCTCAGTGCCACAAGCAGCAAAATGCAATTTATCCCTGGCACAGCAGTGCCTCACATCCATGTGTGATTATGTCCAGTTAAAAGAGTTTGCTCCCCCATCCAGGCAGGAAATAAAGCAGCACTGAGATGGGAGTGATGTGTCAAATCACTCCTCGACAGCACGACTCCAGGATCAGATTATGCTTTCCAGTTAATCCAGAACATGAAAATCTGTCACAGAATGTTTTCTCAATTCTTTTCTCAGTTATAGCTGTTATTTGAAGAAATGATCAAATATGAGCAGGAAAATCATGAGCAGCATCTGCTTAGAAAATAAAGCAGGGACTTAACTATGCCTGGATATCACCAAATGAGTCTCTCCATGGTTGGCTCTTGAGGCATTACTGTAGTAAACATGATTAAAATAGCAGAGAAAATGCTGAGAGTGCTTGAACAACATCTGAAACAGCTCCTTTATTTCCTTGCTTCTGCATGGGATGTGTGTGGAGGAGCCACGTGAGTTTTTGTGCTTTGTGTCCACATTTCCACGCCCAGCTGCTGCTGCTGGGGCCATTTGGAGCTGCTTCTCAAACCACTTGTACTTTATAATCTTTTTTTTTTTTCATTTCCCTGCCTTTTTTTGACTTATTTTGCCGAAGTGATGCTCTCTCAAAGTTCACTTTGTCTTCCAGCACAGACCTTTCTTCAGTGCTGCTGTCCCAGTGCTTTTATCCGTGGCATTTTTTAAACCCAGCCCAGCAGCAGAAGACGCTTTGCCTCCTACAAGTTGCTCAGATGTGAAGTTATTGATCAAACATCTGAGGCCCAGCACCTTAGAGAGGAAAATCAGGATTATTAGCACCTCTGGGGATCTCTGTCCTTATGTGCAGCCCTTTTGGAATCCTCCTTCCATCCCATCTGCTCCGAGCCTGCTGGCAAGGGGAAAAGCCAAGCATCTGCACTGCACTTGTTTGTGTGCACATCAAAGTGCTCCAGTGGGCACAAGTTGTGTCTCTGGTGCAGCTGAATTTATTATTTTGTTCTGTTCTTTCTCCCTGAGGGGTTGCAGGACCAAAGGGAAAATTGTTCCAAAGTAAAATCAGGAGTATTTTATACCTCTTTATTTTATATTGTTTGCGTCATCCCCTCCGCATGGTGGGACATTTTTAGGTTTGCTGAAGGGCAGGGAGGTTCCTTTGTCCCACTTGCCACCCCCTTTTATGTATTATTTTGTCAAAAACTGAAAGTTTGGGTGAAGGGAGCAGGAGGTGTTGGAGCAGCAACCAAACCCCCAGCAGGAAATTTACTGAGTTGCCAATTTATGGTCATCTCATTGGCTCAGAAAGAATTGGAATGTTTCTAAATATCCTCCTGCAATCAATGGTGCCTGCCTTTATTTTGGGCCTGGGGCAGATTGAAATTGAGACAATAAATGAGAGTGTCTCATTCCAAAAGAATGAGGGTTGGCAGCTCTGCACAGGCTCTGCTTTTGGGGGAGGAGGAACAACCAAGGGCTGAGGTTCCCCCTTCAGAGAGGGCTGGGGGGATTAAATAAGTGTCAAATCAGCCTCTGGGTTGCTTTTTAGATATAAAAAACCCTTAATTTTCCTCTGTTCAGGTTCACAGGCACATGAGGTACTGCTGAGACAGCCCTAGGAAAGGGGGAAAACAGGAAAAAAAAATCCTACTTTTTAAATCTGTTTCACACTAAACCCCTTAGAGAATTCAGATGGGTGCAAAATGCTCGGAGTTTCTCCGTTTTCAGCCACCATTAATTACAAATTCCTGGAACTAATGCTGCTTCAGATCAGCATGTTTTTATGAGCCTTTCCACGACCTGTCTGTCACAATTTCCCACACCTCAGCTGGGAGTGGGGTGCTCACAGCCCGTGGAGAGAGGGAATTTGGGAATTTTATGGCCACGTTGGATGCGGTACCAGGGATCCCTCCCCACTCCAGCAGCCTTCCAGGCCACGCTGCCAAACAAGATTTAAAGCTGGGAACAGATGCAGGGTCCCCCTGACTCCCAGGCACGTTCCCCCATGCACATGATCCCTTTTGAAGTGCTCCTGGTGCTGGAGGTGGAATTTGTTTGGTATGAGCTGGAAATGGAAATAGCCCTGCAAACGCAGGGACAGATGGCAAAATCCCACTTGGAACGTGGGACCAAGTTTGTTTTCACTGCAGGGCAGACAGCAGGCACTGAGTGTCTGCACAGCAGCTGGGCCAAAGAATCCCCCAACTTTCCAGGAGCAGGAGCAGGCAGCCCTCACCTGGGTGATTTCACACACAAAATAGTCTGGGAGCCAGGGGAAAGCTCTGAAATTTGGGATCTCTGTGATATTTATGTGGTTTGTAAAACACAGAGCACAAGTGGAGCTTCACCAAGGAAAGATGTTGGGTTTTTAATGCCAGCAGCCTTTCTTATTTTCTGAAAGTTGAACGATGTGTTTTCTTGAGGGAATTATTATTTTTCTTTTTGTTTTGTTTTGTATTTTTCATAAGGGGCTGGACAAATGATGTGCTCTCATGTGAGTCCAAGTCAACGATCTTTGCAAACCTTTGAAGTGATTTCTTTAGTTTTAAAACAATTTTTCTCTCTTGAAATGAAACATAAATACATAAGAATATAATAACTGGAGTATGACCAGAGCTAAGGAAACGAGCCAAGTGCCTTTCCTCTTTAAGCACCAAACATCATTAATAACTGAAGCAATATTTAATCTTTAGAGTGTGCTGGAAGTTGTGCTCTCCTTTTCCTCTGCCCCTTCCCTCCATGCTGGACTCAGAAGTGCTCTGCTCACACCCTGGGCACTTCAAGCTGATGGTGAATTTGGTTTAAAAACAACATCAGGTTGAAACTACCAGACCCTGTGTCCAGCACTGCCCTGCATCCCCTACATCTGCTTGACTTTTCCTACATCTTTGCATCCTGCCAAATTCCCTGAGCACGTTATTTGGGCTCCCAGGCCCTGCTTTCCCCTCCCAGGGCCCTAAAGAGCAGCAGATTTGGTTTCAGATCACCGTGACAAGGGCCCCAAATCTGCCATTTCATGTGAGCTGTGGAAAGGAGGCTGCTGTGAGGCTTGAAAAGTTTTTTTTTTTTATTATTATTTTTTTCTTTTAAAATCTCAAAGTGCTTGGATTTAATTGGAAACGAAATTCCTAAGGGGGGACACTGAGTGGGGCTGTGGAAAATTAACTCCTTTTAATGGAATGTGGCTTGGCTGCAAAACTTGTTCACACTGGTGTGAGGCTGAGTGATGTTGTCAGTGCGTGCACGTGTGTGCAGAGGGGTTTGATAGATAAATCTGTGCACAGAACACATTTAATCCTGGGGTTCTTGTGTTTGAATCACTGAGCTCTTGGTCTGCTTCCCAATGCAGAAAAAAAAACCCCTCGTTCATCACCTCAAAGGAAACACATTTTCAGATTTGAGTAATTGTTAGTCACAAACTGTGATCTAGATGCTTTTTCATCTTGTAGTAGGAAAAGAAAGGGTTATATGGAAATCCTGAGTGAAAAGAGAACAGATTTATTGAAGTAATGAATTTATCTCAAGCCCATAGCAAAGTTTTGAACAGGAAGAAGTGAAGCAAATCCCAGGGGTAGAAAAAATTACAGCACTGGGCTATCTTTATTTTATCCAGGTTGTTGATTCCAATCTCTGCTATTCTTCAAGACAGAGAAAGAAAAGTGTGAGTTTAAGTCTTTCTAATTACAGATAAATCAAATCATTACTTCCTTTCCATGACATTCTGTCTGCCACGCTCATTTTATAACATATTAGGAAAGCACTTTTCTCTACTGTGATAAGAAGGTGGTTAAAAAAAAACACCCCAAACCACATGCAAGCCTTACTCTTGACTCATTTATTCTGCTCCTTGTCCTCTCTGTGTAATTCCTGCAGGAGACACGGCCAGGTCAGACCTGATGGTGGGAAAGGGCCCTGCTGGACAAAGGCAGTTCTCTTCTCCTGCATTCCCAAAGACAGGGATGGTTTTTTCTGGGAGCTGCCATTCAGCTGCAGGCCCATGGGACCTGGCAGGCTGTTCCCAGGGTCGCTGTTTCCTAGGAACCCCCCAGCCCAGAAATATGGGCCGTGCTCTTTGTTCCCAGAAGCACACCCCAAATTTCATTGTGCTGCCCTGAATGCTGTTTGCTCAGGCCCAGGCAGTCACTCCAGGCTGCATCAATGACCCACTTGTTCATTTGGTGGGGCAGGGACACTGAACTGACTAAATATTAATGAACTGGGGGGCACTGAGCTTCTCCATGATACCCTTCAGGGAACGTGGCCTGGAGCACGAGAAATTTGCTGTCCCTGCAGCCTGGGGAGGGGTTTGGGTGACAGAAATATTGTTCTGTGCTCAGGGCAGAGTCCCAGAGAAAGAACCTTTCTCTCCCACGTGCTGCTGCTCGGCTGTGTTTGCAGAGCAATGTGAGAATGGTGCCTTGGGTGATCAGAGGTGAATGAAATGGGGAATAGAGGGGGAAATGACACATCCAAGGTGAAGAATCTTGGAAATGCTGAGGTCCAAAAGTTCTGTTGTGGCTCCCTCATCTCATCCTGTGCCCAGAAAATGCTTGAATTAAAACAAACAAAACACAGCAGAAAGGTGACAGCTCTGAAGGAGAGGAGCTTAATGCAAATCCCAGAATGGTTTGGGATGGAAAGGGACTTAAAGCTCATCCAGTGCCACCCCTGCCATGGGCAGGGACACCTCCCACTGTCCCAGGCTGCTCCAGCCTGGCCTTGGGCACTGCCAGGAATCCAGGGGCAGCCACAGCTGCTCTGGGCACCTGTGCCAGGGCCTGCCCACTCTCCTGATGCCTCAGGTTCAGCTTTTCTGTGTTCCAGGCTCTGTGCAGCTCTGAGCTTCCCATCCAGCGCTGCTGAGCTCTGTGCCCAGAGCAGGGAGACAAAACAATTCCTGCTCCAGCTGGGCACCAAGGACAAATGAGCCAAATCTCAGCCCAGGAGCACAAACCCCGTGGGCTGGAGAGAGAAAAACAAGCAGGGTGGGAGTGCCTGGGCTAAAGCTGGGCTGGGACAATGAACTGCAAGGTGGGAATGGAGCAGAGCTGATCCCAGGGAGAGACCCCGGGAGCGCTGGTGCATTTTGGGGCCATTTTGGGTCATCTTGGGGGCAGCCCTGGCTGGGCTCTGGTGCTGCCCCAGGTGGGTCCATGGAGGAGATCCTTGAATCAATCCCTGCTTCATTCTGGGACTCTGCCCAGCCCCTGCTCTGGGGCAGCCTTGATAAGACATCACTCCCAGGCAGGAATTCCTTCCCAGTATCCCATCTGCCCTCTGACAGTGGGAAGCCATTCTCCCCTGTCCTGTCACTCCAGACCCTTGTAAACAGTGTTTCTCCATTTTTCCTGTTGGCCCCTTCTGGTTCTGGAAGGCCACAATGAGTTCACCCCAAAGCTTCTCTTCTCCAAGCTGATTTATCCCAGTTCCCTCAGCTTTTCCTCTCCAACCACAAAAGATGAGCTGAGCAGGGATGCTCCATGGCTGACATTACCAGAGGGCTGGAAATGCATAAAAATTCTGCCTCAATTTCACCTGCACTGCTTCATTATTGGAAAAAAAAAAAAATGCAGGAACCCAATAGCACAACTTCCATGAGGTGTTTCACCTTGGAGAAAGCATGGAGTGGCACTCAAACCTCATGGACTGAATTTTGAGCTACCCTGAAGCAGATCTAAGGAACACAAAATCATCAAGCCAAGTGGCTTAGAAAACCAAACAGAACAGTGGAAATGGATTTTGAGTTCAGTGGGACTTTAAAAAAAAAAAAAAAAAGGAAAAGTGGAAAAAAGATTGCAAGCCAAGAGCAAAAAGGAGAAATGAGAGATGAACTCGCTCTGTGCCTCCTCCTGGTGTGGAACAGATGCAGTGAATGTTTCACCAGCCTTGAAGGGCTTGTGCCTGGTGCCTGATGGCTCTGCAGCTGCACCTGCATCTGGAGCAGTGATTCCTGCAGTCACAGCCTCCAGCAGCTGCTCTGGGGACCCATCCTGGTGGCTCCAATCCTCGGGAAGACACCTGTGCAGCAGGGAGAGGAATTGTAGTGAGGTGACAACTTCTTCTTGGGGGGGGGTGTTGGGCTAAATTTAACTTTTCAAAGTAGATTTGAAGCAGGAAAAAATCTTCATTTCGTAGGGGAAAAGGGAATGTTGGAGGAAAGCAGGAGAACAAGCTCCAGGTGGCTGCGATGTTTGAAGCAGAAAAACCTAAATCCCCAAAAGTTCAGCCTGTGCTGGGAAGACTGGCAGCACCTGTCACAGGATAATATAGAGATGTTTTCTTGCCCTTCAGCCTGGCATCCCTGGAGATCTGGGAACAGGGTGCCCAGAGAAGCTGTGGGTGCCCTGGATCCCTGGAAGTGCAAAGGCCAGGCTGGACAGAGCTTGGAGCAGCCTGGGACAGTGGAAGTGTCCCTGCCATGGCAGGGGTGGCACTGGATGAGCTTTAGGGTCTCCCCCAACCCAACCCAACCCTCTCTGGGATTCAGTGATAAACAAAGTCAGCCTTGGCAATGCTTTCCACTCCACTCAGGCGTGCAAAGCAATTAATTAGTTAATTAACTATTGCAGAGCTCCTGACAGACTTGATTAACGATGTCAAAAGCAGAGAGCTGGATAAAAAGCTGGCAGGAACAGCGAGGTTTGGGAGAGGTAGATTGGAGCTGCAGCCCTGGCAGTGCTGGGGGTGGGCAGTGCCCCTTCCCTCCTCGCTGGCAGCAGAATCATTCTGCAGATTTCTGTGCAAATCCAGCCCCTCTGGAGCTGTGCTGCTCCCTGGCTATCCTGGAGCTGGCCCTGCTTTGGTATCCCAGCTCTCCTGGTGGGTTGCAAATTGTTCTAGATAAATGGTTGCATTCATTCTCTCCTCACACTGAGTCCAACCACCTGCTCCTCTGAGCTGCTGCAGGAGCTTGTAAAACACTCCACACTCCATGGATTTTTGAACTGGAGCCCATAAACATGGCAGAACAAATTTGGAGCTAATTTTACAGTGGCACAGGTTGCCAGCCAGGACCATTAATTAAAGAAATCTTTCCTCTGTCATCTGTAATAATCCTGATTAAAGGTTTTTCCCTTCCAGATCTCTCAGATACTCCCTGTGCGTGAGCTTGCAGGGGCTGAAGCAGAGCTAAGAAAAACACTTGAGGTTTTTCACCTTTCAAAAACTCCTCTGAGCTAAGTTCCACCTTCAGACTCAGTGACATTGATGATTCCAGGGAAGCAGGAGCCACAGTGCTGCACCTCCTGGTATTTATCCCAAAGATTCCCTGTTGCCTCCCAGGGTTGTTTTCCAGGTGAAATGTAATTTGGAATAACATTACAGCATTTATAACATGTATTAAATGAGCTGGGGATTGTTGGGCTGTAAATCAGTAATTAATATGGTTGCACAAAGGTAGATTTTGACTAAAAATATAAAAATATATTTGAAATAAAATATATTTGACTAAAATAAGGTATATTTTGACTAAAAATAAGGCATAGTTTTACTTTTTATCTACCAGAGTTTGTTATTTCTAAAAGCAAGAAGACTGGGAAGGTTCTGAGTGAGGATTTGATCCTGCTGTTTTCATTGGGAAATTGATAAAGCCTTGGAAGTGCCCAGGGGATTTTGGAGTCCCCATCCCTGGAGGTGTCCAAGGAACAAGGTGGGGATCAGGCACAGCTTGGACTCCATGATCCCAGAGGGATTTTCCAACCCAAATGATTCCACGGTGTTGTGGCTCTGTAATTGTCACTTGCAGCACGAATAAATGGAATTTCAGGAATAAACCTTCGGTACCCAGGTCTGGAACACCTGTCCTGTGCCTCTAAGATGAGTTTTAGCCATGCACACGAAGGATAATTCAATTTTATTCACATTTCTCGTGGCAGAAAGGAGATTTTCCTCTGGAGTGAGCTTTTGCTGAGCACTGTTTGACTTTATTCTTCTCTCTGGCATTTTCCTGTATTTATTCCCTTGGGAAGGGGCTCCTTGGAGCCTGCAGAGCAGGCAGGGAGCAGCTCTTGGGCAGGGAAGGGAGGAGCTGGAGAGGAGCTGGAGGGAGGAGATTCTCCAGCAAAGGGCTGCTGCAAAAAAATAAAGGTCACTGGCAAAGGCCAGAAGGTGAAAGATTAACTGGAGAGAGAACAGAGTGGAAATCAAACCAAAATAATTAGGGAATCACAGAAAAGTGGATTGGATTGTTGGTAAGAATTCCTGTTTTGGTAAGGCCAGGTGTATGTAGTGACAACAGCAATGAGAATTTGTTGTATTTCAAATGTGATTTCTGTTAACATCTGCAAAAATTTGGTTCAAATCTCAATTACACTTTCACCAGTCTTCTCACTGCCTTTCTAAACAGATTTTTTTCACCACAAAAATTACAATTAGAAAAAAAAATTGCAATTACAAGGCAGTTTTTTCATCTCATGACACTTCAAAAGGGAATTTTTTATTTTTTAAAAAATCAATGAACTACCTTTCAGCTAGAATAATCAATCTCCCTCTGGAAGAATAAGAAAATACAAATTTTGTGGCACTTCAGGACAGAGGTTAGTGGTGGGCTTGGGAGTGCTGGGTTAAGTTGGACTCAGTGATTTTAAGGGATTTTCCAACCTGAACAATTCTGTCTCTGTGGCTCTAAATGTAAACAGGAGATGGATTTCTAAATGTGGCATTTATACATATTTTAAGAATTTAGGAGTGGGCCATCCCTGAATTATTTTTTGCTGTTTGATAGCCTTAGCCTGTGCTTCCTGTAAAGCTCACTGGGATGTTTTGGTTTGACTTTCTGAGCTCTGTGGATGTCTCTTTATGCCCATTCATGTCTGTAAATGTGCCATTAATGTGTCTGTGAAATCCCAGTGCCTTCTGATAGGGGAAGAGGTTGTTCTGTGGGATGAAGTGGGTGTGTGAATGCTCTCATTTATCAGGGGCTGTGATAAGGAGGGGGCACAGGGAGTGCTGGTGATGACTCTTGGAGTGGCTCCTGTGGACTGGCACGGGTGCCATCACATTTGTTGGACTGAATTGATGCAGAACCCCAAAAAACCTCAATGATTTTGTTCTCTGTGCCAGACTTAGCCCATGCACTGGGGTCAGCAAGGAGGGCAGTGAAAGTTCTGGTTTATATTTACAGTGTGAATTCCCTTGCCACAGGATTGCCCATCCCCATCCTCACTGATCCTTTATTTTACATCCCTGCTGCATTCAGGGAAATATTTATTTCCACTGTTGGCTCCTTAGCTTGAGAGGTTTGGGTAATGTCACCTGCCCTGAGCTGCAGGTTCAGCCAGGTTCCTTCAGAGCACCCAGAATGAATAACCCCGTTCTGGAGCAGAACTTCCTCTCCCTCTGAGAGCCATGATTTGGGATTCTGAGCACATTCAGCCCACCTTGGGAGCACACAGAGCACTCCCTTTCACTGAGGGAGCACAAACTCGTTGCCCTGCTTTGCAGGAAGCTTCTCACTTCCACAAAGTTCAGCCAAACTCCTCCTCATCTCCTGACAGCTCTCGTGGTTCCAAATCAAATCACTCCTTATCTCCTTCCGTTCGTCTGATTCCACTTTCCTCCTTCTCCTGACACGCTCGTTTTGGCAGAGCAGCACACTCTGCCAGTTTGCCATCTGCTGCTTCTCCTCTTGTACAGCATCACTTCTCTGAAGAGACTTTCCACTGCACTTCAGAAACTTGCTCTAGCTTTCCCCAGAAAATCTCCCAAGGGATTCTGTCCACTCAGCTCCTCCAGATGACCTTTGGCCTCTCCCTGTCTGTGTCTGGGGGACCCTAAATTGAGGCTTTTTGTGCAAGGGCTGAACACACTGCAGCTCTTTCGTCCCGCTGCTGAAAATCTCTGACAGTTTTTCTAAAAACAAAAATCATTTGAATTCACTAAAAATGTATATTCTGCCTGTCCTTGTAAAAATGTAAAGATTCCTGTGGAGTAACAGCCACAATTGGATGCGTGCTCTGATTGCAGCTCCCTGCAGGAGAAAACTCTGTTTTTATATACAGTGACTAAATGCAAACACTTGCACATTTAGAATTACTTATTTTACTCCAAAGCTTTGAACAAAAGCCTTCTAATTAACAAGGTGCTCCTAATTTTGTGTCTGTTGTTTCAGCAGACTAAATAAAGCCCTGCCAGTAAATATTTATGATCAAATTGCTTTGAGAAATGCATTTTTTTGGGTCTGATTTCTCTTATTCTTTGACAGACACTTAAATAAAATAAGCATATAGCATCGACTTCTGCTGTGTTACATTTGTGCAATGAATTAAAAAGAAAAGTATAAAACAGAACAGAAACGGCCTCATTATATAAAATTTGCTGGCCCATTATGTATAATTTGCTTAAATCTTTTGAGACAGAGTTACAGGTCTCACACAGCCATGACTGCAGCAGCTCCACAGCTTTGAAAGTACATTTTCCTGTGTTAGTTTTTATTCACTAGTTAATATGCTTTAACATTTTCTACCAAATGTCTTGTCTAAACTATTTTTAAAAGAGCTCGCATTCTGCTACCAAAAGTCTAGTTCAATGTTGCAGTGAAACCCAAGAAATCTGGAGGCACATTTGACATCCTGAACTGAGAAGCTCTTCCTTTGTGCTCTGCGTGGCTGTGCAGCCTCAGTGTCCTATCATGGGGATGAATTTAAAGGAGAGATTATTATCATATTTCCAGCCCCATGGATTCACAGGATCCCTCGTGTGAATGAAGAAAGAAAATAGTCAAGCCAAATTCTCCTTGTGTTCTAAGTCTCGAAGATAAAACAAATGCTGCTGAACATAAGGTTTTAAGGCCAAATCCAAAAAAGGATTTAGCAGTGAGGCAGACTTCAGTGCCTAAATCCAAAACTGCACGACCAAAATATCATCAGCTCCAGTGTGGAAGTAATGAAACTGTCCTGGCCGTCCCCCTACACTCTGAAATTTCGGTGGCTCTCAGCTTCCCCGTGTGCCTCAGCTCGTTGGAGAGGGATGTCTGGCTCCCTCTGGAAGCCAGCAAGGAGAGGAATGGCTGGAGGATTCCCAGAGCACATCCTGCCACGCTGGCAGGCTTGGGCCATGCAGGACTCACTCACTCACCACAACTCTCCTTTCCAAATGTTCCAGGTGGAATTGGTTGTGGTGTCTCCTTCTGCACAGCCTCCAGCCTGGATTTTGGGGAGGTTTGGTCAGGAGCAGCTCGTTGGCAGCACAAACCCTGAGGGGAGCCCTGAGGGAGCTGGGGGTGCTCAGCCTGGAGAAAAGGAGACTCAGGGGTGCCCCCATCCCTCTCACAGCTCCTGGAAGGTGCCTGTGCTCAGCTGGGCTGGGCTCTGTCTGCAGGGACTGACAGAACCAGAGCTCACAGCCTCCAGCTGGGCCAAGGGAAGTTTAGGTTGAATATTAGGAAAAAGTGATAAAGTTCTGGAATGTTCTGCCCAGGGAGGTGGTGCAGTCCCCATCCCTGGGTGTGTTTAACAGAGCCTGGGTGTGGCACTGGGTGCCAGGGTTTGGCTGAGCTGCAGGGGCTGGGCTGGACTCCATGATCCTGAAGGTCTCTCCCAGCCTGGTCATTCTGTAAATCCTGGGAATTCTGTGTTGTCACCTTCCTGGAGGTCACCTTGGCCTTGTCCATCTCAGGGTGAGTGGCTGGAGCAGTGGGCTGGAGACAGATGGGGTGGTTTGTCCCCTAAAGATTTCCCTGGGATTTCACCTCCTCAAGGTGAGTTTCACCAGAGATGGATCTGTGCCACATGTGGGCACAGCTGCAGGGTCCTGCACACCAAACCACCAACTTTAACAACTTTCTGGTGTCACTGTTTGCCATGGAAAGCATCAAGTCCTGGCAGCAAGGCCAGACTCCAGCCCTTGCTATGGAAGGTGTGATCCTCAAGAGCTGGGTTTGCTCATAACCCTTCCTCCTTCTGTTCCTCTGGCTTTGTCTTATGGCAGTGCAAGGAAAAGCAGAGGAATCCTCCCAGCACCGGGCTGCTGGTCCAGGGATTTGAGTATCCCATTGTGAGAGGTGTTCTGAGCTCCTTCATGGAATCCCAGGATGGTTGGAATGGAAAAGGACCTTAAAGCTCACCCAGTTCCACCCCTCTGCCATGGGCAGGCACCTTCCACTATCCCAGGGTGCTCCAAGCTCCATCCAGCCTGGCCTGGGACACTCCCAGGGCCTCACCACCCCCAGGGGGAAGAATTTAACCCTCAAATCACATCTAAACCTTCCCACCTACATCAGTGGGAAGCCTCTCCCCCATGTCAACTCCCTTCAGGTACTGGGAGACCAGAATTAGGTCACCCCAAATCCTTCTCTTCTCCAGGCTGAACAGTCCCAATTCCCTCAGTGTTTTTTGAAGGCTAAGGAGGACAGGAATTTGGAAGATATCAGCATCTACGTCACAAGGAGAGGATCTGATGACCTGGTTATTATTTTAAAAGTGTTGATTCTTGCTTTCTCCCCAAATGCTGTGGCCAAAAGTTGTGTTTTTGCCATCATCTGTGATGTCTCTGGGAATCTGCAGGATTTCAAAAAAGCAAAGTTTATCCCAGATTTCAAAAAAGCAAAGTTTATCTCAGATTTCAAAACAGTAAAGTTTATCCCTGTCATGCTGAAATGTCCTTATTGTTACTGGGGGAAGGCAGTGCTAATGTGTGAGAAATATCTGATTCATTTCCAAAGATGTTTCTGATTTGGGAGGTTGTTCCAAAGGAGCTCAGGAATTTCTGGTTCTTTGGTATTCTCTTTAGTTTCCTTGAGAATTCAATAGGGATTTTCTTTAAAATGCTCTTGCAGTGGTGCTGATTGATTTCCCGTCAAATTTATGGATTGTACAGTGGCAGGAGGAAGAGATTTCTCCCAAAGGATATAATTTGTTATCAGAATCTTGGGGGTTTGTTGGACTTCTGATTAAAGGAGGAGCAGGATTTGGGATTGCTGCATCTTCCAAGTGTGATGTGCTGGCATTTCCACATCTGGCTGCTGCACTTTTACTCTTTGATGTTCAGATTATGTCTCTATTACTGGAAAGAAGTTCTTTTTTGTGATGTGATTTCCAAGAAAAGGCAAAAGTAAAGTGTCAGAGTTTAGAACATAAATGTTTATTTTCAGTGGACCCACTTTTAACAATATTCTAATTAACAAGGTGGTCCTAATTTCAGGTCTGTTCAACAACCATGAGAAAAAGCTCTTTGCATCCCATTAGGAGGAATCCTCAGAAGGAGTTCCACAACAAATATTAGCCTAAAGTTATTCCTTTAAAGTGATGGGTTCATATTGGAGAATGAAATTTTTGATGAGCTCAAGGGAGCTACGGTTCAAGGCTGCATCTGGTTTTTAAACATTAAAACTTCTTCAACAATCAAACACAAACCACTGAGGAGATGTTGCTGTGCTCAGTGCTTGAGCCTGTCCTCAGAGTGGCTTTGGCTGCCTTGGATGTGTGTCCTGCAGCCCTTTCCAGCAGAGCCAGCTGCAGGACATTAAAAACCTTGCAGTGAAAATGCCTCATGCCAGCAGGGAGACAACAGCAAAGGAGAGGGAAATGGAATGGGGTGGCTTGTGCTGGGCTGTAACGTGGGTTTGCACCAAGTGACTGATTTGCATTCTGCCAGCCTGGCTTTTTCAAGAGCCTGCAACGTTTCTGGCCACGAGAGGCTGGGTTTTATAACTGCAAGGCTGGATTCCTTCAAGGCTTTGGGGCCTCCTCCTGGGGTGGATGAGAGGAGTCCATTGACTGCAGCTGGAAGGGGATCAAGCCCTTCAGACATGCCATGAAACATCTCTCCAAAGCCCATGAACTTCAGCCCGGTATTTATCAAGCCTGTGTCACATTATATGTTGAAATCAGGCAACAATTGTGTTTTCATACGGCTTTGGCAAGAAACCAGGGGAGACTCAGGGGCTCCACTGACTTTCTCATGGAGAGAAGCTGCAGGAAATATTTTTACAACACCCCGTGGGGAGATACTTGGTGGTTTTCTCCCCGTGGTCTGTGGTGTCCCTTGCTGGGCTGTCCAGCCCTGGAGAGGCTCTTCCCTCCATTTCTTCCTAGTTCATATTTTAACCAGTATTTAAGGGTGGAAAGGCCCCTGAGCTCCTCAAGGATTGCAATAAATCAGTCTGATCTCCTCCATCAGCTTCTGTGCTCTGTGGTGGAATATCCCAGGATGTGTGTTAAGAGGTTTTATTGGTAGGGTGGTGTGATTGCTTTCTGTGCACTGCTGAGATGAATTGTTGAGTCTCATTTAACTCCAACGTTTTCTCACACTGGGCATGGATAAATTTAGTCTGGGGATCAACAATGCTGAAAAAGGCAAGAGAAAATGGGTGTTTTCCCCCAATATTTGCATGATGTGAAATGCGCCATTAAAATGGTGAGACTGAGGAGATGGACCTAATGGACTGTAATAATATATAATCCATCCCTGCAAGATAATCTCTGTATTCACAGGATTGTCACAGTCATATGCAAGTCATCCGCTGAGATCACTGCAATCAGCCCACTGTCAGTGTTTCTTTTCATTTCCAAATGCATATCTGGGGTCTGTCTCCATCTGCTTTGGCCAAGCACAGCTTTTAACAGCTGAAAGATAACATCTCCTGATAGGGTTTATCACCAAACCCCTTTCTTGTTTGTTTGGATGCTATCTCCTGCGAGATTGATAAAGCATTCAAAACCTATTCAGAATATAAATTGCAAGGAGAGGCATTTGAATGTGCCAGCAGCTTGCTCAGTGCTGGCCTGGTGGGGACATTTGCAGGCTTTGAGGTGCCATCTGTGCAGGGGCCGAGAGGGGCCCCAGCAGTTCCTGGGACAGACCATGACATTCCTGGAGGTTTTTGAACTCGATGCTGTTTTGTGTCGTTGTCTCTGAGTTTCGCAACTGCAGAGAAGCAGGGAAGGGAAAGTGTGGGAACAGCAGCAACAATGGTTGTCTGAACTCTCCCAAACGCCTGGAGGCAAATTCTATTAATTAAAAGAAATAGGAAACTCCTGTTTGTGGGGCTGCACTTCCCTGGGAGCTGCAGTGTGTGGGGCAGGAGCTCTGGGGCTGGCCCTGGGCCAGGAGTGCTTTGATTTCCCTGCGCTGCCTCTGGTTCCTGCCTTCTGCTTGGTCCTGTGGGGCAGAGCTGAGGCTGTGTCCTATAGGGCTGTGTCCTGTGGGGCTGTGTCCTATAGAGGTGTTATATCCTGTAGGGCTGTGTCCTACACAGGTGTTATATCCTACAGGGCTGTGTCCTGTAGGGCTGTGTCCTATAGAGGTGTTATATCCTGTAGGGCTGTGTCCTACACAGGTGATTTGTCCCACAGAGGTGTTGTGTCCTATAGGGTGTGTCCTGTATGGGTGTATCCTACAGAGGTGGTTTGTCCCACACAGGTGTTGTGTCCTATTGGGTTGTGTCTTACGAAGGGCTGTGTCCTACTCAGGTGCTCTGTCCTACACAGGGCTGTGTCCTGTAGGGCTGTGTCCTACAGAGGTGTTGTATCCTACAGGGCTGTGTCCTACTCAGGTGCTCTGTCCTACACAGGGCTTTCCCCTACAGTGTAGCTGTCCCCTATAGTGGAGCTGTGTCCGGCAGAGGGTCTGTGTCCCACAGGTCTGTGTCCCACAGGGCTGTGTCCCACAGGGCTGTGTCCCACTCAGGTGCTGTGTCCCACTCAGGTGCTGTGTCCTGCAGAGGGTCTGTGTCCCACAGGGCTGTGTCCCACAGGGCTGTGTCCCACTCAGGTGCTGTGTCCCACAGGGCTGTCCCCTACAGAGGAGCTGTGTCCTACACAGCTGCTCTGCCCTACATGTGCTCTGCCCCCCCAGCTTTTCCCCAGCCCTGCCAGAGCCCCGTGCCCTCTGGGGATTTCCAGCTGGTTCCTCAGGCTCCTGAGGAGCAGGAAATCCTCTGCCATATCTCTTTTCCTGGTGGCAATGGGCTTACCTCGGGTGGCTTTGGGCCAGGGGACGTGGCTCTTTACAGGGTAGAGGTGGCTGTGTGGCTGTCTGGGATTGGGACAGTCACTCTGGGAACCCCCAGCTCATCTGTCCTCTGCTGGGAGCTCACCTGAGCCTCACTCTGTGCTCAGGGTGCTCTCAGGTCTCCTGCCCTCTCCGCTCCCTTCCTGTGCCTCCTCCCAGCAGCACCAGAAGCTCCAGAGAAGGTATTTTTATAGCCTACATTGTCAAAGTGCTCCTAAAATTTGGCTGTCCCTTTGCTGCCATATGTCCCTGGCAACTTGCTGACGCTGAAGCAAGCCCCCCTGACAGCCAGCACAGAAGCTGTCAATCACGGCCACATCCATCCAGTCACTTGACAGGCCCCAGGGACCACCTGCTCCTGGGAATGACTCCTTTCCCTCATCCCCCAAAAGCTGTCCCCCATCTAACACCTGCTCTTCCCTGGATCCCTAACTCCTGCCACATTTCTGTGCTCTTCCTTCCATCACCTAGAAAGAAAATCAAAACCCAAGCGCTACCTGTCAGGGGTAATAATGGGCAGAAAGGGGAACAGCTTAAGCGACGCCTGGTTCTTATTGATCCTCCTGGCATCAGCGTTGAGTTTCTCATTCCAAAGTCACTTCCAGCTCCTGTCTGAAATTAGATTTTCAGTTTGGTGGCACCCTGTGTGTTTGTGAGCTCCCAAAATTTGCACAAGGATCTGGCTGTTCTTCATAGCCTCAAAGAGCTGCTGCAAAGAGCCGTAGAACTTTGGACGTAAAGAGACCGGGGAGATGGGAAATGTTGCTGTTAATTCAATTGATATTTCAATTACTGCTGTCTTTATTGTTTTGTGTTTGGCTTGAATTTCAGGGCCTGAATCTTTGGTTTCACTCAGATCAAAGATTAGCTGCCTCTGTCTCTGAAGAGAGGAGAGCTTTGTTTCAGGGGTGGCTTCAGAGAGGAAGTTTCTCTTGGGTGGCAAGAGCTGCCCCAACAACTCTATTTTTAGGTTGAGAAAAAAATGGAGCAGAAACAACAACAACAAAAAAAGCCAGATATTGAGCAGCTTTGCTGTATTGCAAAGATAAAATACCTACTCCTGAAAATGTAATGAGAACACACCTGTAAATTATAGGGGCCACCACAGACTTGTCCCTACCAGGTCTTCTTTTCCAGCTGGTGTGGAAATTGTCTTTTTTCTCACTTTTTCCCACTGCTTGAGGACAGGAGCTGGTAGACAATGTCTTTTTTTGCTGTGTAAAGTGACTGGCAGTTTAGTGAGGTAAACTGGCTTGTGGAGGGGTCAGAGTGGCTGGAGGGACGTGTTGGGGACATGGAGCTGGAGTGAGGGCAGGGGAGCAGGACTGTCCATTCCTGCTGGATTGCTCCTGGATCACTGACACATCTAGGAAACCTCTTCTGAAACAAGAAACCATGGTCTTTTGGGGCAGCACCCAAAGATCCCAAATCAAATCTGGGTCTACTCCATAGAACAGCACCTGGGTTGATCTGAGCCAATTTAGCAATTGCAGATTTTCCTTCATGGGCACAAGTCCCTCCCTGATGATCAGAGCAGAAGTTGGGTTGCAGGTGTTGAGCAGGGCAATGGGGAAGTTGCACCTAAGAAATACCTGCAGCCTCCTTAAGAAAAGATGGAAGAAACCTTTCCTGAGATTTTTTATTTAAGCAGCCATCTTTACCACCAGTACAATATCAAAGATATCCAAGAGCTCTTCTTGTATATTTGGCTTTTCAGATTACCAATAACCTTCTTTTTTTTTTAACTCTGTCTGCTCATCAATTGGCCTTTTCCACTTCCATCCAGACAGGACTTTCTGGTTCCTTTTTTAGACATCAAGCTCTGCTGCAGCCGTTGGTTTTTTGACTTTCTCTTGTGGGTGGTTTAAGTCTTTCTGGGAAGAAGTGCAAATTATTGAAGATATTTCCACTTGCCTTTAAAGTCTGATTTGGAAACACTATTTTGATTTACTGACAAATGGGGAAATGTCTGATGCAATTCTGGAGGTCTTAAATATTTAGTTTGTAATTATGAGAGCTGCCTTTTTTTTTTTTTTTTTTGGCTATAATATATATTCCTTGGCATTATTTGAAATTGTTTGCCTGATCAGAGGTCAGATGGAAATGAAATGATGTTATCAGAAGCAGCTACAGCATAACTGAGTGCAAATGTGCAGGTTTAGGAGGAACATTAATTTGATTAATTCTTGAAAACAAAAAGTAGAGGAGAAAGTGTAGCATTGATTAGATGGGTTTAAGGAGAAAATTAAAGACTTTAATTATAACTAGATTTAAATTATAGCTGGTATGAAAGGGCACGAGCATTAATGGTTACTTAGAGAAAAGGTGCCTCCTTTCTTCTTCCCAATTGTATTTTTGATCATTTTATAATAAAACAATAAAACCTCTCTAGCTCATTTTGTTCCAGTTTTTAAAGGTCACCACATTTACACTTTAAGTAAATCAAGATGCAGGGGATGACGTACCCTGGCCAAATATTTTCAGCAGTGTAAAAAGGCATTAAAAAAAAATCTACTTTTTTACTCTCTTGTTTTAATAATGACTTTTTTTAGATGGAAAGCCTCAAAGATCTGTTGTTTCCTTCTGCTCCATTATGGTTTCCCATGTGATGCTCCCATTTCTCCATGCTTTGGTGTGGTGAGCCCCTGGCACCACTATCCCACACTTCCATGGGAATATCTGCACTGCTCCTGCCTCATCTCCTCAGCCTGGGGCTGAGCAGCCACACAGCTCCTCAGCAAAGCTTCCAGGACCTGCTGGAGCCACCCAGCTCCTCAGCAAAGCTTCCAGGACCTGCTGGAGCCACCCAGTTCCTCAGCAAAGCTTCCAGGACCTGCTGGAGCCACTCAGCTCCTCAGCAAAGCTTCCAGGACCTGATGGAGCCACCCAGCTCCTCAGCAAAGCTTCCAGGACCTGCTGGAGCCACCCAGCTCCTCAGCAAAACTTCCAGGACCTGATGGAGCCACAGAGCTCCTCAGCAAAGCTTCCAGGACCTGCTGGAGCCACCCAGCTCCTCAGCAAAGCTTCCAGGACTTGCTGGAGCCACCCAGCTCCTCAGCAAAGCTTCCAGGACCTGCTGGAGCCACTCATCTCCTCAGCAAAGCTTCCAGGACCTGCTGCAGCCACCCAGCTCCTCAGCAAAACTTCCAGGACCTGCTGGAGCCCCCCTGGCCATGGCCCGTCAGCCCTGGCTGGCCATGAGTCCCCTCTGGAGTGACAAATCAGCCCTTGGAGGGCTGGGAAAAGCAGCTCTGAGTGACCACGGTGCCAAATCCAGAGTTTCTGAGTTTAGGGACAGCACTGAAGGGGCTCAGTGAGGACCTTGTCACCCCCTCAGGTCCCAGCTGTACCCAGGTGGGGTCAGGCTCTGCTCCCGAGGCAGGAGAAGGAAGAGGAAATGTCCTCATGTTACTCTAGAAAGGGTTTAGGTTGGATATTCAGGATAATTCCTCCATGGAAAAGGGCTGTCCAAGGTGGAGGTGGAGTCCCCATCCCTGGAGGGTGTGGTGGATGTGACACTTGGGGACATGATTAGTGTTAGCCTTGGCAGTGCTGGCTTTTGGTTGGAGTCAGTGACCTTAGAGGTGTTTCCTGACCCAAATCCCCCCAGGATTCCATGCTGGAATGTATCAAAGTGGCCTCACTGGAACTCACCCGAGCTACTCTGGTGCCATCCTGTCCTTGGGCATCACCAGAGTTCCTTGCCCTGGTAAAATTCCTGCTTTGCCACCCACTTTGGGAAGGGCACAGTTTTGTCCTGGTTTCTCTTGTTTTTATCTTCCCTGACCTACTTTTCCTGCTGCAGACCCAGTGCCTATGGAGGCGAGCAGAGCTAGGATTCAGTTCTGACTCAAGCAGCCAGAATGAAAAGGAAAAAAAAGAAAAAAAAAAAGAAAGAAGAAAAAAAAATTAGCTGTAAAAAATCTGGCTGCCAAATCTTTGTTTAGTAATGCGTGACTTGGAAAGAACCCAGACCTGGAGTAAGTTTACACGGCTCATATTAAAAAAGAAAAAAAACCCAACACCAACCCTCTGCTCCTTTCCCTCTAGTCTGATTTCATCTGGAAATCACCAAGATGCCACAAACACGAGAACCTCCAGCCCCAAATTTCAGAGGCACTGCTGGGAGCAGAGCTGCTCTGAAGGGAGAAGGGAAACTCGATCCTGCAGCAGCAGCAGCAGCAGCAGCAGCAGCAGCAGCAGCAGCAGCAGCAGCAGCAGCAGGACCAGCGAGGGCTTTGGGTTTATATTTGGGGTTCTCTTTAGTGCCTCTCATACTTGCTGGGTGATTCGAGCCTTTCCCGGTTTCTGGCATGGGGGAAGTGGAATGTTCAGACAGGATATAATCCTTTCACACTCCGCAGGCAATGTCACAGTGTGATGTTGGCACCGTGCTAGGCTCCCTTAACCCCACAACATGTTGCACATTCCCTCCTGGCAGCGTTTGCCAGGCTGCAGGCAGGAGCCCAGGAGGAATCTGATTGCCTGGGTCCAACTGGATCTCGGTGGGGCTGAGCGAGAGGCGCCTGCACTCCTTTGAAATTCAATTAAAAACCACCAGCTCAGTCATCTCTGGGAGTCTGGAGCAGATTTCTTCAGCCTCCTCTTGGAGCTGACACTTTCATTGAGAATTTTCTGAAATAACAAACAGAAACTGCTGGTGCTCCTTCGGCGCTCGGGTTGCATCTGAAATGCCTTTTTTTCTAAAATGTTTTGGAGACAAATGTCAGCAATATCTTTATTTGTCTGTGCAGTTCAGGCTGCTTGGAGTCCTTATTTCTCCCAAATTGGTCAGAAAGGTTTTGGTTTTGGAGAGAAGACACAGCTTGCACAGGTGTTTCTTTAGTAGATCTCTGCAAGTTTATCTCCCTTCCCTCCTGTGCAGCACAAATGGAATCAAACCTTAAAATCATTAGGTTGGAAAAGACCTCCAGGATCTT
Source organism: Serinus canaria (assembly GCF_022539315.1). Lineage (NCBI taxonomy): Eukaryota > Metazoa > Chordata > Aves > Passeriformes > Fringillidae > Serinus > Serinus canaria. The sequence goes on from NC_066321.1 coordinate 2,396,631, forward strand.
CCAGTCCAAACTTCGACCAAAAGGTTTCCAGGAAAAAAAAAACATTAAAAAAAAAATTCTCAGAAAAAAACCCCATAAAAATTACTGAAAAATCAGAGCACTTTACAACAGTGATAAAAAGAAGAAAAATAGGTATTTTTTTTACAATGCATGTTTATTCTCTTGCACTCTTCCATTCAATATATCTATTTAAAAAAGGGAAAAAAAACAAGAGGAGTTGAATGTAAATATTGTAATTTTTTTACAAAAATACTTATTCTCCTGAACCTTTCCATTCAATATATTTATTTATAAGAGAGAAAAAATCCCAAGAGGATTTGGATGTAAATATTGTGGCTGGTGGACCTTGGTGCTGTTTTAATGTTGTACAGGACTAATTTTAAGAGACAAAGTATTTATATTTATAATATTTTAATATTTATATTTATATTTATATTTATATTTATATTTATATTTATATTTATATTTATAGGTATAGGTATAGGTATAGGTATAGGTATAGGTATATTTATATTATAGTTATAGTAAGTTATAGTAATGTTACTTATAGTTATAGACAATTAAATTTATATGTTACATATTATATGTTATATATGATATGTTATGTGTTATATATATTTATATTTATATTTATTTATATTTATTTATTTATATTTATATTTATATTTATATTTATATTTATATTTATATTTATATTTATTTATATTTATATTTATATTATATTTATATTTATGTATTTTATATTTATACACATTTTGTACCAGATTCTGTGGGAGACAGAGCCAAACCCCTTCTCACCAGCATTTCACAGTACTTAGGTACACTCATCACTTCAAACAATTTCGTCAAACTCATCTTGAAACAATTTTTTTGCTGCCCAAAACCATCCCAGTCCACTTTTTTCCCCCTGCTATTTGCCATGAGTCAGTAAATGAAAGGAACTGGTCAGACCTCGTGAGTCACCAGGATTTTTATATATTTGCCAGTGCATTTTGCAAGATTTCTGCTGCTCTGATTAACCACAGAAAGGCAAAGTGTAACTGCTCCAGCCACAGGGCTGCATTTCAGTGACATATCTGGTAAAGAATGGTAGAAAAAAAAGACAAAAGGCATTTCTGGACTTCTGGCTGTGCCTGGGCTTTGCTGTGGGTGTCAACAGCAGCAGGGAAAGCTGTAAATCACACCCCAGCTCTTGCTTTGTGCTCCTTAACCACACTCGTGCTGCTCACGTCAACAAATAATAGCTCTGATTAATTAAAATGGCTAATTGCATTTGAAATGCTGATTGGTTTGTGTGTGGAAACACATTCTTTACCATAATCCCCAGGTCTGAAGGTTTGTTGTTGGGTTTTTTGCCCCCAGCCTGGTGTGGGTCCTAGAGGGGGCATGGATTGAAGGCTCTGCTAGGGAGTTTCATGTGGGAATGGAACACCAACGTGGTGTTTCCCCAGCCAGATGAGAGGAGATTTTGGGTTTTGCACAGCCCTGGCAGAGGCACTTGGAGGCTTTTCCCAATTAAATGGTTCTGTGGTTCTGCTCAGAGGTGCTGCACACACGTAATCAAATACAGCTTCAAAATCACCAGCACCAACTGGGAGGTTGAACTGGTGAAATTGTTTGCCCTGTTTGTTTCCATCGCTCTGATGAATAACTTCCAATGGTTGAATCCCCAATACCAACAAAACTCCACTCCCTGGGCACTCGGGGATCTGTTATTTCCTCTGCCAGATCTCTTTCTAGCCCCTCTAACCCCAAATCAGCTGCTCTTTGGGGGGTGTGTATGTTTACTGGCAGTGGGGTGGCAGATCCCAAGTGCAGAACCCGAATTTAAAAGGTTTGGGGACTGAATTTCTGAGTGTGAGGAGAAAATCACCTCTTTGCCACATGGGTCTGTCAGTCCACTTCAATATTCAGCTATTGGATTCTACCTTTTTTTTCCCAAAACTCAGGTTTTTCCAGGCCAAATATACCCTTTGAGGTTGGAGCAAATGCTGGGGGCTCTGATAGACATAGGAAGGTTTTATTAAAAAAAAAAAAAAGATATAAAATTATATAAAATATGTAATAGATATATACTGTATATAATATAGATAATAATATATATTATTATAATATATTCCATAGTATTATTATACTATATATAATCATATATTATTATGCTATATAATAATATATAATATACAATATATAGTGTATGTAATATATATACACTATATATATCATTATATAATATATACACTATATATATCATTATATAATATATACGAATATATAATACATAATATATTACATTATAATATATATTATTATATATAATAATATATATTATATACAATATATAATATGTATTGTATATAATATATATTTTAGATATAGATATAGATATAGATATAGATATAGATATAGATATAGATATAGATATATAGATAAAATAAAATAAAATAAAATGAAGATTATTCTGCCCACTACACCACTATATATATTTATAAATATAGACTTATATATTTTTATATATAAAAATAAAATTATATATAATAAATAAATGAATTAAAAAATATATTATACAGTGGTGTAACGGGCAGAATAATATCCATAGAATATGAACAGCAACTCCAGGACAGTTTATTTCTGTTTCAAACCTTGGACAAATTCCCTTCCCACTTCCAAGTTTACTTTGGTGAAGTTTCAATGTTTTGGGCACGCTGGATGTTAGGAAACCTGTGCTTCCAGCGGGCCTGGCTGGAGCTTTGGGCTTTGATGAACAAACACCTCCAGGCTTGTTTGGAAAAGCCTCAGCTCTGACCACAGACACCTCACTGGGGCTGGCATTTGTCTGCGTGGGACCAGAGCCAGCCTTGATATGAGCAGGGTTTCTGCAACAGCTTGGAAGGCAGAGATTCGTTTGTTTTTCCCAAAAAACGAGGCAGGGGGAAGAGTCCAAAGCACATCTGCAAGGCTCAGGCAGGCTCAGGAGAGCCCAAAGCACATCTGCAAGGCTCAGGAGAGCCCAAAACACATCTGCAAGGCTCAGGCAGGCTCAGGAGAGCCCAAAGCACATCTGCAAGGCTCAGGCAGGCTCAGGAGAGCCCAAAACACATCTGCAAGGCTCAGGAGAGCCCAAAGCACATCTGCAAGGCTCAGGAGAGCCCAAAGCACATCTGCAAGGCTCAGTCAGGCTCAGGAGAGCCCAAAGCACATCTGCAAGGCTCAGGCACAGGGGGAGAGCCCAAAGCACATCTGCAAGGCTCAGGCAGGCTCAGGAGAGCCCAAAGCACATCTGCAAGGCTCAGGCAGGCCCAGGATCAGATTTGTTCCCCTTTGGAGATGCGGTTTGGAGTCAGGCGCTCCCTGGGCTCCCTGGCTCGTTGGCCAGATGTGGTTTCCCTGTGTTTCAGAGCATTAATTGTGTCCCAGCTGGGGGCTTTTTTGTGTTTCATGGCTGGGCCTAGGCCTGTAGGGAAGCAATGAAAGGTTCTGTGGCTCTGGAGGGACAGGGAGGTGGCAGGAGAGCGCTGGCCTGGGGAAAAGGCAGGAGCTGTTATCACCGTGCCTCCTGAGCACTAATTCCTGCAGAACAGATGTGGGAAACACCCTGCCCAGACTCCCAGCACATCTTTCCCTGCTCCAGAGGCCTCTTTTAATACTGCTGCCTCTGCTAATTTAAATCTGCTATGGGGGGGAGGAAGGATTATTGCCCTGTGCTGGTGGGAGTGGGGGCAGAATTCCCAATGAGCATCCAGGGATTTGTGTCTATGTTCATCCAGGAAAGTGGCTCATTTGTGTGCTTAGATTGTGCAGAGAGGAGAAAAATTCAGGGTTTAGGAAGGTGGGGCCTCCTGGGCACATGGTAAAGGTGCAGATACAGGGTTTTACCCCAGGAGTTTGTGCATGGGAGTTGATGGTTCTCCCTTTTCCTGGAGAACCTCCAAGGTGTGCTTTATTCCCACTGATTGTCCCAGCTCTAAGCCCATCCCACTGCCTGGTTTTGGTTTAAGCTGATAAATTCAGACCCATGGCCAGTGCTCAGCAGCTACTGGAGCTCCTGTCCTGGTGTGTGGAGATCAGAAGCAGGAATTTCCTGAGAGCTGCCACACTTCAAACCAAAGAATTATAATTCATTGTAGAGGCAAAAAAACCAGAGGTAGGGACTTATTCCACTTTATTCCAGGTGTTCTCCAAGCCACCAGCAGTGCCCAGAGAGGCCTGGGGAGAAAATGATGCATTGCAGAGAAGCTCCCTTTTGTATGGAGAGAATTGTTCTGAAAACTCTCACATTGGGTCTGTGTGAGCCTCTTGGGACTGGGAAATCTAAATTTATTTTTAATTTTAAGGGAAAAAAAAAAAGACCTGAAACATGAACTTGTGTGGAGTGAGTAAGAGCTGTGTGTGTTTGGTTTTAGTATCTATCAGAAGAGACAAGGGTTTTGCAACAGGATGTTTTATGTAGGATTGCTTGGGCTTGGAATTCCTGTTGAACAGCCAGATCCCAGAGCTCACTAAAACCTGGGATAGTGCTGGAAACAGAGCAGCAAAGTTCGTTCAGAATTAAAGATGGTGATTTATATGGGAGGTGAAAAATTACCCCTGGAATGCATCAGCTTGGAAAAACTCCCCCAATTTCTGCTCCCTTGTGCTGCCTGGAAGTTTTAATCCATTTTTAAAATGAGGGAGCTCAAGGCTGCTGTGCTCTATTATTGAAGAGGAGACGTTGGGTCATTACTGATGCAGAGAAGCACCTGGACCTTTGCTCTTTGGTTAAACATGCAGATCCTGGAGAGGAGATTACGGCAGGATAAAATACAATATTTTTCAGACTTAAGTGAGCTCAGGTTGAAAAACTGCATTAAAAATCCCCTAAAAAGGTGAAAGCCACTTCTTGCACGTGCCGAGCTGAAGTGGTGGCATTAGGTTTGTTAGGTTAACCTTGCCTGAGGGAAGGTCCTCTGGAGAAACGTGTGGGGAAGAGGAAGGAGGGAGATGCTGCAGGGTCTGTGGGTTCCTGCTTTTCCCTAAAACTCTCCTGGTTCTTGGAAGCAGGGTCAGGAGTTTTTCCTCTAGCTGCTCCCAGCACAATTCCAGGCAGGGCTTTCTGACAGGGACTTACTGGCCCTGGGCTCAGCAGGAGAAATGTGAAATATCCACAGAGAGCAGGGAACGGAGCAGTGCCGGGGCTGCTCAGCAGGAACCCCCCCTCTGCTTTGGGGTTCTGCTTGTTCTGCACATAAATCCCACTCAGTCTCCCCAGAAAAGTGAGGATGTGCAGTCCCAGGATCACCAAGGTTGGAAAAGCCCTCTCAGATCGAGTCCAGCAGTGCCAAGGCCACCTCTAGCCCATGTCCCCAAATGCCACAACCCCCCGGCTCTCCAATCCAGGATGGGGAATTGGTGTCCAGGGTAACAAAAGTTTTCCTTTCCCAACTGCTTCAGCTGCTGCCCACAGCAGAGCTCAGGGCCTCCAACTGGCAGGGAAGCCCAGGTGGTTGAGGACATTTTGGTGCCAGTTGCAGGATTTTCCTGAGGAATCTGTGCACGCTGGAATGAGTGGCAGCACATCCCACTGCTCCTGAGCTGGGGCCATCGTCTGGGAGCAGTCACAGCTCTGAGACATTCCCAGACAAATGGAAACAGAGTGTGCTCACCCAGATGGATAAAAAACCCTCTGGTAATGACAGACAAACTGTGCAACAGGACAGGAATGTCATGCATGATCAGGTATTTCAGCTCGAGCATTCAGGGTTTTTTTTTATTTTCCCTTCAAGTCTTTGGGGAAGGTGGGTTCAGCAGCTCAAGAAAAGAGATGCCAGAGTTTCTGACAAGTTAATTAAGCTTTCACTTCTGAGTATTATATGTACAGTGAAGAAAAGAAACTTAATTGTCTTTGCAGTGCCTGACAAACCCCAAGAAAAATGCCTGCATATTTTCTCAGTTTTGTCTCTATTTTTGATACTTATTCAGTGTGAGCATTATACTTTCATGGCTTTAATTAAAAGCCAAGTTTTGGAAGCTTCTCAAATGGTAGTTTTGGTACAGAGATGTGTGCATTTAAAGAAATATTTATGTGCAATCTAAAGCCTAAAAGGAACGAGAGAGGCTTGAAAATGGATCAGCTGCTCCCTTTATATATTTTGGCCCTCCCACCTCATGGTGTTTCAGGTAACTCATGAAGAAGAGGGAATGCTGCTTTGCTCTCTTCCAGGGATTTATGATCTCTGAGTCCTCATGCAAATATGACAAGCAGTTCTGCCTCTGCTAAGCCCCAAATTTCTCAAAGTATTTCTCTTTTAATTATTCTGTGCAGTACATAAGGAAATTTTAGGTTTGAAAGTGTCTTCATTAACAATTCCTGGAGCGTATCTGTGCCAGGAGAAAGGGAAATGGTTTTGAGTTGGGCCAGAGAGGTTTAGATTGGATTTTAGTGAAGTTTATCAATGCAAAGTGCTGTCCAGCCTGGCACAGCTGCCCAGGGCAGTGGTGGAGTCCCCATCCCTGAATAAAATGTAAAAAATATGTGTATGTGGCATTGGGGATATGGGGCAGTGCTGGGGAACAGTTGGACTCGATGATCTTAAGGGCTTTTCCAACCTTAATGAGTCCATGATCTATAATTCCGTATTTCTTTTTCATCTGCAGCCATTCTGCCCTTTGCTGTGAGAGTTGTTAAAATATAGTTGCTATAAAATCGAGAGTGGCACAGAGAGCATGAATAATGAATGATTATTCACTGTTTCATGATAATTCAATAATGGAAGAATTGAAATTATAAAGGAGCTGGAGAAAAGAGAACCAAAAGAATTGCTTTTTCATAGAATCATGGAATATCCTGAGCTGGAAGGGCCCCACAAAGATCCATTCCTGGGTCTTGGAGAAAAGAGAACCAAAAGAATTGCTTTTTCATAGAATCTTGGAATATCCTGAGCTGGAAGGGCCCCACAAGGATCCATTCCTGGGTCTGGGGAGGACATAGGAAGTCAGGAGTTCTCTAAAGGGTTACCCAGCACCGGAGGCACAAATTCATTTGTGGGTGTTAAATCTAATAGGATGCAATTATTTAATTGATGAACTTTTGTCAGTGCTTAGCACAGGGCATTTGCCATGAGTGTAACTCTGAAGGGAAGCTGTGAAAACGTGTAAATATAGAAATATCTACCTGCTGCCTGGAGGTGTTTGCCAGAGAAGGGAAAGGGAGGGAGCTCTGCTTTCCCAAGCTGAACCAAGTCTGCTTCCCAACTCCTCCTGAGCTTTTCCTTGGACAGTTTTTCCTGGAAACCCATTTTCAAGCTGGTGCATTAAATAGTATTTCAATCTGTGACTCAAAACTTACTGGAAATCCAGTTATCAACCTTAGGAGAGAGATAGGGATCTAAGGCATGAGGAGCAGGTTTGGCTGAGCACAGAAATATCAGAGGCTGATTTAAGGGAGTGTTTGTGTGTGAGTGTGTGAGCAGAGCTGCTCCAGGCAGGAGGAAGAGTTGACTATTTATTTATTTAATTATTTAATTAATTACTCAGCTCTGCCAAGGCCTAGAAATCTGATTTTTAAATGGGAAACTGAATCCTAGAATGAGCTTTTCTTTAAAAAAGTTTTCCCTCCCTCTCTATTTTTTTATTTTTGGCGCTTTTATGTTTCACTTTTTAATTGCTGGGATAAAATATTTATTGAGCAGGCTGCCTGGGCAGCACACAAGCTCTTGCTTTTCTTTCTTGCAATCTTCTGTTTCAAGCACCACCTAATGGCATCGGTGCACAGTGCAGAGCATCCCTGCATCCCACATCCCTGGATCCTGATCCCACATCCCTGGATCCCACATCCCTGGATCCTGATCCCACATCCCTGGATCCTGATCCCACATTCCTGGATCTTCATCCCTGGATCCTGATCCCACATCCCTGGATCCCACATCCCTGGATCCTGATCCCACATTCCTGGATCCTGATCCCACATCCCTGGATCCTGATCCCACATCCCTGGATCCCACATCCCTGGATCCTGATCCCACATTCCTGGATCTTCATCCCTGGATCCTGATCCCACGTTCCTGGATCCCACATCCCTGGATCCTGATCCCACATTCCTGGATCTTCATCCCTGGATCCTGATCCCACATTCCTGGATCCACATCCCTGGATCCTGATCCCACATCCCTGGATCCCACATTCTTGGATCTTGGATCCCACATCCCTGGATCCCACATTCTTGGATCTTGGATCCCACATCTCTGGATCCTTGGACCCTGATCCCTCATCCCTCTGCTGCCTGCTCTGAGCAGGAGAAAGCAGCACAGCTTCAGACACCAAATCCCAGGCCAAAAGTGGAGTAGCTGGAGGGAGCTGGAGTTGGTTTCCACAGCCTACCCCAGCCCCAAATGCCCAGGATGTTTGGATTTCACCATGGAAATGCATTATCCCACAAAGTCAGCGCTCACCAGAGCAGGCAGCACCGCTCCAATGATTTGCTGATAGAAACAGGGAAGTTTTAACTCTTTAAAACTTAACTCTTTAAAACTTCTCCATAACATTTGCACTTCTTCTTTCCCCCCTCATTTTTCGGGAAGGGAGCCCAGAGCAGGAGCCTTGCTCACCTTGGCTGCCCCTTGAAGGAGCTTTTTGCATCATTAAAAGATCTCAGAGGTGCTCCTCCCGTGCCACAGGCACAGCTACAGATCATTTGATAAGGCAAACATGCAGAGCAGAGGTTGTATCAATAATTAATTCCCTTTAATCCCGAGTTTCTGGGGAGCCTGGGAAGGTGCCTTTCCCAATAGCCCATCCGAGCAGCTGTGCAGGAGCCAAGGTTTCGAGTCAAGCAAGTAGGCAAATGGCCCTGCAGGAAGGGCTCCCATCAGATTGATACCTTCCCCAAACCATTTGGAGTTCTGCACGTCAGCACTTCGGAACAAAGCAGGATTTAATCAGAAACTCCTGCAGCAGCTTCAGTTTTGACCTCTGTAATCATTCTTCATGCTTAGAAAATGCCATTTCGTTTCTCTCCCGTCGCTTTCCCATCCTTTCCTCTCCTCCTCTGCAGCTTTTTTCCCATCTCATTTATTTTTTTAGCACGATCCCGTGGCTGCCAGACCTCCTGATGCTGCTGGGAGTCTGGTCAGATATGGGATCCTTCCCAAATCCACAGTGGCCAGAGCTGTGGCACAAAAGGACATGTCCAGCCCTTGCTGGTATGAAAGAGACTCCCAAAATATCAAACCCAGCAGTTAAAAAGAGTTCTTTTAAAGCTGTCTCCTGCTTTGGGAGTTCAAGAGCTGGCTCTGGTTCCCAAATCCCTGAGGCTGGCACAGAGACCTGAGTTCTGATCTCAGGCTTTTTGACACTGCCTGAAAACTCCAGGGCTGGAGGGGAGAAGGTGGAGGTGTCACAAACCTGGTGTGTGACATTGAGGAATTGGCCTGGAACACCCCAGGAGCATCCCAGGAGCTGCAGGGCTGGGACAGCTCTTTGCTTCCCCTCTCTGCCTCCTGCTGCTCTTGTCCAAAGGCACTGAATTCCCAAACCTGGCAATCAGGAATTAAAGATCACTGGTGCTGCAGGGATTTGTCTCTGGAAACAGCAGCAGCTTTCCAGTTGGGTTTTGTGAGGAAGGGGATTTCAATTAACCTTTGTTCTACACAATTCTCTTCTTGTGCAACCTTTATTACCATGAATCAGAGATGCTGGACCATGACCTTGAAATTATATGTATTAAAAAAAAAAAAAAAAAAAGGTAATTAATTCCACATGACAGTGAGTTTCCTGAGCAGACAGGGTGTGGGAGACAGTTTGTGCATCCCCTACTTTTTGCAGCTCCCAACATGAATTTTGGGCCAGTTGTGAAGCACAAGAAACTGGGGATTTTAAAAGGAAATTCTAATGACTTTTTAATCTTCTTTTTTTTAATAATCCAGTGATAAAATCACATTAAATGCACACAGGGTGGGAGTAGCTCCTGTTTTGGTGTCGTGGAATAGTTTGTGTTGGAAGGGACCTTAAGGATCATCCAGTGGCAACCCCTGCCATGCCCAGAGACACCTTCCACTGTCCCAGGCTGCTCCAGCCTGGCCTTGGGCACTGCCAGGGATCCAGGGGCAGCCCCAGCTGCTCTGGCAATCCCAGCCCAGCCAGGAATTCCCAGTTCCCAATCTCCCACCCATCCCTGCCCTCTGGCACTGGGAGCCATTCCCTGGCTCCTGTCCCTCCATCCTTGTCCCCAGTCCCTCTCCAGCTCTCCTGGAGCCCCTTTAAGTCCTGGAAGGGCTGGAGCCTCCCCCTATCCAGGTGAGCACCCCCAGCTCTCCCAGAGAGCTCCAGCCCTTGGAGCACCCTTGCTAAGGAAGTCCAGAATTCCACATCTTATTTTCCGTCTCTCTGCTCAAAAGTTGTACCAGTTGTTTCCGGAATGGCACCGATCCAGCAAATCCTCTGGTCTGTGGGCTGCTCCCTGGCTTCTCAAACAGCAGCTTTGCCCAGGGATGTGAGGGGATTAAATGAAATTATTATTTTATAGGAAATATGCTGCTGCTCTGGCTGAGTGTGGCAGTGGAGGCAGCCTCAGTTCCAGGCTGGGGAGGGGCTGCTGCCCATGGAATGTGCCCATGGGGGTGTTGGATGCTCGGGATCCCAGCAGGGACCGGATCCCAGTGCCTCTGGCACCCTCTGGATGTGCTCAGGTGCATTCTGGAGACACCTGGAACACTTTCAGCCCAGACAGGATGATATTCCATGAGATTTCTGTCCTTCCAGCAGGGGTTCCTGGTGAAAGGGGTTGTTCTGGGAATAAGTCACTTATCCTGTGCCAAAGGCAGGTGTCACACTGGGATGGTTCTTGTGGGCCCCTTCCAGGTCAGGATATTCTCTGACACTTTGCACGGAGTCATATTTTCATTTTTAAAAAGGTGTCCAGAACCAAAACGCTGAGGCTGCAAGTGCAGGAACTCTGGGGTTTTGCCAGGAGAAAAGCACATTTTTCAGATGATGATTTCCCACACTTATTTTATAAAAAATAGCACGACCTTGTAATCACAAATGAATTGTACAATGAATGCAGTGGAAATTATTTTTCCCAGCGCACTTGGAAGCTGCAGGAGTTGTGTTCGAGGAGAGCAGAGCTACCTGAGCAGGGCCATCCATCCCTGTGGATTTCTTGGAGACTTTAATACCCTCTATCCAGTCTCCCTGGCAGTAACTTATTTTTAGGAGGTTAAGAGCTCATTAAGATAAGATGGAGTGAAAGATGGAGCACATTGGGAAGGAACTTCACCCATAAACTGATTTAGAGCTCAGTCACATGGCAGGCAGGCCCAGCTTTGCTCACACAGCACACGATAATGACACGTTTCAGGATTGCAGCTGAGAACAAATCTGACAGATCCGCGCACCGTGCAGTCGCGTTGGCTAATGTTGGTTTTAAAACAGCAAAAAAATCGATCCCACTTGGAAATGTTTTCTTGGGAAAGCTGTGAATCTGTCTCAGGATTGCCTGGTAATGGAGCTGGCCCTGCTGGCTGCAGGAGCTGGGGGCCACCTGGTCCATCCACTGGGGACAATTCCCAATGCTGCTCCAGCTCTGGCTCCGCTGTCCTGGAGGATCCCAGCATGGAAACTTCTGTCAGGCTTCCAAGGGAGAGCAGGGACATGGAGCACCCATAACCTGGGCTGGAGATCACCCTGAGCTCCTTCTGAGTGTGTCCAGGGCAGGGAACCCATCTGGGGAAGGGCTCAGCCTGGAGAAAAGCAGGATCCAGAAGGGAAATCTCTGCTGCAGGACCTTCCTCAGACTCCCCTCACTTCTTTTTCCCCTCACGTTTTCTCCCATTTTTTGATTTTCCCCTCACAGCAATGGAGACCCAGAGGGGCTGAAGTGAGGCCAGGAAAGGGAACGGAGCTGGGAAGGGACTGGAGAATTCCTGAGGGATCTGGGAAGGGGCTGGAGAATCCCTGAGGGAGCTGGGAAGGGACTGGAGAATCCCTGAGGGAGCTGGGAAGGGGCTGGAGAATCCCTGAGGGAGCTGGGAAGGGGCTGGAGAATCCCTGAGGGAGCTGGGAAGGGGCTGGAGAATCCCTGAGGGAGCTGGGAAGGGGCTGGAGAATCCCTGAGGGAGCTGGGATGGGCTCAGCCTGGAGCAAAGGAGGATCCCCAGGGATTTTTTCCCTCTCTGGAATTCCCTGCCAGGAGGGGACAGTCCCAGGTTGGGCTCTGCTCCCAGGACCAGGGACAGGAGCAGAGGGAACGGCCTCAGGCTGACCCAGGGCAGCTCAGGGTGGACATCAGGAGAATTTCTAGACAGAAAAGGTTTTCCAGCCCATGGGAGAGGTGGAGTCCCCATTCCTGGAGGGATTTCAAAGCCACGTGGATGTGGCACGTGGGGACATGGGTGGTGCTGGCCTTGGCAGAGCTGGGAACAGTTGGATTAGATGATCTTGGAGGTCTTTTCCAGCCTTATCAATTCCATGATCCTGTGATTCCATCTCCAGGCAGAGATAAGGCTCAGGGTTTAGGAGTTTTTGGGTCATACCTGGATCAGGACAGGTCCCAGAGCTGCTTTTGCCCCTGTGCCAGGGAAGGTGCCCTCCCTGCAGCCCCTCCCTGTCCCGTGGGTGATAAGGTGTGCCTGGCAAAGCTCTCTCTCCGAGGGATTTTGGAACATGCTCTCTCCAAGTCTGAATTTGATCATGTCTTGCTGTGCTGCAAGACATCTGTTTGAGGGGGTTTTTGGAGAGGACTCTGAGATTGCTTCCCACAGTGATGAGTGAAGGGAAAGAAGCTTCCATAGGTGTTCTGCTGGCTGAGTTCCTGCTGGAACAATTATTTCAGTGCTTCTGGGATTTCATTATGGTGTGTAATTAGTGGAGGTGTCAGGAAAATTTGAGCCTGGGATAAGCAGGATTTTATCACTTTAGATCTTAATAAATCAATATTCCGGGATTTAATATTTGGAAGGGGTTTCGAGGTGTGGGTCTGAGCTGGGGCAGAAATTCTGGGTCTGCTCCTTGGAGAAAAAGGCAAAATAATTCCAATGAGGGAGCAGAGCTCGCTCTCCTTACTTTATAATCATCACACATTAAGAATTCACACGCTGACAGCTAAAACAGCTCCGCCAAATTGGGACAGCTGGGTATGTGTCCAACCCCTGTGATCCTTCCTCCTGTCTCTAGTTCACTTCTTAAAATACAGGTTTACGTAACAGGTCACATTTTTTATTTATTTATTTTTTTTTTCTTCTTTCTCCCCAAAAGTTCCTAAATCTTTCTAACTTTTCGGAGAGGTTTCTCAACTTCCAGAATATGCCTGGATAAATTATGCAGGTTGAGGGGTGAGGGGATTGCTCTGAGCTCACACTTTCCTGAGGTACCAGGGGTGCCTTCTGCACAAACCCTCGCAGGGAATCGCTGTGCTTGTCACTGCAGAGCTGGGCCTGGGAGCTGAGCAAGTTTGGGAAACATAAATTCCCTATCAAAACAGAGGAAACAAAACTCTCCTCTTCTGCTTTTCTGTTTTTTGCTGCCAGTGTTTCAGTTTTCTTCTCTTCCAGGGAATTAATTTTGCTGTAGCTAAATGCAACACCTCCTCTGGAATGCCAAGCAGAGGGGGAATACTGCAGCACGTTTCCAGCTTGAAAACAAAATAATTGCTTTAAAAATAGCCTTATATTTCTTCATTTTATGACGTGCTCTCTTTAGACTTGATAATCATCTTTTCTTGTACTCGAGCTACCTTCCCTCCCCACACCCACTCTCTCCTAGCCCCCTGAAATTCGGCAGGAATGGGAGAAGATCTCTCTGGCAGCTTTATTTCCAACCCCGCCACAGGAGATGGAGGCAGCCACTCTTCCAAAGGGTTTGATGGCAGAAGTTTTTCACATTTTTAATGAGATATTAATCTCTTTCAGAAGCATTTTGGTCTCTGCAGCCACGTTTGGACAATCCCTTCTCTAGGGACTGCAGGAGTTTGTAACTCCTGGAGCAAGCAGTGGGGAAGGAGCAGATCCATAGGATTGGCCACATGTGGCTTTCCTTTGAGCATTTTAAAAATGGGCATTTTCACTTAAGAAAAAAAACCCCAAACTCCAGCTGTTCTCCATGGGTGCAGAGGTGTGGGGAGCTGGGAATGAAAGGAACACGAAGCATCGGAGGGATGTGATCAGATAATAAAAATGAAGAGTTCTGGAAGAGCCAGGCTGACAGTTTGGAGCTAACCTGGCTTTCTGCAGCATACCTCAGGAATGACAAACGGGGAGAGCAGGTGGAAACAAATCCTTCCAGCTGCCACAGCCCAGGGGAAGTTGGAAGGAGCCTGGATCCTGCAGGTCCCTGCACGTCATGGGGGGAAGAGGCTGCTTGTTCACAGAGCACTGGTGAAAAGCCCATATTTTCTTAATGCCTTTTTAATGAAAAAAAAAATCAGATGCAGGAGAACTTTCTCATTCCTTCTGTTTTTAGCTTGGCTCTCAAATGTTTCTGAGTTATCTGAGAGCTCCCTGTAATGCTGAGCAATTCAGAAAGAGAGGAGGCCCACTTGGAAAAATCTTTTGGGGAAGGTAAAGGCTTTTGTTTGGCTCTGAATGACTTTTGCAAAGGGAGTTCATTCTTTACATTCTGTTCTTTGTTGTGGCTCGGCCGATTTATGAGTAAACAAAACACTTCATGCCCATTTCTGTGTAGGGTTTGATGAGGATGACGTGCAGAGTTTGAAGGGAAACTTGCAGCTTTTGGGGTGAGTAGAAAAACAAGGCCTGAGAGTGGTGAATTCTTGCTGGGGAGCAGCAGATTGTGCAAGAGTTCTCAAAAAGATAAAAAAAGGAGGGGGATCAGTAATGATTCTGTGTGTTTGCTGTCTTGAGAAACAGGCTGGGAATGAACTGTTCCCTGCTTCGGGCTCTTGTTAAACAAACCCTTCTCCTGGATATTTTCATCCCACTTTCAAGAGACATTTTCCCATCCTACTCAAGAGCATCTAAATCCAAAAGAAGGGTGAGGAAGATGCTGTGAATTTGAAATCACGTGAAATATTGAGAATAATTTCAGTTAATTATTAACTTTCCTGCAGTGCCTGGCCTGTCCTTGCTGCTGGCACAGAGAGCAGAGCTCAGGAAGCACCTCCTTGTTTTTCCTCCTGGATTTCTCGTGGCACAGCCCCCGATTTTCTCGGGGCTCGGTGCAGGTGATTCCCCGTTCCCTCCTGCAGGAATTCACCCCTAATCACAGCTCCCTGTGCATTTGCTGCTGTGATTCATGCAAATCTATTGCAGAGCAGTTTGCTTTCTCCCTCAAAAATCAGAGACAGCAAAAGAGAGAGGGAGGGTTATTTTGGGAGTCCAGAGAATTTTGCTTCCTCTCCATTCCTTACCGTGAGCAATAACCTGAAGGCTTCCCCTGAAAATTTTTGGTGGATGATTCCAATTCTTTAAGATATTATAAAACCTCACAGAAATGTAATTTTTTTATGGTGTCTTTTCAATGAATAGTATTTCATTGTTCATATAAGGACTGAGCTTTTCTCAGGAAAAAATCAGTGTTTTTTTCTAGTGGACGCTCCTTGGCTGGGAATGAGAAGTGTGGCCTTGAGGTCTGGTGATTAAAGGGAGCTTTAAATGTGTGAAACATTTCTCACATTAAAAGTCTGTACAGGGAGAACAGTTATTACCACAATTAACTTTTGTTAAAATGCCTATGATATCCTATTCTGTTTGATTGGATTTATTATATTGCATATATAATATCATAAATACAATTAATATAACATATTATCTATTTTTTTTATAAATCCAAGTCAGAGATTTACTTCACTACAGAAGCAGCATCAGAAAAACAACCATGAGAAACTAAGCTGAGTTTTTTGTCACCTGATTCTGTGCCTTATTTAAATCTTTTCACAGATCTCACTTGAAGATTTCAGTGGTGGTGGCAAAGAGCTCATGGGGGAGAAAAATTATAAAGAATAATCCAAATTATAAATGAGTATCCTGTCCAGGCCTGGGATCTCTCGTGTTAGAAGGACCTGGAGCTGCTGGAGGAAATCCAGAGGAGCCACGGAGCTGCTGCAGGGCTGGAGCCCCTCTGGAGCCAGGCTGGGAGAGCTGGGAATGTTCCCCTGGAGAAGGGAAGGCTCCAGGCAGAGCTCAGAGCCCCTGGCAGGGCCTGAAGGGGCTCCTGGAGAGGACAAGGGCTGGAGGGACAGAACCCAGGGAATGGCTCCCACTGCCAGAGGGCAGGGAGGGATGGGAGATTGGGAACTGGGAATTCCTGGCTGGGCTGGGATTGCCAGAGCAGCTGGGGCTGCCCCTGGATCCCTGGAAGTGTCCAAAGCCAGGCTGGAGCAGCCTGGGACAGTGGAAGGTGTCCCTGGGCATGGCAGGGGGTGGATCCCGATGATCTTTCAGGTCCCTTCCAACCCAAACCAGTCTGGGGTTTCATTCCTGTGATTTCTTTGAGAGCCTCCCACATCATCCAGCTTTGGATGGAGTCAGGCCAGCTCAGCACTCAGTGCTGGAACTGCACGTCAGCTCCTTTTGTCTTTAGTAAGGAATTTTTCCTTCTCTCTGAGTGGTCTCCAAGATCCCAACTCTCCAGGCACAATAATTTCAACAATTTCTGGAGGGGTTCCTTGCAGTGAATTGCAAGTTATTTTGAACAGAGAAATGAACTAGGGCACATCTGTGGGATAATGCACAGAGAAAGGAACCTGGGCACATCTGTGGAATAATGCACAGAGAAATGAGCTAGAGCACATCTGTGGGATAATGCACAGAGAAAGGAACCTGGGCACATCTGTGGAATAATGCACAGAGAAATGAGCTAGAGCACATCTGTGGGATAATGCACAGAGAAAGGAACCTGGGCACATCTGTGGGATAATGCACAGAGAAAGGAACCTGGGCACATCAGTGGGATAATGCACAGAGAAAGGAACTGGAGCACATCTGTGGGATAATGCACAGAGAAAGGAACCTGGGCACATCTGTGGGATAATGCACAGAGAAAGGAACCTGGGCACATCTGTGGGATAATGCACAGAGAAATGAGCTAGGGCACATCTGTGGGATAATGCACAGAGAAAGGAACCTGGGCACATCAGTGGGATAATGCACAGAGAAATGAGCTAGAGCACATCTGTGGGATAATGCACAGAGAAAGGAACCTGGGCACATCTGTGGAATAATGCACAGAGAAATGAGCTAGAGCACATCTGTGGGATAATGCACAGAGAAAGGAACTGGAGCACATCTGTGGGATAATGCACAGAGAAAGGAACTGGAGCACATCTGTGGGATAATGCACAGAGAAATGAACCTGGGCACATCTGTGGATAATGCACAGAGAAAGAGCTGAGCACATCTGTGGGATAATGCACAGAGAACTGGGCACATTGGGAATGCACAGAGAAAGGAACCTGGGCACATCTGTGGGATAATGCACAGAGAAAGGAACCTGGGCACATCTGTGGGATAATGCACAGAGAAAGGAACCTGGGCACATCTGTGGATAATGCACAGAGAATGAGCTAGGGCACATCTGTGGGATAATGCACAGAGAAAGGAACCTGGGCACATCTGTGGGATAATGCACAGAAAGGAACTGGGCACATCTGTGGGATAATGCACAGAGAAAGGAACCTGGAGCACATCTGTGGGATAATGCACAGAGAAAGGAACCTGGGCACATCTGTGGGATAATGCACAGAGAAAGGAACTGGAGCACATGTTCTAGTTCCTTTCTCTGGGATAATGCACTGAAATCCTGAGGAGAAAGGGGGAATCTTTCAGAGCAAACACTGATCCATGTCAATTCCAAATAAGCAGAGCTGAGACAACCGAGCTGAGCCATCCCAGCACTTTGCAGAGTCAGAGAAGGGAACAGGAGACTCAGGAGAGCAGGCACTGGGAGCCAGCAGAGCTCCAAGAAGGAGCTTTGGAATGACAACAACAACAACAACAACAAATCAAGGGGAGAGTTCAACGTCAGCCTGGCAGAATCCCTGGTGTCATCTGCACAGGAGCTGATCTGCCAGAGCCTGCTGCCAATCCCCACATTGCCCTGCCTTCCCAGGTCCCAGGAGTGCAGCTGGGAGCCTCCTGAATTTCATCACCCAGCACTGGCAGCCCGGGAATTTGTCAGCAGGAGCTCCCAGCCCGGCAGTGCCTGTGCAGAGTCCAGGCTCTGCAGGGAAAGGAGATAAACCACAATATTTTCTTACTGCTCTGCTCTTATAGCTGGGTTTTTGAGAGGGATTGATGGCTCGATTGTGATTGGACCTTCATTGTGAAAAAGAGTTGGATATGTGCATATACACACACATACATACATATATATATATATATATATATATACACACACACACACACACACACACACATATATATATATATATATATAATTTCCTGGAAGTGTCCAAGACCAGATTGGACAACCCAGAATAAATATAATAAAATAGATAATATTAATATAAATTACAATTAACAAAAGTTGGATATGTGCATATACACACACACACACACACACACATGCACACATATATTTATATATATATTCCTGGAAGTGTCCAAGGCCAGATTGGACAACCCGGAATAAATATAATAAAATAGATAATATTAATATAAATTACAATTAACAAAAGTTGGATATGTGCATGTATCCCTGGAAGTGTCCAAGGTCAGATTGGCCAAGCTGGACTAAATATAATAAAATAGATAACATTAATATAAATAATATTAAAAACTACTTGGATATGTATATATATTGCAATGCCAGATATATATCCCTGGAAGTGTCCAAGGCCAGATTGGCCAAGTTGGAATAAATATAATAAAATAGATAATATAAATATAAATAATAAAATAGATAATATTAATATAAATAATAATAAAATAGTTGGATATATATATTTATATCTATAGTCCAAGGCCAGATTAGACAACCTGGAACTAAAATTAATAACAACAACAACAACAACAACAACAACAATAATAATAATAATAATAATAATGTTGATATGTGCAAAAAATAGATACACACATATATATCCCTGGAAATGTCCAAGGCCAGGTAGGACAACCTGGAATAGTGGAGAATGTCCCTGCCCATGCCCTGGGATGAGTTGAGGTTTAAGGTCCCTTCCAACCCAAACCATTCCATGATTCTCTGATGATTCTACACAGAAATAGGGGAACATCATCCACTCACATCAATGTTATTTTCTATTCTTTGCTTTTTTTCTGCCTAGCTCTAAACAACTCTTATTTCCCACCAAGCAATACCTGAATGCCAAAATCTTGTTGATCTATTATTCAATTGATTTTTAAAAATCTTATTTAAACATGCTAGAAATCCATCAGCAACATTTTTATTTTACATCTCTAGACTTGTGAAAAGTAAGGAAGCATTGCTTTGATAAATAGAGGTCTGTTTAAAGTAGTTTGCTGAAGACCACGTAGGAAATCTCATTTTTAGCAATGGTCTGTGGACTCATCTCTTTTTAACTGAGTATTTGAGAAATTCTGGGCAAAACTGTGCCTCAAAGGCGAAGCTCTGAAGCCATATCTGTGTGGAAGAAAGGGAGACCTAAGAACAAAAAAGTCATTTTTCATTTGGAGTTCACTTTGTAATATCTGGGAAGCACATTTTGCAGTGGGAAGGCTGCCAAAAGCCTGGCTGTGTAGTAAATAAACATTTTGGGGGAAAGCTGGCTGAGAGATGATGGTTGGGGAAGGAGGATCTGAATGCCTGCTTATTCCTTTATTTATTCTCATTAATTCTGACCCGGTGTGTGGCACCTCTGTCTGTGGGGTGGATAACTGACAGGTTCATCCTCCTGGATCCCTGGGAGTGGCCAAGGCCAGGCTGGATCTTGGAGCACCCTGGGGTGGTGAAAGTGTTCAAGGGTGGGACGGGATGAGATTTATGGTCCCTTCCAACCCAAACCATTCTATCAAAATCAGAATAACCAAAATGGTGCCGTGGTTGCAGGTGCAGACTCCTCCTGCTCTGAAATGTGGTCTGAGGGAGCCCCATCCCACGGGGAGAGAGCAGCAAATCCCAGGGTGTTGCTGTCTCCTCCTGGCACCCAGATCCTGCTGAGTGGGATCTGCTCAGGACTGGAACTGTCACACACAAAGGGGACAAAACGTGGATTTTTAGGTTAAAAGGATGACAAAAACACGTCTGAGGAAAGGTCAGACCCCGCTATTTGCCATGCTCTGTGGACATTTGGGACTGATGACAAAGGAGGATGCCAGGACCTCCTTTCTTGTTTTGCCTGGGGGTGCTCAGCCTGGAGAAAAGGAGACTCAGGGGTGCCCCCATCCCTCTCACAGCTCCTGGAAGGTGCCTGTGCTCAGCTGGGCTGGGCTCTGTCTGCAGGGACTGACACAACCAGAGCTCACAGCCTCCAGCTGTGCCAAGGGAAATGCAGGTTGGATAGCAGGGAAAAGTTTTTTACAGAAAGGGTGAGAAAGTTCTGGGGAGGTGGCGCAGTCCCCATCCCTGGGGGTGTTTAACAGAGCCTGGAGGTGGCACTGGGTGCCAGGGTTTGGCCGAGCTGCTGGGGCTGGGCTGGACTCGATGATGCTGAAAGTCTCTCCCAGCCTGGTCATTCTGTGATTCTGTGAATTCCCTGGCTGGTGCTCTGGGTTGAATTAAGATCAATAACTTCTCTCACTTTGATCAAACTGTGCCTTACCCTGCTGGATCCCACTTGGCAGAGCTCCTGGTGCAATAACTGCTGGAATTTGATTGCTGCCTCCGGCACAGCCGCCCTGCTGGGGAGCACAGAGCTGCTCTGAGGGCTGCCCTGAAGGAGCCTCAGCCCAGCACGTGCTGAGGAAGGCACAAATTTAGAGCTGGGCTTTCCCAGCCTCTCATCATTCCAGGAGCTGGGAGCTGATTCAGGCACTGGATCTCGCTGGGGTTATTCATCCCATCTGAAATCCCTGCAGTGCCTGGGAACAGCAGAGCTCTGCTTGCCACTCTGTGTGCTCTGCCCCCTAAAATTTTAGTAAATTTTGAAGTCATTGGCTTTGCCATTGTGAGAAGTGCATAATATGAGAGTTCACTTTTTATATATTTATTTCTATACATTAACTCGGTGACAACTAATGGGAAAAAAAAAGTGCATTGCATTTTAAAAAAAGTCCAATTAAAAACCAAACCCCTGCTTGCTTTGCAATGTTAACAGAGAAATTATCCTGCCTTTTGCTAGCAGAGACACTGGCACTGAAAAATTTTTCCCTCTTTCTCTCCCATCCCTTTTTCTGGACTTTTCACAAAGTCCAGGTGCATCCATGGAGCTGAATCCTATTTCACTTTCCTCCCCAGCTCGGGGAAGATAAAGCCAAAATCCTTTTGCTGGCCATAAGTAAATAAATAAAGAAACAAACAAACTCAGCAGTTCAAGTATGTGTGGCATCCTGCTTTCCCTGAGCAGGCAGTGCAAACAAACAAAGCAGCCTTTCCCCCCTCCTGCTGCAGAACTCTGCCAATTGATACTGGAGTAGGAATATTAACACATGCCCGCTCCAAAATGTGATACCCTTTGGGGTCTTGGAGATGAGCTCCTCTGAAGTGCTTTTTTCTTCTGCTGCCTGACAAGGTTTTTGGCTCCACTTCAGTCTGGTAAGGAGACAGCTGCTCAACTTCTGACACAAATGAAGAAAATTGATGAGATGCCATCTCCAAAATTCCCTTTTTCCTGGCAGGCACTTCTAGGCTGAGTGCTAGGAGTCACTCAAAGGTTTGGGATTTTTTTTTTTTTTTTTTAAGCTTTAGTTAGGGCAGGATTTGGGGTTTTCTTTGTTGGCTGGGCTGTTTCTAATAATGCTCAACAAATGCACAGAACCTGAATCTTTGGGAGCATGAACAAGATCCCAGAATTTACACTTCCACTCACACAGCTTGTTTGCTGTTGTGCACTGAATTATATCCATGGCTTTGCATAATTCTGAGCAATTTATTTATCTCTGTTTGCTGTGGGAGTGCAGGTGACAGAATCTGCAGGGGGCCCTGTAAGGAGGGGTCCTCTTGGGGTGTTTCTGTGAGTCTGGGTTTTCCCAGGATATTTTTTTGGAGGGCAGGGATGGGGTGGTGTGACCAAGAGGAATAATGGCAGTAGCTCCCAGAATCTGTGTGCCCACTGTGACATTCCCCTGATCCTCTCCCGAGTGGGAGATGCTCTCAGGATTTTGAAGGCCACTCGTTACAGGGAAAATGTGTTTATTTTTCAGCTGAGCACAAAGGAAACTGCTCTCATTGTGCTTCACTGCCATGGTTTTCCTGCTCCTCAGGATAACAAAAACTACATTTTCCACGTTCCTCTTGAACTATTTCCTCTGAGTTTCATCTACAAAAGACCTCAGCTGTGTAAAGTGCACCTTCAGTCCTGTCTGGCTAAAAAAGCATTAAATTTATTGCATTGGAAACAAACCCCTGTGCTAGTCCAGCTTCAGGCTTTATGTCACTTCATGATTATCTCGATTGTGGCAAAGGCTTTGGGTTTGACACACGCTCTGCTGTTCCTTTTTAAACCTCCCTGGAAAAGCAGCCATGGAAAGCTCTGAATAATGCACATGACATATGCTGCCTGTCTCTCAGAGGGAGCTGAAGAACCTAACAGCAATTTGCATTTTTGGAGCTGCAAAAGAGAAGCAGGAAACTTTAGGCAGGAGTTTTTGGGACTTTGAGGTCAAACCAAGGAGAGGAGTTCAGAGAGAGATGGGAACTGGATGGAGAACAGAGGCTGGAGCACAGAGCTGGCCTGAAATGAAATAAAATCCAGTTGATGTCTCTATAAATTCATAAAGACATCGTTTTCCTTGGGATGAAAAAATTTGGGTCCCATCTGGCAAACTTCAAGGAACAGGCACAGGATCTCCTCTCTGTCCATGTAGGGAAAGGCTGATAAAGGTGGGGCTGACGATTTCTCACGGCAGTAAATGATGGCTCAGTGCTCACCTGAGCTCTGTGTTCTTTCTCAAAGTGGAATTATTAATTAACACCAATTGTCATTAGCCTCTACTGTTGTTAGCATTCCCTGAAACCTTGTGGGAGATGGGTGATTCCTTTGCAGCAGCTGGAAGTAGAACACACAGTGGTAAAAATGCCTTGGTTATTGGAGAAGGTAAAAAAGCCTTAACAAATATCATGGAATCCTGGAATGGTTTGGGTTGGGAAGGACCTTAAAGCCCATCCAGTGCCACCCTTGCCATGGCAGGGACACCTCCCACTGTCTCAGGCTGCTCCAAGCCCTGTCCAGCCTGGCCTTGGGCACTGCCAGGGATCCAGGGGCAGCCACAGCTGCTCTGGGCACCTGTGCCAGGGCCTGCCCACCCTGCCAGGGAACAATTCCTTCCCAATATCAAATTCTGCATTGAATCCTGGCTGTTATTAATCCAGTATTTTGTAGAGGTAACCACACACACTCTGATGAGCAACTCTGAGAGAAAAAGATTAAATAACAAATTGAGGTTTGCATTTTGGTTTTTCTTAATACAAGAAATTAATTTACAAAAATCAAATACTGCACCCCCAAACCCCATTTTCACTTCCATTCCTCATTGCAAACTAGTGACAGGCACAATCAAAAATTCCACTTTTGGGAGGAATTTTTGGATGAATTCTGCAGTCAGCTCATGGAATGGCATTTGGAGGTGGCCGCTCTGTGACAAGAGAGGCTGTGGGGACACTGCTGCCCCTCCCTGCCTCATCCCAGCGCCACCAACTTTGCCTCCATTAGTGACTGGTGTGGGATATTCTTGGGCTGTATTAACTGGGAGCCCCAGTTTTGGTGTTTTCATCCCAAACAAGCCCCTTTTTGTTGTTGTTGTTCTGTTTCTTGTCCAGCTGAGCTCTCCCAGAGCGGAGGGCGCGGTTCGGAGCTGGTGCAGGTGGGAGCACAGGACTCGTGCAGCAGAATTTACCTTTTTTAAAATATTCCCCCAGCTCCTTTGTCTCTTGGCAACTGCAAAAATAACTCCATCAAGAATAAACCTGCAAACAAGGGCGAAGAAGCAGAACTGTGTGAAGACATGAAATACTCTCGTTTAAATAGTGCTGGAAAGCTATTTCCTCCCCCTGTACCCTTCCAGGGCTGGAATGATGTGCTCTGATTCCTAAACACAAATCCTGACTTGCATAAATTCAGAGATTTCATCTGTGCAGAGCTGCAAATTGCTGGGATAGTAATACCTGGATATTTTATGGCACATCCTTAAGTCAATAGGCAAAAGGGTTCTGAATAAAAGCCTTAAAATTACCTCATGAATTATTAACTCTTCCCTGTATTACCTTTGAATTATAAAAGCCTGGAAAAATAGGAAGGAGAATTGAAAACATCAATCTCAGGTTCTTTAAAAACGTAATACTGATCATTTGTGCAGTGTACAAATCTTTTATTAAAGATAAAGAGGAAGCCATACTTTTTTATTAACTCCAGGATGCGTTCAATCCACATGATTAAAAATCTCATTACTGACTCGAGTCAGGGAAATGATTTATTGCTGAAACAAAACAGGAGGTGTTTTGCTGCCCAAAGCTGTATTTATGGTTAAAAGACCCTCTCAATTTGGATCTCCTTTTCTGGGTTAGGATTGGGTTTTCCTGAGAATGATGGAGTTTCACTCCAGCCTGAAGCTGAATCACTGCTACCTTAAGAGGGAGAGCCTGAGGTAAAATTATAGGTACCAAGAGATATTTTCCTCTGGTAAATTCAGCTGGAGCAAATGATTTTGTCTGATTAGGTAAGAGGATGTGCAGAAAAAAAAGATTAAAAAAAAAATCAGGATTTTACACGTAGTTACCATTCAAGTGGAGCTAATTCTGTAAAGCAAGTGTAGATATTTTAGGGCTTCTTCATGTATAACATATACTAATATTTCCTGATCACTGCAGGAGGGGTTTACTGTTCTAAAGAAGCCTTTGAAGCCTCATTTTACAACAATAAAAAAATCATCAACCCAACGATATTTTTTTCCCAGAAATACCATCCTACTTTGGGAGGTACATCTGCAGATCACAGACAATATTTTTGTCCTGCTGTACCTGGAGCAGGTCAAATATTTTGTGTTGTGTTAGGCAGCAGCTCTATGGGTGAATTGTCCTCAATGTCTTAAACACTGAATTATGCCCAGCACAAGTTCCAGGACTATTTATATCCCACCCTACAATGTCAAATGGAGATAATACTGAATTTATTTACGTCACAGCAGCTGTGGAGAAACTGGGTTAGACACACTTGCATATAAAGACAAGACATTAAATGGTGCCATCAATTCCTGCAAGCCAGCAGAAATAGCTTTTCTCTTCCTGATCCCCATGCCTGGATGGCTCCCAAGGCTGAGAGCGAGTTTTGCACATCCCACAGGAAGTTTGGATTCTCTCCTGCGCCGTGGGTGGAAAATGCCTGGTATTATGGTGACAGGTGCAATAGGTATTGAAACGTAAACCTCTCCCTGCTCCTGGGGAACATATTGCCAGTCCTGGGCTCTGCTCCAGAGGGGTGTTTGGGGAGAAATTACAGATCTTGAGGTAGAGAAACAGTGCTGGAAATAGGTTGCCTTCAAAGAAAAAAAAAAAAAAATAAATTGGCAGCTTTTCAGCTGTTCAAAATGTTAGGAGTGGGGAAGATGGAGCTGGAGGCTCGGGGAGCAGAGAGAGGAGCATCGTGGGCTGGGAAGGTGTGGCAGAGATCTGGGGCTCAGCCACCGCTGGCACTCTGGGGGGGTTCTGTTGGAGCCCTGGCTGCTGGGAATTTTCCACTTTCTGTGCTGCCAGGCACTGACCCCCAGGAGACCTTAAAGGTGACTCTTAGGAAGAGCAAAACAAGAAAAATGCCTCCAAACCATCTTTTTAAAAATCTCCTTTAAGTCTATCCCTAAAGTGGGCTTTGTTGTCGAAGCTGTGGCAGTTGAGGGAGGCTCCTCAAGAGAACAAGAAGTTGTTTTCTCTGGGAAATATTCTTTATTTTTGGGTCCTCTATTTGCTGCTGAGTGTTGCTGTGTTTTCATTCCCATCTGGAAGGCACAATCTCCCTCTGAAATCTCCGTGGCGGCTGTGTGAAACAGCACCAAAGGAGCTGATAAGGAAAACATTCCACAGCTGATGGAGATGAACCAGGAGCTCTGGAGATCCTGCTCCCCCCCTGGAGGAATTTCTGCCTGCAAATCCACTCCATGCCAATATCTACTCAGCCTGAACCTTTCAGGATTCCTCCAGCTTTCCAAGGAGTGTGCTGGGCTGGGTTGGGAGTGTCATGTCCCTGTTTTTGGTCTTGGAGAGGCACCTTGGAGACCCCCAGCACCAATATTTTGCTTCACTGGGATGCTGCTGTTGGGTGCTCACTAAAGCAAACCCAGACTGGGTTTGCTATTTCTTGGGTTCTGTTGAGAATGAAAAAACATGAATTAGACAAGATGAATTTTAAAAAGATGTGCTAATGTACATGATAAATGGGATAAATGCTCAGTTTGGAGCTTACATGGATTTTTTTGTTTTTCAGGAATATGCTTTGCAACTCACAGCCCAAATTCCTGCAACCTGGATTTCATCTACCAGACCCTGATTTTTCTCTTCATAAATCCTTGGGAGAGTTTGAATTCTGTGATTTGGCTTGAGTTTAACTTCACTGTGCTGTAACTGCAACGGAAAGTTATCGTGCAGGTTATCGGAAAATCCCATTTGGAAAATCTGAGGGAGACACAACAGCTTGAAAAAGGAATGGGGGAAAATCACAGAGCTAAGTAGGCACCCAAATAGTCTGTCTAAAAACTATCAGAGTGATAAGTTTGGATTAGGGTCTAATTTACAGCTTCTATATATTGTAACTTTACCCGTGGAACACCGAGTCGATGTCAATGATTTGACATTGCTTTCAAAAAGTACAATTACAGTATATTCCACACAAGAGTTATGTTTCACAGGAGCCCTTTGTTAGACTTGGCAATAAGTCTGACACAGCTTGGTTCAGAGCTGAGTGTTTCACATTTTTCCCCCAATTCATCGCTCAATAGGATGCTCAGAAGACAAAAAGTTGATCAGTCAAACCTGAATTTAATTGTATTTATTTGTGTTCTTGTGCCTCCTCCTTTACATGGAGAGATTGGGAAGGATGAAAAGTTTTCCAGGTCGAGGCAGGAATATGTGCCAGACCTGAAGAGGTGCATCTCTGATAGGTGTGTGAGAACTCAAGAAACACCACAAATACCCTAAAAACAGAGCTGTGAAGAAGAGCGTGGTGCTGAAAGGGAAATAAAATGTGTATTTTTGTCAACGTCTGCCTCGTGTGAGAACAGATCCCTTCAGATCTGCCCTCTTTGTGGGGAGAGCTGTGACAAGGGCTCTTTGTTCAGCCTTTACCTGGTGGCTCCTCAAATATCCCTGTGGCTTTTCAGCCTGGCTTTGTGTCTTGGTATGAGCCCTGGGGCTGTGGATGGTTCTGGTTTTCACCTCATCCCGTGCCAGAACAATTCCTCTCTGAAACCAGGGCTGGGAAAAGCAAAGACTGAAATGGAAAACAATATAGATAATGTATATAAAACCCTACACTATAGAGGGTCTTCCTGCTGTGTTTTCACCCCAAATGAGAGACAGCCACAGGGAAATGTTCACATTCTGGTCTATAAATGATGTGTGGGGCCATGAAGTTCCTTATCCTGAAAAACCCAACATTTAAATATGGAAATAAGGCCTCCTATGGAGAGTTCAAGCAGATTAAGCAGGTAACTCCTGGTATTTCTTATGGAAAATTTTACATCTTCAGCTGAAGGCTCATCCTGCTGAAACCACTGCTGGTGATTATTGTGCAGGAGACACTCACCTGTCTCCTTCCAGCCAATGCTCTCAGGTAGTTCGTGGATGTAAGGATGTGTGCAGTGCTCCAGGTTCTCCTGGCAGCACCTTCTCCCTCTCCAGTTTAATACTGGGAGTAGAAGAACGTTGAGAGCTGCATTATAATTCCTGTATTCTGGTGGTGAAAACCTCCTGCTTGTCAGGACATTCCCCACAGAATGTCTGGAGAATCCCTCTTGTGTGACATGGGACTGAACTGACAGAAAAGGGGGGGAAAAAAAAGTCACAAACCCCAGATTCTCCATGAAACATCGTTCTAGAGTGTTTTTGAGGCATCTGAGCACAAAAGTTGGATGCTGTTGAGTTCCAGGTTCAGCTGGGAGAGCTGATCTTGTGCAGTGGGGCAGCTCAGTGGTCAGTCCTCCACTGCTCCCTGCCCCACTTTTGGGAATCCCACAACCTGCCTGGCAGCAGGCAGTTCAGGAATTCTGGGATTGTCTGGTGCTTTTGGATTCACTGCCCTAAAAACGATGCCATTTTTGACAGATGTGTCAGCTTTGTCACAGGTCTGAGGTGATCCCAGCAAGATATTGGCTTAAAAATACAAATTTTGGGGACACAAGAGTGAAACCAAATAATAATAATTTCTGTTAATATTATCCTCATAATAAACTGTTCAATTTGCTGTTATTTCCCCACAGTTTTCAGCTCTTTGGGATTGGTGTCTGTCTCTAGCAGGTTCTGAAGGACATTTGCTGGGATGTTCCAGGAGCAGAGATCCCAACCTTGCCGTGATTTACTTTGGGAATGAGGGGATTCCTTCAAATTCCCTCTGTGGCACTGCTGTGGTGTGAAGGTGCTAAAGCAGCAGCTTAATGAGGTAATTATAATTAATATTACACAGGGGTTTAGAGCCCTCAGGCAGGAGGCTCAGCATCATGGCCTAACTCTTGATTTAAGGGAGCATCTCGAATACATTATTTACATCAGATATCAGACCTGCTGTGCCAGTGACTGCGAGCCAGGGGATTTATTAGCACCAGATCTATTTATTTGGAAGAAATTCTGTGTAATGAGCGAAGCTGCAAGCTCAGTTTGGAAATAAATAGATGTTAATATCAGATAAATGATAGATAAGTTCAGCCTGGCTCCCGGGGAGATCAGGGCAAAAGCTCTGCTGGAGATTTTATGTTAATTCAGAGATATTTTATTTATTTTTAATGTTAATTCAGGGATATTTTATTTATTTTTAATGTTAATTCAGGGGTATTTTGTGTCACCAGTCTTGTGACACTTTGGGCTTCTGGAATCTCATTGCAGAGTTCTTCTGGGTTTTGAGAATTTCAGCTCTTCTTGTGTTCAGTGAAATACACTTGCCTCACCTCAAGTAGCTTCCAAAGCTTTAACCCCTTTTTGTTCCTTGATGAGTGAAACCATTTGTGGCTGTGGGAGGGGCACAGAGGTCCTCAGGTGCAGCTCTCACCTCAAATGGGGGTTATTGAGTCCAGCTGACAAAAGCCTCAATGTTTTGCAGGTCCCCAGAACTCTTTCTGTGGAAGGAGATTCTGGTTTAATCCAATTTTAAACATCCTTTTTTTTTTACCTTGAATGTCTATGAAGTTCTTTGGTTTTCCTGTTAATATTTGGTGTTATTCCTGCTGGTATCATGGACAGTTTTTCAGGTAAGGCTGAGCAAATTTTTCTTTACAACTCCTGGCAGGAGGTTGTGATGAGGTGGGGGCTGCCTCTCCTCTTGGGCAGCCAGTGACACACCGATGCCTCAGGGTTTAGATTTCTGTTTTGCAGGCTCTGTGCTGCTTTAGTGTGTGAGTCTGGGCTTCATATTATGGGATGGTGAGCTCTGTGCCCAGAGCAGGGAGACAAAACAATTCCTGCTCCAGCTGGGCACCAAGGACAAATGAGCCAAATCTCAGGCCAGGAGCACAAACCCCGTGGGCTGGAGAGAGAAAAACAAGCAGGGTGGGAGTGCCTGGGCTAAAGCTGGGCTGGGACAATGAACTGCAAGGTGGGAATGGAGCAGAGCTGATCCCAGGGAGAGACCCCGGGAGCGCTGGTGCATTTTGGGGCCATTTTGGGTCATCTTGGGGGCAGCCCTGGCTGGGCTCTGGTGCTGCCCCAGGTGGGTCCATGGAGGAGATCCTTGAATCAATCCCTGCTTTGTTCTGGGACTCTGCTCTGGGGCAGCCTGAACAGGGCATCAGCAGGACAAAGAGAAATATTTTCACCAGGGGAGGCCTGGATTAGATATTAGGAAAAAATTCTTCACTGAAAGACTGATCAGGCTTTGGAATGGGGAAGTGGTGGAGTCACCATTGCTGGAAGTCTTCAAAAATGAGTAGAAGTGGCACTTGGTGGGTGATGTGGTTTAGTGGGAGTGGAGGTGTTGGGTCAAAGGTTGGACTTGGTGATTTTGGAGGTGTTTTCCAACCTTTATGTGATAGCCAAACGGAACAACAAGTGGAATAACTGAAGGAAATATGGGAAAAGCCTGAATGTGGCAATGCTGAACCCTGATCCAGAAGGTGCCCTTGTGCCTGCCACAAACACTGCATGAACACCTTGTAAATTCTGGATCTGGGGCTTGTGTGGTAACTTTCCTGTGGATTAAGATTTCCCAAAATACAAGGGATTGGTTCCCCTGAAATGCTGGCACTTTGGTTTTTCTCTCCCTCCTGCCATGGACAGACATCTGCAGTTTCCCCTGGCGGTGTGAGGAGAGTGCACTGAGTGAAATTAGGACTCACATTTTGCTGTGTTTGCTCCAAGAGTGAAAAATTCATGGCTCCAGGTGACATGGGTGTGCCACAAAGATCAGCCTGGGCTGTGGCTGGAGCTCTCCTGAGGCAGGAACTTGGCTCATGTCCCTGGAATCTGGTGTCCCAAAGCCAGCAGAAAAACTCCTTCCATCAGCACCTGCTCCCACTGCAGGGCTCAGCCAGAGGAGGCACAGCTCACACAGAAAGGAGATTTTCTGTTGGTGCTGCAGGTGAAGTGAGGGGAAAACAGAGTTGTGCTGATGCTGCTGTCCTTTGCTGGGGTGTTGCTGCTGAGGCCAGAAATTCCTTGAGCCGTAAAGGGAGGTGGGTTCTTTGTGAGTTCAAAGCTTAATTCCATAAAGGAGAAGGAAATTTGTGCATCACCTTTCTCTTCTGTGCCCTGGTCCTGCATGCAGCATTTAGATCAGTAAGTTTGGGGATGAATCCACTGTTCTCTGTGGTGGGATGGACCATCAGGCAGCCTGGGTAAGGATCTGGATAAATAACTTCTGGGAATGCAATCCAGGTCAAAGCCATCTTCACTCTGCTTCTACTTAGCCCTTTAATTTATTAGTATGTTTTCAAAAATAATTTCTTGGCAGCACTTGGGGGTGGGGGGTGCAGCCCACTGAGCTGCAGCTAAGCAGGATTGATGGTTTGCTCCCCACCCAGCCCTGTTTAATTAGGCTGTTACTATTTCCTGCCCCTCATTACAGCTCTGCAAACAAATTATTAGCAAAGCACAGAGGAATACAAGCTGCTAATTTGTTTGGGTCTCTGCTGGAAAATTGCAATTGTACCTATTGCTTTTCAAAGTGTTTTATGGGGCCTGACACACAGCTTGGTTATCTGACTGTTGCTTTTCAGGGGAGTGGGCTTTGGCTGGATTATTAATTATGCTTAACTGTATATATATTAATTATATTTATATACATACACACATAACATAATATAATATATAATTATATATTAATATATAATATATATATATATATATATTAATAATGATGATTATATTTTATAATCTATTATAATTATCTACTAATATTAATAATATTATATATATATTTAATCTATATTTAAATATATATATTTATATATATATATTTTATTATATTTTTATACAGAGAGAGGGGTTCAGGTGGATGCAGACCAGGAGGGTTTCTGCATTCCATGGCTGCATGGAATGCAGAAACGAGGGAAAATGGGAATTTTGAGCAGAGGTGAAGCAGCACATGTTAAATTCTGAGAAGACAAGTGGTGATTTTAGGCTGGGTGAAACCCCAGGTCAGGGCAGTGCAGCAGTACAGAATTCTGGCAGGGGTTTGTCTGCCAGGAGGGGAAAAAATAACCACAAAACCAGGAAAAGAAAGGAATTCTGTTTGTGCCTTTGTGGTTTGAGATTTAAGAATGGCAAGAGGAACAAATTCACAGCTGTGGGATGGGTTCAAGGTGGAAGGAGCCACAGTCACAGGAGGGTGGCAAAGGCAGGGAAACAGCCAAGGAGACACCCTGGTAAAAGGTTTACACTGCACTGAGTCCCTGAAATTACAGTAATTAATTACATTAATCAAGGTAATTAATTCACATTGAATTAATGTAAATTTATTAATTGGTTTTACAGATTCTTACAGCATTTTAAAATTTTCAGTTTGAAAGTCGACCTTTTTGTCATTAAAGAGTGTGAAATATTCACAGTAATGACCCAAAGTTGCTTGGTTTATCCTCATTACACATTAACTTCATTCATTAACTGTGTGGGTTTGGGGATGCTCTCTGGGGGAGGAAGAAGGTTTATTCTGAATTAACAACACCTCTCTCCTCCCTCAATTTTCTGTTTCTGTGAGGTTTTGTGATGTTTATTATTTTGCAAGGTTTGGGTCTCCTAAATTTGAGAAAAAACTGCAGACAACAACATCCAGCATGGCCTTGAATATCTCCATGGATGGGCAACCCACCACTTCTCTGGGCAACCTCTTGTTCAGTACAATTAACAATAATGTTGATTCTGGAATTTGGGTTGGAATAGGATTGTATTTCAATTTGAATTCCTCTTTGAAATTCAAAATTTTTTATATCCTGACCAAATCAAACCTGTGTGTGGAAGGTGGGCTGGGGAGAACTCAGATCATGAGCTAAAGAACCAAAGTTCTGGGCCAGAACTTTGTGACCTCTTTTGGGTGAGTATTGGCACCAATATTTCTGTGCTCTCCTAATGAGTCATGCAGGGAGAGCAGGAGCTGGGATTCAGTTTGAGATCCTCCAGCTTGAGACAAGGAGCAGAAACAGCACAGGAATTTACAGGAAGGGAGCGGATGATGTTTAAACATTGCTCCATCCTTCCTAGAGTGTGTGAAACGACAGCTGAGATTAAAGCAGGCTGTCTCTGATTTCACAATATCCCAGTTCCTGTGACCCTGTAAGATGGGGAAAGTCAGCTGCTGGCACGAGGCTGAGCAGAGAGGTTTGGAAGGGGCTGGGTTTGTGCAGCACAGCTCGGCCAGGACCTTCTTCGAGAGCCTGGTGGTGTTTGCAAAAACTCTTTTTCTCCAGGGGCAGCCAAGGGGGGTTTGGAGCCCTGGGGCTGGATCCCTTCAAGAGCCTGGTGGTGTTTGCTAAAACCCCTTTTCTCCAGGGGCAGCCAGAGGGGGGTTTGGAGCCCTGGGGCTGGATCCCTTCAAGAGCCTGGTGGTGTTTGCAAAAACCCCTTTTCTCCAGGGGCAGCCAGGGGGGTTTGGAGCCCTGGGGCTGGATCCCTTCAAGAGCCTGGTGGTGTTTGCAAAAACCCCTTTTCTCCAGGGGCAGCCAAGGGGGGTTTGGAGCCCTGGGGCTGGATCCCTTTGAGAGTCTGGTGGTGTTTGCAAAAACCCCTTTTCTGCAGGGGCAGCCGGGGGGGGTTTGGAGCCCTGGGGCTGGATCCCTTTGAGAGTCTGGTGGTGTTTGCTAAAACCCCTTTTCTCCAGGGGCAGCCAAGGGGGGTTTGGAGCCCTGGGGCTGGATCCCTTTGAGAGTCTGGTGGTGTTTGCAAAAACCCCTTTTCTGCAGGGGCAGCCGGGGGGGGTTTGGAGCCCTGGGCTGGATCCCTTCAAGAGCCTGGTGGTGTTTGCTAAAACCCCTTTTCTGCAGGGGCAGCCGGGGGGGGTTTGGAGCCCTGGGGCTGGATCCCTTCAAGAGCCTGGTGGTGTTTGCAAAAACCCCTTTTCTCCAGGGGCAGCCGGGGGGGTTTGGAGCCCTGGGCTGGATCCCTTTGAGAGTCTGGTGGTGTTTGCAAAAACCCCTTTTCTCCAGGGGCAGCCAGGGGGGGTTTGGAGCCCTGGGGCTGCATCCCTTCCTGGGCAGTGTAGGACACAGGGCAGCCAGTCCCACAGGCTGCAGGGTTACATCCCTGAGCTGCTGCTGGAACACTGCTCCTTCCTGTGACTTCTGTCCTGCATCCTCCTGGGGGAGCTGATTCCAGAGGGGACAGAAGAAATCCAAATATTTCCTGCAGGGAAGGAATTCCTTCTGAGCTCTGACAAGCCAAATAATATCAGCAACAACCTTAATGACAGAGCAAAATTTATGTCTGCAGACTTTGCCACCTGTTCTGGGGTTAAAAAATGATGAGTAACAAGTTTTCTGGTTCCTTGTGCAGGTGGATGTGGGACTGAGCTGCTTCCAGCACCTCTGGGATTTTTTATTTCTCAGATGTGGAACATCCAAAAATGTTTTCCCTTTTTGTAGGGGAACTTAGAGGGTTTAGGGGGAGTCCTGTCAGCTGCTCCTGAATTAATTAATAATAGCTGAGGCTTCCCTGTGAGGGTGGTGAGGCCCTGGCACAGGTTGCTCAGAAAAGCTGTGGCCAGGTTGGATGGGGCTGGGAGCAGCCTGGGACAGTTGGGATGGAATGGGGACACAAGGAAGGTGGCCCTGCCCATGGCAGGAGATTTGGAATGAGAGGAGATGCAAGGTCCCACCCCACCCACCCATCCATGATTCCAGCCCATGTGTCTCCTTACAGCACCTCAGCCATGACCAGGGCACTCCAGGGACCCCAGGGCTGCCTCTCCCTCCCTTGTGAAATCTCCTTTGCCCTGGAAATGCCTCAGGGACCTCCTTCATCCCACTTCAGCAACCAGGACATCTCCAGAATCAGTCACAAATAAATGGTTTTTGTTTTGGTTTTGGAACAGCATCACCTTCCAGACCCCTGGAGGACAAGCTCAGAAGTTGTTGTGTTCTGGATCTGCAGCCACGGCAAACAACAGCACTGGGGGGGGACAGCAGAAGGGAAACATTTTTCATTTTAAATTATACCCAGCTTTCTTAAAGCAAATTAAACTGCACTTAACCAAAGAATACAGATAACAGTATTAAGAACAATAGAACATTTTAATTACTAAGAAAAACAAATGTCCATGTCTGTAGCTGTAATTAAGGGCGAGCTGGATTGGCTGTGCATTAGTGTGACTGGTATGTCTGAGGTACTGTAATTGCCCCAATCCATCAGGGCCTTCAGCCTTGACATCCTGGGCATGGAGAGGCTGCATGGGAAGGCAGGAATGGGCTGAGGCTCTTGGATGGGGTGCCTGAGCAGGGATGGGGCAGAGCTGCTGCTGGTTTTCACCACAGCCCAGCCTGGGAGTTCCAGCTGTGCTCCAGGCATGAGCCATGAGCTCCCTGGAGCTCTGGGTGATGGAGACTCCATCTCTGGGGTGTGAGGGCTCGGGGGACACCGTGGGGATGGGAGACAAAGCTGGGCTTTGCTGGAGCTCTCTGTCCTCCCACTCACAGGAAGGGGTTGGGGAAAGAGGGGATGGAGGAAATTGCTTTGAGTTAAACCAGCAAAGGTTTAGGTTGGTCATTAGGGAAAATTCCTTCATGGAAAGGGTTGTCCAGCCCTGGCACAGCTGCCCAGGGCAGTGGTGGAGTCCCTGGAAATGAAATCCCTGGATTTCCCTGGTGAAAAAAATTGAAATAAAATCCCTCTTTTTTTTTTTTTTTTTTTTTTTTTTTTAAAACCAAGGAAATCCCTGGTGAAACCCTGGATCAATCACCTTGAATTCATTTCCAAGCAGAATTTTCCTCTGGCTGGAAAGGGCAGGGATGGTGTTTTGTCCAGAAATCCCAGTAAAACGTAGGGAACAACTTCCTTTGAGATGTAACTCTGCTCTGGCTTAGGGCAGCAGGTGGGAAGAGAGAAAGACATTTCTTCCACTGCTCCTCCTGCTGAGGCCTTTCAGCTCCCAAAAGAGTGGGAGAGCTTTGTCAGGAGAACTGCTGGGGAATGGTTAATTCCTGGCTCTGGATGCACATTCCAGAGATGCCATTGCTGGTGTGTTTAAGCCATAAAACCCAAATGGTGATTGCAGCAGGGCTGGTGTGGTGGCACAGGGTGAGGAATGAGTGACTTCAGTGACTGGGGAGCTCTAAATCCACTGCCTGCTCTAAGGAGATGGAGTTAAAAAATCAGGAAAAAAGAGCAAGTGGAACAGGTAGAAATGTCAGTTTACTGAGTGTTGCTGGCAGAACTATGATTGACTTGGCAGCCAGTGGGAAAACACTGTTTATGCAGAAGTGCCATTGAGATTTGTACTGCAGGAACAATAAATTGTAGTTACCATGTAACCAGCTGATGTGTTTGATCACCTAATGCTGCAATGGCCAAGTAAGCAATGCTGTGCATGAAGCTCTGTGTGTTGGAGTTGAGGTGTTTTCACCTGTGAAATTACCAAATAATGGTAAAATAACCATAAAATTTTGGGACTGTGTTAATCCAGATATGCTCGGTGCAACTCCTCAAAAACAACAAAAAGAAGCATTTTTGCTTTTCCTTTTGGGTCATTAAAAATGACTATTCTAGGATCCCTGAGAGTTTCAAAGAAAGAGAATCCAAGCAGGTTTCATACCCACCAAAATGCAAGATTTAGTGGTAAAAAAAAATCCTATTTTATATGGAAGGAACATAAAGGGACTAAGGAAAAGCCTTGCATGAAAGAGTGATCAAATAGTTCATAAAATCATGGAATTACAGAGTGGTTTGGGATGGAAGGCACCTTAAGGATCATCCAGAGGAGGGGACTCAGCATCCCATGGGATTTGCTCCCTAAGGCTCCCTTCAGGGCTGGGGAATGTCTCCTGCTTTTCCAGCTGGGTTAAGCATCATTCCCTGGTGTCCATACCCCGATTTGCTTTTATTTTCACTCACTCTCCACTTTCCTTTTGAAACTCCTTGATTTTCCTGAGCTCACAGGGAGCTGGCAGCTGTTTTGGGACATCACCCTGGAAATCTGGATGATTCATTTGCCTCCAAAGAGAGAGCTCAAAGCTTGAAACCCTTTTCAGGCCCAGTAGAAGAGGTGGATTAGGAAGATCTTGGTTTCCATCTCCTGGAGAGCTGCCAAATTCCCTTCCCTGCTCTGGGGTTCCTATGGAACTCTTCAGCATGGTGCATGATGTTTGTCCTGTGGGACTTGTCCTGCTGGGCCTCTCTGGGGGCACAAATATCTGCTTTGTTTGGGCTGGTTTTTAGGGCTTTTTAATCCAAATATATTTCACTGTGGCCACTCGAGGTAGCACCTAAGGCAGTGTGGGGCAGAGTGGGATTGGGGCTGGAGAGCACTTTGCTTCCAGAGAGAATTAATTCCAGGCTGGGGTTCATTCCTGAACCAACCCTTTTTACAGAAGGAATCTGTCTTTGCTGCCTGGCCAGGGGTGGGGCCAGAGCAAGGAGGTGCTGAGACCCCTCTGGCTGCATTTCCTGCATTTTCATTCCAGACTCTGTCTGCTGCTGTGGGAGAGCACCCAGTGCCAGGGCACCAAGGATTTTCCTGGGACACGTCCTTCAGTTTTTCTTCATAAAATTCCAGAATGGTTTGGGTTGTCCCATGGGCAGGAGCATCTTCCACATCCCAGGCTGCTCCAGCCTGGCCTTGGGCACTGCCAGGGATCCAGGGGCAGCCCCAGCTGCTCTGGCAATCCCAGCCCAGCCAGGAATTCCCAGTTCCCAATCTCCCATCCATCCCTGCCCTCTGGCACTGGGAGCCATTCCCTGGCTCCTGTCCCTCCATCCTTGTCCCCAGTCCCTCTCCAGCTCTCCTGGAGCCCCTCCAGGCCCTGCCAGGGGCTCTGAGCTCTCCCTGGAGCCTTCCCTCATCCAGGGGAACATTCCCAGCTCTCCCAGCATTTCCTCATAGGAAAAGAAGCAGAAATCCATTCCCACAGTGGGAAGCAAAGCTCAGGAATCAGCAAAGACTCCTCAAAGCCCCTGTCCTGGGAACTAAACCCAGAGTGTGGCTGTACCCCCAAAAATGCTGCTGATCAGAGAAAGGGAACGTGTGAAAAATCAAAACTGCTCATCAATTGTGCAATTCCTGCACAAACAGGTGTCCCTGATGCTGGGAATCTTTTCCCAAGAGTTTTTTTTTGTCCACTTCTACTCCTGCTAGTTTATTACCCTGCTAATGAGAGCAGCACCAGCAGCACCACTCAGACTTTGTGTGTCCCATCTCTTGTTCCCTGGTTAATGCACAGCCCCTGACTGTTGATCAGAGAGGGGAAAAATTAAAACTGCTCATCAGATGTGAATTCTTTGCACAAAAAGGTGTCACTAATGCTGGGAATATTTTCCAGGATTTTTTTTTTTGGCCACTTCAACTCCTGCTAGTTCCTTACCCTGCTAATGAGAGCAGCACCAGCAGCACCACCCAGACTTTGTGTGTCCCATCTCTTGTTCCCTGGTTAATTTGCAGCCCCTGATGCTGATCAGAGAGAGGAAACCTAGGACAAATCAAAACTGCTCATCAGATGTGCAATTCCTGCACAAGCAGGTGTCACTAACACTGGGAATTTTTTCCTAGGAATTTTTTTTGGCCCCTTCTACTCTTGCTAGTTTCTTACCCTGCTGATGAGAGCAGCACCAGCTGCAGCACACCCAGAGATGTCCCATCTCTTGTCCCCTGGTTATTTTACAGCCCCTGACCTCTCTGTGAGGCTCTCACCAACCACGGCATGCCTTCAAGTGCCTCCTGTGCAAATCACTTCTGTGAGTTCAGCATGTCTCTAATAACCAGGCCCTATAATTTGGTTTGCTCCATTCATTGATTGCCCCAAATATGATTTTGCAAGGCGAAGCTCCCCGAGTCATAACTGCAGAAATGACAGGCAGTGCTTTTTGTAATCTCCATATTTGACGCATGAAAGAAGGCTAAATTCCTGTTTGAATAAACAACATAATAAGGTTATTGAGAATAAGACCATTACTATATAAAATTATGTCTAAGTGGCAGATATAATTAACATTGGATTGTAATTACACTAATTACAAGTCACATTAAGATACTCCAGTAATGACAAAGTGAGCACCCTATAATTGAATGGAATAAGCAGGGAAACATGCTGCTCACACTAATTACCTAAATGAGCTAATATGTCTTCGGAGTGACAGTCATGCTCAGTGTTATTACACAGGCAAGACAATTTTGTGAGTTAAAAAAAAATCTAATTTCCTTCCTTCCTTCTCTTCAGGACCCATTTCAAATCATCAGCAGCTTCAGAATTTCTCTCTTGAGCCAAAAATAGAGAGATCCCACAGTTCAGGCCTTGGCTAATTTTCTTCCACAAAGGACAATTTTCAGGGCTATGTTGCAGTTTCTGACGTGTTCCTGCTGCTTCCAAAGTAAAACTGGGCTTCTTCTGGGTTTCTTGGTGGGCTCCTTTGGCAAAGTCCACCCACTGTGATTTTTTTTTTTTTCCTTTTCACTTGCCTAAATTTGAAGCAAAAAAAATAATGTAACTGGAGCTCAGTGTGCTCTACAACATAAAATGGACTTATTTTGTTGGCTCCAGAGTAACAAATATGGCTTAGAACAGTCTGGCTCCAGTTGTGCCCTTGAGAGTGGTAAAATTTGAATTATTCAAGGTAATTAGTGGAAGCATTGCAGTGGAACTCAAATTTCAGCTCAAGCTTCTAAGAATAAAAATTAATATAAGAATAGGAATTCTCCATATTGTGGAAAAAAAATGCACATTACTTTTCCTTTAAACACCTCCAGCTGTCTGGGGCTGGGAGCTGGGAGGAAAAACAACCTACCAGGCAA
Organism: Serinus canaria; assembly: GCF_022539315.1. Lineage (NCBI taxonomy): Eukaryota > Metazoa > Chordata > Aves > Passeriformes > Fringillidae > Serinus > Serinus canaria. Next base: position 2,436,244 of record NC_066321.1, read on the forward strand.
TTTAACAATCGAAAATAGTTCTCTAAGAATTAACAAACACGAGCCAATGCACTTCATCAGATTGTCTGGGCTTCAAACTTATCTGGATGACGGATGATAATTATATTTTTTTTTTGCTTTATGGGTGGTTTGATTCTCAAGGAGCCAGAGCTTCCCATTCTTTTGGTGATAGCCAAAAATCCCAAGCATATGGTTCCTGAGCCATATCTCTGCCTGTTGTTGTTTATTCTTGTCCCAGGGTGTGGGAGGTTCACTGGCAGAGCCCTCGGGTGCCAGCACTTTGCTGAACCCTTTTCCTGTCACCAGGAACGCCGTGGCTTTTTGGGAAGCATCTGACAGAGGATGAGGAGGCAGCAGAGTGGGAGGGTGTCCTCGAATGTGAAGAGACGTCAAAGCTGCTGATGAGAGATGCGGTGTAGGGGTGTCTGGAAGGCACATCCTCCCCTCCTGGGAGCAGGGAGGGGGGAAAAGAGATGGAGCCTTGCAGGCTGAGGTCAGGGGGAAAAAAAAAATAAAAGAGCTGGCAAGGAAATGAGGTGATTTGTGGATTAAAAAAATGGGTGGAATTGGGGGTTTGAGTGTGAGAAGTAAAGGAGATTTGCTGTGGTCCTTGGGAGGTTCTTTGGGAGAGCTGAAGGAATCCCAAGGGAGGGAAGCTGGAAGAGGATGGCAGAGAGAGATGGCAAAGCAGCAGCAGAGAACTCTGAGAGAAAGGAAGGAGAGGAGACAAAATGAGGAAGAAATAGAAAAAAAAGGGGGGAAATGACAGAAAAAGAGAAAGGGCAACGGGGGGAGCGTCAGTGGCACATCAGACATTTTTAAGATGATAGAGGACAGCTACAGGTTTGTACTATTGAGGGAAAGGAGGGCAAAATGTCCAGGGAATGTGCAAGGAAGAAGGGAAAGAGGGATTGTGAGGAGGATCAGAATTGGGGCTCAAACAGGACACAGCTACTGATGGAATGGGAGTGCGTGAGGAGAAAAAGTAAAAACCTCTCTTGGTCTTGGCTTTAGAGCCTGCACAGAATTAGTTCAATCCAGACAACTGTTCTAGAGAGTGAAAGTTTGATTTGGCTCACGGAGAGCCACCAGTTCCAGCCATCCTTTGCTATCCTTGCAGGTTTTCAAAGGAAAGAAATGATAAAATCCTAGCTCTGCCCAAAATCTCTCATCCGGACTCCACCTGGGTGCTTATTCCTCCTCACACAGATCCATGCAAGGTGAACTGTAAAAACAACAAAATCCTTCTTTGGGAGAGACGGAAATGTCAAATTTGACATGGCATTAGCAATCCCCTTATCTGTGATAACATGGGAAAAAGGAAATAAATGGATATCTGAGTTTATCCCAGCAGCTAGGCTGGTCCATTAATCTGTATCCTGATGGAGGTACGTGTTTTCCAGCTGTCTAGAAAAGTGCCATTGCTCATATTAACAAATAAATTATAAATCAACAAATAAATGAAAAATTGCTGCTGAAATATAAAAGTATATTTTAAAAAAAGACCCTTTTTTTTTTGATTGAAAGCATTTATCCAGAAAAAGTTACCTGAGAACTCGAATTCCAGAGAAAATTGCCATTTAAATTCAGAAGACCATCAAATGAATAATTTTAACAGATTCTCAGCTCCTCTTAAACAGATGACTGTGTGTTTGCAACTGAATGTTTGATAAATGAAAAGAGACGAAATGTTCTACTTTTCAGCACATTTTTCCCCACAGCTGGTGCACAGACTGAGGCTCAGTGTATGTTGCTTTAGCCGTGATTTTTCAACTTGAGCTTTACTATATTTAGCCCCACATATATTTAGAATTGGTGGAAGTAAATTCCTTTAACTTTGGGAAATGGTGCTGAGCTGGACTTTGGTCCAGCTGGAAAATATCAGGGTTGCTCCTTAATTTCGTGATGCTGGGAATTACCAGCTCCAGGGATCCCATCTGAGCACCGTGAGAGGTTTCCATGAATTTGCACCAGAAATGTGGCTCTTTATTGGGATTGTGCATACTTGTGGAATATTGGACACACCTGGGAAAAATAAGGATACCTGGGGATTTGCTGAAGCATTTTTAATAACAGCTATAAAGTGTGAGGAAGTGTTTAAATTGGCAGAAAGCTTGGGGATATGTTTTTCTAAAGGTCTGTTTTGCCTAAGTGGTGTGATAATAAAACTCCATTTTCCCACTCCTGCTCAGGAGGTGTGGCCATGCTCACACACCTGCTGAAAATTCCATGAGGAATTCCCAACACGCTTCATTCCACCTGGGTGCTTCAAACCTTCCCTGGGGAACAGAACTTTTACAGCAATAAATTTTTCAGCCCATCCTGCTGATAACTTTGGGGCTGGGCAGAAGTTTTCCCAAAAAAAAAATGGGACAGAATGGAAGCATTCCAAAAATGAGCAGAATTTTGTGCTGGGGTTTTGTTGACAAGGTGGTCTCCAGTTGAAGGTTGGACATGATGATCTTGGAGATCTTTCCCAACCTTAATGATTGTGAGATTTTCATTTTTTCTGCTTGTGTTCTCCCACTGATGTTGACATTGGTAACTTCCCTCAGCTTGCTAAATGCTGTGCGAGTTTCAGTTTAGGAAAATGTTGTGATGAAGCTGCTGAATAAAAATGCAGTTTGAGTGATTATAAAATAACCAGCTCAAGGCTCTCACTATGCTAATGGAAACACCAAAGTTAATTTAGTTGTTATTTAGAATAGCAATTCATTCAGATCAGCAAAAACACAGTTCTCAGCCACTCCAGATAAATAACAATCAGAAAAAAAAAAAAAGGAGTGATTTATTCCAATTGGATTTTATCAGCACAAGGCTGCTGCAGTGAGGAGGGGAAATTGCAGGCTCAGTAGCACAGCTCAGTTCCAAGGCTGGAACATCTCCCTGGGTTCAGCAGCATTTCCTGCAGGTTCCTGCCTTTCTTCTCCCAGGGAACAAGGGACAGGAGGGGAAACAGCCTCAGGTTGCAGCAGGGGAGGTCCAGGTTGGGTATTAGGGACAATTTCTCCACAGAAAGAGAGGCTAAACACTGGCACAGGGTGGTATCAGTCGATGCTTGAGCTTAATGATCTTGAAGGTCTCTTCCAACCTTAATGATTCCATAATTCCATGGTTCTCCTCAGGGATCTCAGCCTGGCCAAACTCTCGCTGCGCTGAATTAAGGTGGCAGAGATTTGCATATGAATTTATTTGGCAGTGCCAGTAATAATCCTCGGGGTTTATGCTGAAATTAAATCCCTCCAGCGAGTCACTTCTTTCACACAATGCAAATATTTATGATTTGTGAGGAATATGATATCCAAGGGAGGCCCAGACTTCCCTGGTCAGCGTGGAAAAGGAGAGACGTGAGAGTGAGGGACTGGGGGATGGTGTTTGCTCAGGAGAACAGAGAGACTTTGGCCTTGCAAAGCCAACCCCAATCCTTCAGAAGCCCAGCTTTTGTTTAGACTTTTATTAGAGAAGGTGGTGACTCCCTAAAGCTCTGTGGGATGATAAAAATGTGCAGAAGTGGAAGGGGTCTGGACAGGCCTGTCAGCACTGAGACATTTTAGTCCCTTTTTGGGGACTGAGCCTGGAATTCTGTGTTCCTCAGCCAAAGAGGAGTTTAGTGTTTTCTTGCTGATGGATGGGTGGTCCTGGGAGAAGTGCAGATCTCCTGCCCCTGGAATTCCAGCTGCCTCAGGTTCAGCTTTTCTGTGTTCCAGGCTCTGTGCAGATCTGAGCTTCACATTCAGCTCTGCTGAGCTCTGTGCCCAGAGCAGGGAGACAAAACAATTCCTGTATTTGCAGGGAAAGCCCCAACGAAGGCAGGAATGATGGTCTGACCCCGTGTTCCCAGAAGGCTCATTTATTACTTTATGATACTACATTATATTAAAAAATACTACACTAAACTACAGTAAAGCATTCAGAAAAGATACTTTCTGAAGGCTAAAATGTTCATAATGAAAACTTGTGACTCTTTCCAGAGTCCCAACACAGCTCGGCCCTGACTGGCCAAAGAGTCAGAACAGCTCACAGCAGAATGCAATGGAACAATCAGCTGTGGGTGAACAATCTCCAAACACATTCCACATGAACACAAGACAGGAGAAGAAATAAGAATTGCTTCCCTTTTTTCTGAGGGTTCTCAGATTCCCAGGAGAAAATCCTGGGAGAAGGGATTTTTTCAGAGAATGTGAATGCCATTTGGATAAATGAGCCAAATCTCAGCCCAGGAGCACAAACCCCGTGGGCTGGAGAGAGAAAAACAAGCAGGGTGGGAGTGCCTGGGCTAAAGCTGGGCTGGGACAATGAACTGCAAGGTGGGAATGGAGCAGAGCTGATCCCAGGGAGAGACCCCGGGAGCGCTGGTGCATTTTGGGGCCATTTTGGGTCATCTTGGGGGCAGCCCTGGCTGGGCTCTGGTGCTGCCCCAGGTGGGTCCATGGAGGAGATCCTTGAATCAATCCCTGCTTTATTCTGGGACTCTGCCCAGCTTAGGGCAGCCTGAACAAGGTGTCACCCCCCAGGCAGTGGGATTGTCCATCAGCACTCCCAGCACAGCTTGGGATCCACGGAGAAAGAGGAGAGGAAAAGCTGGGTTTGCTTAGAGCCCACTGAGGAGCAATGGTAACTGATGTGTCTTCTTCCTTTCCGAGCCACTGCAGCTCAGGATTTATTCTGAATAAATCTCACCCAGGTTTTAGGATAAGCAGAGAGGATCCACCTGGTGATTTTACATCTCATGGGCTACGAAAGGAACTCAACTGGCAACTTTTATTGCTGTGTCGTCTAAAAATCTGAAAGCATTAAAAGTTTTTTATTAGAGGGAAATACTGATCAGGAAACAGCCCAGACTAGGAATCCATATGAAGAGCATTTAGTGCCCAGTTTGGTGATGGATTGACTATCAGCCCAATTTAGTAATTTTACATTTTATAGAAATAAATGGCTGTGTGATTAAAGCACCGAGTGCTGTGTCTCAGGCTTACAGGAAGCAGAGCCTGAATTAGTTCACTCAATACTCACCCTGGTCTCCCATGAGGAGTTTGAAGCTTTTGTTCCAGGTTTGAGTTTACATTTTGGAAAGCTTGGATTAAAAAAAAAAAATTAGGCAGGAATCCTAATTCACAGATTCCCCCTCAATCTGGAAGTAAAAACAATCTCTTTTCCCCATCTCCACTGCATCCTTGGTCTGATCAGTGCCACCTTTTTATTCCTGTAATTTAGTCCTATTCTGTTTTTGTTTTTGGTTTTTTTTTTTTTTTTTTAATATAAATTGACCATGAGTAGAAATATTCCCAGTGTGGTTTGTCTTTAAAACTATTTAATGTAGAAATTCGACACTATTATAAAATCAGCTAAATGACTTCATTCTCTCACCAGGTCTGTGTGTAATGGATCAGCAGAGGTACCAAAAGCAATTTGGAATGCAAGTATGGGCCCTGCCAAATTCAGAGATTAGGGAAAGTCTCTTTGAGGAGTAAAAAGCATCCAGCCTGTTGCCAAAACCAGTTAATAAAAACAATTCATTTGCAGAAAATGAGAGGAAACTGAACAGGGTCTTTAAAAAAACCAAAACCAAAACAACAAACTACAATCGTGCAAATTAGAACCAGTTGTTGAAGTTTAGAAATTGCAAACTGAAAATGAATATTCTGAGATGACTCCTGCAGTAGGTGAGCATGTGAAGAAAGGGGCGTTTTGGGTTCTCCTTGCATTTATTCCCTGGTAAATCAATGTAACTTATCAGCCATCAGACCTGGAGTAAAAGTGATGGCTGGGCTTTGTGCAATCTCTTAATTCATATTTTTATGGTGAAAATCACATGTTTCAAACCTTCAATCCATCTTGTTCATCTTTTCTTCTTTTTTTCTTGGGGAAAAGGTGGATTTAAGGCTTAAAACACAGCAAATCCCAGAGAGGAATCCCTGAGGAAGGAAGGGTATGAAGGTCCCTGTCGAGAATGTGATCCCCAATCAGCCCATGGATTGTTTTGCTTGTTTTTATTAAAAAAAAACCCAAAAAAACCCCAACAAAATAACCCAACAAAGCAAACAAAAACAAAACATAAAAATATATAAAAAAAAATAGTTTCCCTGTCTTGTTCTGGATTTGGAGGACTCCGAGACTGCTCCAGGTTGTTGAGCCTGACAGGACAGAGATTTTATTGCATCTCTTCTTCATCTCCCTGAAGCTGGCTCTGATTGAGGACTTCTTTTCTGGAAAATAACTTGAGCAATAAGTATTTAAGGCACATCTTTTTTTTTAATGACCCAAGTGCATCTCAAAACTTGAGTCATTTCATATTTACCATTAATTGTCTGCTGAAATTCCACAGAAGCCTGAAATTTTAGCAGGACATTAATGCTGCCTCTTGGCTTTCCCATTCCTTCCATTTTCCTCCTGGATTAAGGATGGAATTAAACCAACACAAAGCTTTAGCTTTAGCTTTTCCTCCTGGATTAAGGATGGAATTAAACCAGCACAAAGCTTTGGCCAGTCTGCCTCTGGCTGCTGGTCTGTGTTGCACGCTGGTGTCACACAGAAAAAGCCAGAATTGAGCAGTTTCAGTCATTTTAAACTTTTATTTAAAGGCACAGAGTGGTGGTGTGAAGCAGCTGAGTTTTGCTCTCAGCTAAGGAGTTTTTGAATAAAGTCCTGCCTTCTCTATTCCTGTTTTGGTAGATTCATGACTGAGGGATACAATTTTCCATGTTGACCAGGAAGGAAATGTGTGGCTGGTGCCTTCCAGGCCATGGTTAGGGGCTGCTGCTTCCACTGGAAATTCAGTGTTCAGCTGCTTCTGGCTAATTTCTTCTCAATTCCTAAAATTCTTCCTTGCTGACAGTTTAAAAACTTGCTTCCTGTAATTTATGTCATCACTGAGGCTCGTGTCAGAAGAAATGAGTTTGGATTCTGAGCTAAACCCAGGAGCTGGATTTGTGTTACTAAACCAGGAATAACATTTGCATTGAGTGAGGCTCTGGCTAACCTGCTGTGGCTGTATTTGAGACCCTCGAGCTGCAGGGGTACATGTCAAAATTAAAGTACTTTTGGGGCAGAGACTGTTGAAAATGGCTCTATCAAAGACACCCAGCATTAGCTGAATGAAATGAGACCATAAATTACATCTGTGGGAAGAGAAAACTCAGGAGTTGTTCTGCAGAAAGGGGGACTGGCAGCATCCTCCTCGCTGCCAGGTGATAAAGTTTCCTAATTACAGCCCCAGCTGGAATGAGAGGTCTTTGGGAATTGGACTGGGTTCATCCAAGCACTTATCAGGAAATAGAAATAGTTTATTTATTCATGGGGCAGCTAGCAGCTTCTTGCTACAGGTTCTTGATGGACACTTGTGCTGTCTCAATCCACTCAATTCCAAATTGTTCTTTTGTGCAAGAACTCGGTGGCAAAAGCTCTGTAATTTAATTTAGCACAATGTCTTTAAAACAATGATGTTTGTTTTTTTAAATGAATATTTTATATGTTGTGTTTAATTAAAATAAAAGTCTGCTACTGATCTAGGAGACGCAAAACAGACTCGAGTTCGTATTTATGAAGTGTAACAATATTGGCAAGAAACAACTTATCTTGTTTATGAGACATTCCTCCCATTACTGCTCCAGATTGCAGACGTTTTATTGCTGAGCTTTCCGTGGTTTACAATTCAACAAATGGAGCGAAACTGTCAGCATGGAAATCAGGCTGTGAGGGTGGCTGTGCACGAGCTGCCTTGCTCAGGGGAGCATCCACAGATCACAGGGGTTTCCTCAGCCTTGGGTAAGGCACAGCAGCCCTGGGGAGAGGCTGGGATTCACTCTGGAATCAGGAGAGGTTGAGGTTGGAAAAGCCCTCTCAGACCAGCCAGTCCAACCATTCCCAGCCCTGCCAAGTGTCACCACGTTTCTCTTCCCAGCGAAAAGCAAGGCACAGTTCTTCCCAAGAATATTGCTGAGATTCACGTTCTCTGAACCTCAGAGAAAGGAGAAACAATTCTTATTTGCTTTGCCTGTGATTGTGTAGAAGTAGAATGATGGTGGAGATTGTTTACCCAGAGTGATGGGGTTTTGTTTTCTTGTTGGGACTGTTGGGTGACAGCCACGAGATTCTGGGCAGTTGAGTGCTTGGCAGATTCAGTTTAGATGTCATGTAATATAGTATAGAATAATATAGTATAATAAAGTCATTAATTAGCCTTCTGATAAGATGGAGCCCTCCTCATTCTCTCCCCTTTGTTGAGGTCAAAAATACTCATTATTGCCAAGGCCACCATGTCCCCAAGTGCCACAACCACATGGCTTTTAGACCCCTCCAGGGATGGGGGCTCCACCACTGCCCTGGGCAGCTGTGCCAGCTGGACAGACCTTTGATTGGGAAGAGATTTTCCCAAATATCCAATTTAACCCTGCCCTGGCCCAGCCTGAGGCCGTTCCCTCTCCTCCTGTCCCCGTTCCCTGCCCAACCTGTCCCCTCTGTCAGGGACTTGTGCAGAGCCAGAAGGGCCCCCCTGATCCCCCTTTTCTCCAGGCTGAGCCCCTTCCCAGCTCCCCCACCTGCTCCTCATCACCCCTCAACTCCTCCAAACACACCAGGGAAAGAGGTGAATTTTTTTGCTGTTATTTCCAGCATCACACATCAGAACCTGGCCTTGGGCACTTCCAGGGATCCAGGGGCAGCCACAGCTTCTCAGGGCCTCCCCTCCATCCCAGGGAACAATTCCTTCCCGATATCCCACCTAACCCTGCCCTCTGCCATTGTGAATTCATTCCCCTTGTCCTCTCATTCCATTCCTTTACAAAAAGCCCCTCTCCAGCTCTTTTATTGTCCCCCTTCAGGTGCTGAAATATTTTGCTCAAATGAATGAAAGCACCCCCAGATCAAAGCCCATCCCAAAACTTTTATATTTTCCCTGGGTAGCCGTGGAGTTGCACATCTTGCCAGGATCCTCATTAGTGTGGAGGATCTGTACCTCAATCATGCTAATAACAGCACTGCGAGCTGAATGCTCTGCTGGGGGAAGAGGTAATTAATCAGAGCAAGGCCCTTGTGATGCCAGCAGGGCTTTCCCACTTTTCAGGTGAGAAAAGGTGAGGTGGGCAGTGCTGTGGTTGTGTCATGCTCATACCAGAGGCTCTGGAAAAACACTGATGGAAATTGATGGCATTGCCCTTCCAGACAGGGAACACGGCACAAATTAATTCCAACTCTTGGTGGTGAAACCGGAAAATTGTTGTGTTCCTTCATATCCACATTTAATCAATGGGCACACCAAAACCAGGAGCACAACAGCATAAATTCAGCTACAAAGAGGCACAGAGCCCTGAGCAGCTCTGATGTAGGACTTGTTTTTGAGACCTCCTGTCTCTCTTCCCTTCTCCCTTCCATCCTGAGCGTGTTCCCCGCTGCCAGATTTCTTCTGAGGTTTTGCAGACGACTCCAAATCCAAGGATTCATTATCCTCTTACTCATTTTTTCACACAACAATATTTTGACCAGTTTAATCATCTGCATGGAGAGTGTGGAAGTCTTGGCAGCTACTTGGCATACTAAGATAGATTCCCAAAAAGACCAGATACGCTTCAGAAATGTTGGAGAAGGAAGAGAGGAGATGTAATTTGCTTATTAATCATGCAGGAGAACAGACAGAGGAATGTCTCTGCTCCTCACTTACTTCTCTCCTTCTCCTCAAATTCTTTCTTGCCTGAATATCTAAATCACTTTAGGATATAAATGCCTGCATTGTTGTTCCATGTGCAATTGGCTCCATGTGGTCTTTAGGAAAGCAAAATGAGCTCCCTAAATGTCATGCTTAGTTATTCTATGGATTTTTTCTTGTGGCTTCTAATAAAGTCATGCCAGTGGTGTTTCTAAATTTATATCATTTGAAGTCTGAACAGTGTAAGTTTTAAGTGCATAAGTCATCAACAGCTCTCTAGCAAGATTCTTTTCCCTTTTTCTGTGAAAAAATGGTGGTGTGCCCTCAGGCACAGTCTGTGACCTTCATCTTCATCGGCCATTGGTCACTGATGCTCTTTTGCCACTTCATGCTTTAAATTTCCAGTCTTTTTGCCGAGATAAACAGGGCTGCTTCAGACAGTTGGATTCCTCTGGGTGGTAAATCCATGAGAAATCCAGGCTGTATTAGACAAAGTCAAATGCCTTTTCCGTGTGAAATGGGAGGCGGTGTGAAATAACACAGCATGCACAAAGCTACTATTATGTGTTCTCTGATGTCTACACAGACAGACAAGTAGCAGTGCAGAAAGTGATTATTCCAACATATTTCGAATCCATATGTTTATTCCTCCTTCCTCACAAGATGGCAGCTTGCATGGAATGAGAAAAAAAAAAAAAAAAAAAAGTGCAGTAGGCTCGGATCCGTCGCAGTGTAAAAGCAGGAAGGTTCTGGAACAGGAGTTAATCTTGGCCTGGGTGGGACTGAATCTGCTCTTCTGGCCATGGGAATCTCCAGGTTGGGGTGCTGCAGATTTAGAAGTGCCCAGAGCAGGTTCTGCTGCAGGGACTGAGCAGTGGCTCCCTGCATCCAGCTGGGAAATGGAAAGGAATAAAGGAGAGGAGGCACTGGCGATGAGTGACAGCTGCTGTGTTATTCCTGTCTTTCCAAGGAGGTTCTCACTGAACCAGGCAGAAAAGCACAAAGCTCTGGGCTGGGATCTGCAGCCTGCCCCAGGCTGGGCTTCCTGGTGTCCCAGAGTGGAGGAATGCAGCAGGGTTTGGACACGCGTGGAGCAAAGTCAGTTGGGTGGGGGCAGAAGAAATTCAGGGAATCATGGAATGGTTTGGGCTGAAGGGACCTTAAAGCTCACCCAATGGGCAGGGACACCTCCCACTGTCCCAGGTTGCTCCAGGTCCCCTCCAGCCTGGCCTGGGACACTGCCAGGGCCATCCCCTGGTGATGTCCCCCATGAGCCCACCAGGACCATGCAGGGTGCCCCACTCCCCACCAGCTGTGGAAAGAAGAAAGGGATGATGGGAGCAGTTATGCAGATTAAGTTATTCCATATAAGGTTATGCTATGAGCCCTGCTTCCTGATTGGTTAGTCTTGTGTTCTATATAAGGTATGGTTTTGGTTTCTCTTTGTTCATTGGTTCCCTGCTCTCTATTTAAATTTGGGTTTTCCTCAATTCATTGGTTTCTGGAGTAGCTCCCTACAGTGTCCAGTTTATGTTTTATCATTTATCATTGTGTGCTGTTTGTTTTCTCTTATTGAACTTTGATTTTCGAGCACTCCAGTCGTACCCATCCCTATTTTATTTATTAAATCTTTTAAAAAAATTATTTTTATTTATTTTTAAAATTTTTCTTTATTTTCTTTTTTTAAATTTATTTATTTACGCTCCCAGCTGATCCAGTCCTGGACTTGCACCCACCACAACCCAAATTATCCTTTACTCTCCATTCCTTGGAGCATGCTGCTTGTTTGCTCTTCCAGTGGGATGTTTCCCACCAAAACTGTTCTGGATTTAACAAACTTTAGCAAAATGTAGGTGAGAATTTCAAAGCTTGTGTTCGCTGCAAGATTTTACAAAAGAAATAATTTAGAGCCTGTTAATTTGTCAGAAGCCCCTCTTTGATTATTTCTGAACATCCCACCAGGAATCCATCACTCAATTGCAATCCTGGACTCCCTCCCAGCAGCCAGTGAGAAAAATATTACTCTGAATTCTGATATTTGGCTATGGCCTCCTCATTTTTTATTTTCCAGCATGAATTTATCATTTATATTTCATTCCTCTTCTGTTTTGCTTTGTGAGTTTGGCATTTTTTTTCCTTTTTCTCCTATAAAATTCAACTTCTTTCCCTTTTTAAAACTTGACTTCTTTCCCCGCTTTCAGATGTTTCTGGAATTTTTTGAGGTTCATGACGCTCTGCAGATCATGGCACAGAAAACAATGATAATTATTAATCGTGAGCTGAGCTTTGTGTGCTCCCATTTTGTGCTGTCACCTGCAGCTCCTTTGGAGCTGGCATTCATTCCCAGATCCAGGAGCACCACAGGGTGTCCGGGTACATTTTGGATCTGAAGACCATTAAGTTTGTCAGTGGAAGCTTTTAGCTCTAATCTCAGCTCAGGATGGCTCAGGATGAAAAGGGAGGATGGGCAGTGTTCTTCCCTTCCCTCACTTCCACCCCTTCTTGTGCCTTCACTAAATTTTCCCCCAGGCTTTATCCCAGGGCTTTTATCCCTTTCTGCTCCCTCTCCCACCTCACCTCTCCCCCCTGCTGATCCCACTGCTCCAGAGGATGACTCCTCCAGCCCCAATCCCCATTTCCACTGGCTGTGCTCTGCCTGTGCCTCCTGCCAGTGGGATGTTTCCCCCCAAAACTGTTCTGGATTTAAAAAACTTTAGCAAAATGTAGGTGAGAATTTCAAAGCTCGTGTTTGCTGCAAGATTTTACAAAAGAAATAATTTAGTGCCTGTTAATTTGTCAGAAGCCCCTCTTTGATTATTTCTGAACATCCCACCAGGAATCCATCACTCAATTGCAATCCTGGAGCCAGGGTGGATTTTTGTGGCATTAGAGGCATTGCAGGGACCTATTTTCATTCCCCTTCTTTTACGTGTGCTGCTCCGAGTGCAGGAGAAATAAAAAACTTTTACGTAGGAAAAGATTGAGAAGAAAGGTCTCAAAATCTGGGAGAGCTGGCACAGGGAGTCACTTCCACTGAGCTCAGCTCAGACTCCTGGCAGCCTGTTAAGCTCAGCACTGAGCTCAGTTCTATGAAGAGTGTAATTATTCACTGAGAGTATTCTTTGTCCTGCTAATCGCAGATGCCGAGCTCCAGTTCCATTTGCAGTCATGGTCCTGTATTTGTGGACCTTCCAGAGATAAACTCTTCAGATAATTTTATTTTTGATTGATTTTCATGTTTTAATAACCTAAATGGTGATCTATCAAAATACGTGACCACAAAACTGTATTTGAAGGTTGCAAATCCAACTGTTTCAAACACAAAATATCCATTCAGGAAAAAGGAACAAACCCTTGAAATGTCATTTTAAATGTTTGGGAAAAGTTAAATTTGTTTCTGGTGGGCTGTCCAGAATGATCCATGCTCAGGGTAATATTTACATCTCTGTGTGGGTAGGGATGGGTGGCACTGCTGCTCTTGGAGGGGCTGGACTGAGATGAGCTTTAAGGTCCCTTCAACCAAAACTATTTGGGGATTCTGTGATCCCAAATAATAATAAATAAATAAAAAAATAAAAATAAAAATAATAAAATAAAATAGTACCCCCACTTTCTTCTGTCAGCACCACTTGCACATGTGCTGAAGGCACTCTAACAGGCTGTCATGCTTTCTAATGACTGTAATTCATCATGGGAAGCCATCAGTTTGGAAATAAAATATTGCTCTGTGGCTTGGAGATTGATGGCCATGGCCTGTTTATTGATTGCACTAGAAAAATGAAAAAAAAGGGAGGAAAAATATTTAATTTTTTGAAAGCTGGTAGCACCAGGATAACTGATTTGAAATCTGCCATTTTCCTCCTTTTGCAGCTCTCTATAATGTGGCTGCAACATGGAAAGAGACAGGAAATATGGTGTTATTGTGCAAAAGCCAACTTCATATTATTTTCTTTCCATATGTTTTTCAGTGCATTAAATATTTAAAACAGTGTCACCACTCCTCAGAAATGAATATACCTGTCACTCACCCCTATTAGCCTGAGAGTTTGGAGAGCCCTGGTTTCTGTAGTAAAACCTTCCTGAAAAAAGAGCAGAGCTGGCTGAACAAAGCCCAGAGTAGGGCAGGCTGCTTTTTTAACCTAAATCATTTGGATGGCATCTGATTTTCTCATTTCTACTTATTTAGTTTGGGAGGAGGGGAGCAGATTCCTGATTCTTGAAGCTCCCTGGCGAGGGGAGAACCAAACAAAAACCAAAATAAGTAAATTACAAATTAAAGACCTTGGACTAGGGACTGCTCAGTGAATCCCAGGATCACTGAGGTTGGAAAAGACCTCGAGGGTCACCAAGCCCAAGCTGTGCCCAATCCCCAAATTGTCACCAGCCCTGAGCACTGAGTGCCACCTCCAGATTTTCCTTGGACACCACCAGGGATGGGGACTCCAGCACCACCTTCCCACACCTGGCAGCCCTTTCCATGAAGAAATTCCTCCTGATATCCAGCCTGAACCTCCCCTTGAGGTCATTTCCTGTGGGACAGGTCAGCAAAACCTCAATTCAAAGAAAAATTAGGGTTGAGGGTGACGGCAACAATGGAGTGGATGCTGCAAAACAGATGAAGAGATCCATGGATGGATTTGGTCTCTCCTCTTCCCTATTTGGGAATAGCAGCTGGGAAGGTTTTCCAAAAATCTGAGTCACAATTATTGTGGATCAAATCATGTGCATTCTGTACATTTCAGTGACTTCCAAATTCAGCAGTTTGGTTTGATTTCGAGTGGGGTAGCCATGGTTACATCCACCCCAAAGTCATCTCCACTCCAGGAAAAAAATATATGACCTTAATGTCTTTTTGTGAAAGTAGGAAAGCACAGAGACATTTCCAAGTCTCTGTATTTGCTAAATTCCAAATTGCCTTCCTAAAAATACGGTTGTGAACTCCTTGGGAATTAGAAGGAACACATCCATTTCAGAAGGCACATTTTAAAGCAGTTTTAGGCTGAAGTGGGGCCTCCAATTCTGGCCTTTTGTTCTGGTCATGGAGACCTAGGGAATGAAAATCCAGTGGTCATTGTCAGCCTACAGTGATCAAAATAAAGAATATTTTGACATCGAGCTGTTACTGATCTTAAAGGAACTCAGCACTTCAGCTCCTTCCTCCTAAAGGAACTCCTTCTTCAGCTGCAAAATCAAGGATCAAACTGTTCTATAAATTCCTCTGTGTTTTGGGTTAGCAGGGAATTCATTTCAGCCTGTTCTAACCCTAGTGGCAGACTCAGGTGTGGTTTAGAGGTTTTCAATCTTTTAATTCTTGCTTGCCTCCAGATTTGGAAATGGTGAAAGAGCTCAAGAATTAGAAACCAAATCAATGTCCGTGGTTTTCTGGAGAGGAGGAGGAACCTCAGTGACCTCTACAGCCCCGGCAGGAAGGTGGAGTGGGCTGGGGTCAGGCTCTTCTCTTGTGCCCCAAGTGAAAGGACAGGAGGAAATGGCCTAAAGTTCCACCAGGGGAGGTTCAGATGAGACATCAGGAAAAAAACATTCCCTGCAGGTGTGGTGAGACCCTGGAATGATCTGCTCAGGGAGTCTGGAAGTGCTCAGGAGGTGCCTGGATGTGGCCCTTGGGGACGTGGTGCCTCCCACCCACCCCATATTTATGTAGGCATTGCTCTGCTGAGTTCCAAAAATATTTGAGTTAAAAATAAACCAATCCAACGTGTCCAGTCAAGGATTTTGTTGGAAGCAGCACCTACAGCTCCCAGGGTTTTGCTCCGTTTTAATTTTGTTTTGGCACTACAAAGAGAAGCCTTTGTTTGCACTCGGGAAGAGCACCTGTGGAATCTTTAAACATTCCCAGGCATGTTTGAAAATCTCAGCCTCGTGGTAAAGATTTAATCTATCAAAGTGGCATAAATAATGCAGACATAGCCTTAGGTGTCACTTCTTCCCCCTTGCAGGTCGGGAAGGAGCAGAAGCATCTCCCTGGTGCATTTTAAAAACTGCTCAGGCAGAGCAGTGACAGCCCCTGGGCTGGCCTTGAGTTATGGGTGTCTGTTTATTCCTGATTGCTTATAAGGGCTAAAACCACACTGACAAACCACCAGGACCCAGACCAACACAAACAGCAAAACAACGTCCTATTAAAATCCCTGAAAAAGTCACAGGTTTACCTCTAAAGGTTTTTCTTTTCCAGTAATTAAAAAGAATTACTCAGCAGAGGTTAATTGATTTATGCTTGGCAGCTGACATGGGGCTTGATGGATGTCTCTGGAAAAGTGATTCTCCAAGACAAAGCCACCTTTTTGGAAGATTTAAGTAAAAAGTACCTGCAGTGTGCAACGTGAAATGTCCTTGCAGGGTTCCAAAATAATCACGTTTTGCCAAAAGTCTGTTTTCACAACAGAACCCGGGAAAACAGCTGCAGGTTTTGTTAAGGATGTGCTCCAGAGTGAGCTCACAGATCCTGTGAGGCTCCCCTGGAGCTGCAGAGGGTTAGAACAGAAAAAAAATTGATAGACAAAAATTAACAGAAAAAATAAATTAATAGGAAAAAAACCCTCCAAAACTTCCCTGCCTATTTTTATTAAATAACTGCATTTCCTGTCATGTCTTATTTGTTTTTTTTTTTCTCAGCCTGGACCTTGATGTATTGTGAATTCTGATTAATTTAATAAGTGTAAACTTCATTATTTCATGCAGTATTGTGTTTTTCATACTTGGATTCAGAAAGATGTTTCCTACTGCAGGAAAAATGATGGGGGAAGGTGATAATTCATGGCTGAATGGTTCAAGTGGAAGGAGAACCAGTGAAGATTGGTTGGGATCTTCCCCTGATGAGGTGCTCCATGTGCAGCTCCCTTTCTAGGCTGTGCTGACAAAACCTGAATGTGTGAAAAGTTCATTTTATACCATGAAGATTGGAGTTGAAAAAGTCACATTTATCTGTTGCTGCCTCAGACATCCCGAGCTGCATAAATACCCTGCTGGGTGGGGTTGCCAGGTTTGTGCTCCAGTGCAAAAGTGCAGCTCCCAAACTGGGGAAAAAGTCTGAAAAATGGGTCTGGGGCGTGGTTTGGGCTGCTGGGAATCAGCACGGCTTCCTGGGGGTGTGTGGTGGTTTTGGGGTCCCCAGGTCGAAGGAGGAATTGAGAATCTGACTTCATGGTCTTAGAAGGTATATTATTATATTATATTATACTATATTATATTATATTATATTATATTATATTAGATTATATTATATTATATTATATTATATTATATTATATTATATTATATTATATTATATTATATTATTACATTACATTACATTACATTACATTACATTACATTACATTACATTACATTACATTGCTATACTAAAACTATATAAAGAATACAGAAAGGATCCATCAGAAGGCTTAACGAGATACTAATTAAAAACTGGTGACTCTCTCCAGAGTCCTGACACAACCTGACTGTGATTGGTCACTAAATTAAAACAATTCACATAAAACCAATCAAACAACCACCTGTGGGTGAACAATGTCCAACCACATTCCAAAGCAGCAAAACAGAGGAGAAAAAAATGAGATAATATTGGTTTTCCTTTTTCTCTGCGACTTCTCAGCTTCCCAGGAGAAGAATCCTTCACCCAGGATTTTCTCCTGGGAAGCTGAGAAGCCTCAGAGAAAAAGGAAAACAATAATTATCTGATTCCTTCTCCGGTGTTTTGCTGCTTTGGAATGTGGCTGGAGATTGTTCACCCACAGGGGATTGTTCCTTTGGTTCCATGGGAATTGTTTTGACTCTTTGGCCAATCAGGGCCAAGCTGTGTTGAAGAGAGTCACCAGTTTCATTGTTATCTTTTAGCCTCCTCTAAGTATCCTTTCTGCATTCTTTAGTTTAGTGTAGTATAACATAATATAATATAATATAATATAATATAATATAATATAATATAATATAATATAATATAATATAATATAATATAATATAATATAATAATAAATTGGCCTTCTGAGGACATGGAGTCAGATCCATCCTTCCTTCCTTTGTCTGGGCACCCCACCAATGCAATACTACCCCCCCTGGCTCACAGCTGCCCTCATTCCTCAGGCTTCAAAAGCTTCAGATCACTGAACTTTTTTTTTTTTTTTTTTTTTCAGAAAAGATGAGGCTGAAACTTTTATCCTTGGGAATCTGTGGGAGATTGGACCCAAAGGACTGCAGTGGGGTGCTGCTTGTGCCCATTTCACAGTCTGGGTTTGCACAAACCCTCCCAACACCTGCAGGATGAAGGTTTGGTGCTTGGGGAGCCCTGAGGAATAAGAGGCAGGGAGAGGAGCTGATCCCCAGCCCAGTGATGCTGTCACACGTTCAGCAGGTGCTGCTTTGCCTGTTCCAGGGTCAGATTAATTCTGTGGAAGCTTTCAGCCAGACCATCCTGGGTGTGGAAAGATGAACAGGGGCAAAGGGAGCAGAGCAAACAGAGCAAGCAGAGCAAGCAGTGCTTCTCTGCTTCCAGGGCTGGCCATGGGAAAGGAAACAACTGCTCTGGTGTGCATCCATCACTGAGGGACACGGCACAGCTGGAGCTGTGGGGAAGCTCTGTCTGCATTTCCCAGAATCCTGGGATCCCACGGGCTGGAAAAGCCTCGGAGCCCATCCAGTCCAACCATTCCCCAGCCCTGCCAAGGCCACCTCTGCCTTTGTCAGCGTTCAGGACCTCATCATCATGAGAGATGATTCCATGCAGGTGCTTTTATTGAAGAGCTCTGGGTGTCAGGGGTACAGACCCAAATCTGACTCCAACATAGGTTCAGGGTGGATATGCTTTTATATTCTATCCTTATATAAACATGTTAATTATTAAACTTACATTGTTCTATAGTATACATAGATTTCAGCCAAGCATGGCCACCTTAGACTAGGAACATACAGTTTCTCATTGTTCTTCTTATGATTATACAATAACTATTTTAATTACTAAACAATCATCACATCTGGAAATTATACTACTTACACAGGTAAAACACAAAGCTTATCATTACAGAGTTTTATCTTAGCATTTTTTCAGGGCCCCACTATCACCTTGTCCCCAAGTGCCACATCCACAGGGCTTTGAAATCCCTGTGGGGATGGGGACTGCCCTGGGTGGCTGTGACAAGGTCTGGTCACCCTTTCAGTGAAGGAGTTTTCCCAATACTCAACCTAAATCTCCTCTAGTGCAACTCAAGGCCATTTCCTTCTCCTGTCCCTTGTTCCCTGGGAGCAGAGCCAGATTCCCAGCTGAGTGCACCCTCCTCTCAGGAGCTGCTGGGAGCAATAAAGTCCCACCTGAGCCTCATTTTCTCCAGGCTCAACTGTTCCTCATCAAACTTTGCTCCAATTCCCTTCCACCCTGGGCTCTGCCCCACCCCTAAATGGCCTTGGTGGGGGTTTGGGGGCTTTGTCAGGGAAAGCACAGTGGGGAGGCAAATCCTGCTGGGAACGGCGTGTGGGGAACATCCTCCAGCCCTGCTCCTTCAAGAAGTCCCATGTCCCACCTGGCTGTGCCATGTCACCTCTTCTGGATGCTGGACCCTGCACAGAGCCATGGGGATGGGTGATGTAAGTGCCTTCAGTTTATTTCTGGCCTTACTGCAGTTACTGAAGTTGTTCTTAGCTCTGCTGTTGGCAAATATAAACCAGTGAGGTGTTGTTGTATCAGTAGGGAAGAATCCTGAGCGAGGGATGGGCTGCAGAGATGGACAGCAGGGAGATCTGTGTAAAACATGGGGTTATTTTGGTGGGGAAGCGCTTATGTAGGAAGTTGTAGATGAAAGAAAATAACAGAAAAATATCTAAGGCCCAGATGAGGCAATAAAATCGTTTTGGTGACAAAAGCCCAATGTCATCAGCAGCCCTGGAGCTTGAATCATCTCCTTGGTCCTCCTGGGATGAACCTCATCCCTGTGAGGTGCAAGTGCAGGAAAGTTGTTTCTTTCAGCTCTTAGGGGTTTTTTGGGCAATACAGACAGTGTAGCTCCTCTCTGAAAATCACTTCTTTGCTTCTGCTTTTACTTGTGGAAATGAGGTTGGAAAGTTCACGTGTTCCTGTCCCACCGTGCCAAAGGTCTGTAATGGAACCTCTCCCTGCCTCCAGAGTTTATATTTCAGCTACAGGCTTTGTAGAGATGAAAAACCTCTATCACTCTGTGAAGTAATTCCTGATAAACCTTCTAATTCTTCTAAAGTTTTTGAACTCCTGAAAACTTTTCTATCTCTCCTTCGGTTTTACGTGCCAAGGATTGTGCTTTTAAGAGGGAGGTATTAAAAACTGGAAGAAAAAAAATAAAGTAATATTCACTTTCAGGTACAAAAATTAATTAGCCCAAGAATTTCAATTTTCGTAGTGGCAAGTCATACTAAATTATCTTTCCTGTGGGAAAAGGAAAAGTTCAATTAAAACAAAAGACCTGTGTGGAAGAGATTCTATAAACTATTTCAAGTTGAGCTTTCAGATGGGTGACAAATTAAGAGGGGTGCTAAGATTTTATTCAGGTCTGAGCTTTAGGAAACTCTGACTTCTGCTAGAGAGCAAAAGATAAATAGAGTCAGTTCTGCATGACTTCTGATATCAAAACTAATAGGATGGAAAATTACTTTGAAGTAGGAGAAGTGGCTCAGTATTAGATAATTAACTGTGCAACAGCTGAGTGACAACAAGGATGTTCTGTGGCTGTAACCTGAGAGCAAAGGCTCCTTTTGATGCAAAAGATTTAAAAATATTTTCTTTTTTTTTTTTGCTTTGGATTTTTTCCTCTTGTTCCTTGCAGTGTTCAGTGCCCAGATATTGTGGTGCTGCTCAGAGCCCATCTCAGGCTTTGATCCCATTTATCTTGGAAAACTTATGGAGAACATAAATTTATAGTGGTTTTGGTCCTGACTTCTGTGAGGAGAAGTGAATAATTTCTGAGCTCTGTATAGCCTTAGTCTCCACACCATCTAAATTTACCAAAAATTTGAATTATGTCATTTAGTCTGGAAAAAAAACCCCACATTTTTGTGTGGGCACGACCTCAGGTGGATGAAGTTTCCAGGTTTTTGATGAATGCAAGGTTTTGAAAAGCACCTGTGAGCACCTGATGGGAAGTCAGAGGCAGTTTTATCTCTGTGGCTGAAATTCCTGGTTGCAGAGAGGTTTGCATGAGCGGAGGAGAGCAGGGCAGAGTCTGGAGGACACGAAAGGAACTTCAACATTTTCTTTTTCCCTGATGGTTTGGAGTCATGAGCGTGCCCTGAGCTTTCTCTGGCTGCCTGTTCTGGGTGGACAATCCCAGTTGCTTTGGTTTGTGTGTGACAATGGATAAGATCATAGGAATGATCTCCTGGAATGGGCTGGGCTCAGTCTCTGCTCCTGGAAGGGCAGTGGGAGATGCTGCTCAGGGAGAGCAAAATCCTCCCAGAGCCTCAGCAGCTCAGACCTGCTGGGGAGCACCAGCAGGGAGAATATCCTGAGCTGACTTGGCTTTTCCCTGCCCTTTTCCCCCCAGATGTTGGGCGTCAGGAGAACATCAGGAGTTTATTTGGACACTGGATTTCGACTGGAGCTGTTGATTAAGTAATTCTCCCATTTTATTTTTTGGCTTAATTTGGAATTCTGAGGGCTCAGGTACCTCATGTTGTTATAGCTTAACCTTCAGTTTGGCCAAAAACCCTGCAAGGGCTTCCTTTGGGTCCTTAACCCACAGAAATGTGCTTCCATGCTCGAATCCAAGGAAAACAGTGCTGGGCTGGATGTTTGGTGTTTTGGGAACAGCCATGGACTTAAATTATTGGATGTGGGAGATCCTGTCTTTGCTCTATCCCCAAAATCCCACAGATGGATGGGCAGGAATCTGAATAAAGGGAAAATTTTGGCTTGGCTTGGAAGAACCCAATAACTCTTGGAGGAGATGAGGACAGGGAATGAGGTTTTTCTGGAAAACTCCAAAGTCTGAGCCAGCAGGTGGCAAAAGGCAACAGGGACCAAATAGTGAGGAGGATTTTCCAAGGGTGATGTTTTCTCTCAGACTCAAGCTGACCAGAGGAATTAGAAATGTAAAATACTTGGCCAAGGCCTTTCTCAGAGCAAGGCTTTTGTGGAGACCTTGTTTTTCCCCAGGAATGCCCCGAGCCCTGCCTGGCTTTAGCATGGCTGAGCCTGAATTAACATTCCATTTGGGCTGCTCTGCAGGCACAGCCTGCCTGAAACAGGAGATTTATCCCTGCAGCTGGCGGGGCAAGTGCCTCAGAGACATGGGGCCATTGCTGCCACACAAATATTTCCTTTTTCCACGCTCGCCCTTTGAAAGGGTCACACAAAACAAGCCAAAATTACACAGGAGGAGAGGCAGAATTTCCAAATTTCCTCTTTTTTGGTTTTTTTTTTTTTTTTTGTTTGGCAGTGGTTAGTTTCTCTTTAATGAGAAGGTTAAAAAAGCAAGTCCCATTAGCAAGTCACTTGCAAAAAAAAAAGAAAAAAAAGGGTTTAATAAGTATTTAGCACTCTGGTTTGCAAAATACCATCAATGTAGGGTTGGTTTTTTTCTGTTAAGAATGCTCCCCAGCAAGAACAAATGTCTCATAAAAACCTCCTCTAAAGAAGAATAAAAATGGCTTTTATGTGACAAACTCCTGAATTAACTAATACTTGGATATGTTGAGAGATCACAACAGAGCTGGAACAAAAGAGAAAAGTCTGACTGAAGAAGCAAATCATTGAAATGTGCCTGGCAAAGGGTGTTCAGGGTTTGCTGTCTTGGGGGCTTTCACCCATCACTCAGGCTGCTGTCACTGTCTGTGGGAAACAAAACCCTCCAGGCTTGCAGGCTGCAGCACAGGATTGCCTTCTTCTCATCAGGGCAGGGAGCCAGGGGGAAAGGTCTGGCTCCTTCCCTTCTGGGCAGCCATTTGAGGATGGATGGGGTGGTTGGTTGTATTGCACTGAGTTCTTAGCGTGGTTCAGGTGTTGGGAGTGAAGTTTGAAACCTTGCAGTGCCCAAAGGAGAGTCACAGGTAACAACACAGCACAAAAGAAGGGGTAGGAAAAAAAGAAGCAAACCCAAAACCAGCAAACAGCCAAACAAATCCACAGGACAAAGATTTGGACCACATTAAATAAAGCTCTCATAGTTCCCAATATTTTACAATTTTTTTTACAAGTTTTTCCCCATTTTCTACATACTGAGAAACCAGAGCAACCCATCTGTGAGACCTCTGGGGGTGTCTGCTCCAAACACCAGAGTCAGGAATTGCTGAGCAGAGAGGCTGGGCAGGAATTTGTGGATGGATGGGGTGGTTGGTTGCATTGCACTGAATTCTTAGCGTGGTTCAGGTGTTGGGAGTGAAGTTTGAAACCTTGCAGTGCCCAAAGGGGCTCCAGGAGAGTCCCAGGTAACAACACAACACACAAGAAGGGGTAGGAAAAAAAGAAGCCAACTCCTCCATAGCAGACACCCCCAGAGGTCTCCCAGATGGGGTTGCTCTGGTTTCTCAGTTGGTAGAAAATGGGAAAAACTTGTAAAAAAAATTGTAAAATTTAGGAAACTATGAGAGGTTTATCTTATGAGGCCCAAATCTTTGTCCTGTGGATTTGTTGGGCTGTTTGCTGCTTTTTGTTTTTGTTGTTTTTCCTTTTCCTAACCCTTCTGTTGTGTTGTTACCCGACTGTGACTTCTTGGAAGTCAAATTTGAGTTCTGGTTCTTGATCACAAAGGAAAGGCAAAATACCACCCAAAATATGACCTGTAGGCAGCTCTGCTTCCTCTGGGCTTTTAGTCCTAAGTCCTATCCAATAGGTGAATTCACTTCAGCTGTTTCTGTTGAGCCAAAAGACAAAGGAAATGGGAGTTCATGTTTGTGATGGTAGGAAATGCAGTTATTGAGCATTCTGTTCAATGGCTGGCTGTAATTTTAGAGCATTAAGATAATTTACCAGCCCTATCTACCAGTGCAGAAATAGAAATATCTTCACATTTTCTCAGTATTTTACTCTTTTTGACACCTTTTTTAATCTTGTTTTTCAATACTCAGTGTTTTCACTCTGTTTCTACTGCATTTGTGGGACATTACAGTGGTTGGCCTGTAAATCTTGCAATTATTTGCTTATAAGAAGTAGATCAGTTTATTAGGAAAAAACCCCACTAGTGCTTTTTGTATTTAATAAAAATTTGTTTTCCTGACCTATTTTGGGCCAACATTGATTCAGCTACTTTTCTTTTTTTTTTTTTGTTTTTTTTTTGTTTGTTTTGTTTTGTTTGGTTGGTTTTTTGTTTTTTTTTTTTTTTTTTTTTTTTTTTGGGTTTTTTGGGTGTTTTTTTTTTGTTTTTGGGGGTTTTTTGGGGTTTTTTGGGGGTTTTTTGGGGGTTTTTTGGGGGTTTTTGGGGGTTTTTTGGGGGTTTTTGGGGGTTTTTGTTGGTTTTTTGGGGTTTTTTGTTGGTTTTTTGGGGGTTTGAGGGTTTTTTTGGGGGGGGTTTTGGGGGGCTTTTTTGGGGGGGGTTTGTTTTTTTTTTTGGTTTTTTTTTTTTTTTTTTTTTTGGTTGTTGTTTATTTTTTTGGTTTTGTTTTTACAATGCAATACCTTTATTTTTTGCCTTAAAAACTCTTGATATGTTTGGGGAGACTGATAATCTAAGCCTCAACCCCTCCCCTGGATGTAGTTATTTCCTAAGAGCTTGAATTCTTAAAAGCCAGCAGGCAAATTTGTATGGAATTAATTCTGCCATCCCTATCAGCTTTCACACTCTCAGAGAACACAGGGATTCAGGTGAGTTCTTTAACTCATGCTCAGGTTTGGCTGAAGTTTGGCTGAAGGAAAAATTCAGCTTTTTTGGGTGCTCCCTCTAGTGCTGGAGGTGCTGCATGGCTGAAAAAACAAACACAGGTTTGCAATCACCAGCCCAGGGAAGGAATTAATGTCATCTTTTATTCCTTTGTTGTTCCAGCTCATTTGGGTTTTGCTCTCAGGGGAACTTGAGCCCGTTTGAGGTGGTGGCAAAAGTGTTGTGTGTCCAGTTGTGCTTGAAAAATTCTTGTTCAGTTGGGCTTTAAAGATAAAAATGTTTTAAAATTTGCCAAATAGCAAAGAACAAGAAAAAGCCTTTGGTGTTGGTCGGTGCCTGATCATTAGACAAAATGTTTGGTCCCTAAATTAATCCTATATTTGTTGCAGTTCCTTGCAGCCACATTTAAGCTGGGGCTGGAAAGAAAGACCTGGATGAAAGCAACTGGGATTTTTCAGTTACATAAAACTCTGAAAGGCTTTTACAAATTGCTTCTGTGTGGGAGGCAGCTTGCTGCAAAGCTGTCACTTGAAACTTTATCAATCAGAAGACAGTGCTGGTTTTAATTATGTAGATTTTCAAAGTAAAATAACTTTTTTTTTTTTTTTTTTTTTCCCCCTTGCCTGAAAATGTAGAACAGAGTCAGGTGAGATCTGGAACAATCTGAAAGATTTTTGAAGAGTTTGCTGGGCTTAATTGAAAAAGCTTCAAAAAGCTGGCTTTTATGGAGTGTAGTGGAGTCGAAGCGTTTTTAGCTTTTTTCTTTTTAAAAGAAAAGCCTTTTTCTCCTTGTGCATTGTGCAAATTGTCACTAACTTCTAATTATCTCTCTATCCAGCCATGGTGCCCATCCCAGGGCTGGAAAGACCTGCACTCTCTGAGTTTTTATGGCCTAATTTTGGTGCCTTGAGCCCTAAAATAATGGGATGCTGCAGGGTTTGGTGTCGGTCGGGGGGCAGCGAGCACGGGGCTCTTGGCAGAGCTCTGACAAATCCCCTCCTGGCTCTGACACTCTGGAATTGCCACCAAACAGGTGAAATCCCTGCAGACATCCTGGAGCTGGCTGGGAATGATCCCAGAGCTCTGCTAGAGATGCCACGAAGCTCCTGCATCTTCAGAGAGCAGAAACAATGAGCTGGGTTTTGTGCTGCTCCAGCAGGAGAGACGGTGGGAAAGGAATGTGAATTAATCATCAACACTCCATTTTGCTAATGTGTTTGGTGCTGGGGGAGAGAGACAGACAGAGCGTTTCCTTTTGCTCTTTTCCTTTTTGGGTTGTTTGACTTCATTAGGAGTTGGATTTTGCTGTTTGTTCTCACTCTGGGAAGCAGGCAGCACTAACATGTCACGCCGTGGTGACGGATATGTTCTCCAAAGCCTCTTCCCCAGTGTTTATTGTGCAACACAGTTGGCACCACTACCTGTTGAAATTGGCTAAAACCACGATTCCTACCAGAAAAAGGCACTGAGCCTCTGATTTCTGCTGGTTTTGACACCGGCTTCTTCTTTTCCCAATTTTCACATCATCTTTCTGCATTCCCTCTGTGCTGGCAGCGCTGCCCTTTTTCTCAGCCTGGTGCTTGTAGGTTGGCTGAGAAATCCTGCCAGGGTTTGGTACCCAGCGTGGGGGTACTGCTGATAAAGGGGATGGCCTGCAGCTCTTGCTGGGCTCTTTCAGTGCCCAGCTGGGACAGGGGCACAGGGCCTCACCCCCTGACTCTCTGCAGATTCCCTCTGTGAGCTCCCATTGCCTTTTCCATTTCCTTTTTCCTGGAGTTCCTGCCACTTCCCTTCCCCTGGCTGCTCTGCCCTAAATCACGTTGTGGTTTTGGATTCCTCACCCCCAAGGCTGTGACCTTTGCAGTGAACTTGAAGGATGAGCTTTTCTGGGGCTGGGAGTCTCTCAGGGTCACAACTGCTGCCTCTGATCGTGGGGCACACCAAAGTCACCTGGCCCAGATTTTGGCTTTGGAGGCAGAGCCTAAACAAGGAATGTGGCAGTACCTTTGGGAATTTATGGCTCCCAACCCCTGGGTTCTTCTAGGTCACTCAAACAAAAGTGCCAGCTGCTATGGGTGAGCTCTTTTATCCCTCCATTGCCCAAACTCCTGGCTCAGCCCAAAAATTCATCAGGAGTGCTGTGGATGTAGAGGCCAGCCCCCAAAGAGATTCCCACCGTGCCAGAGATCCCAGTCTCCATCTCTGCCCTTCCCTTTGTGTTCCAGGACCTCTGAGAGCCAGGACATTCCAAGAGAAGCTGATCTGAGCACTGGCTTCCTGTTCTCAGGCTGGCAGAGAAGTCCTTGGCTCCATCTGTGTAATCCCAGGGAATTCCTGCAGCATCCCCAGCCAAGGAAAAGTTCCCAGTGGGGTCCTGGAGCAGCACATGGAGCTTGTGATGATCCCCTTGATGCTCCCATGTGCTTTATGCATTCCCATGTGGCCCTTGGTGCCTTCAGAGCAATCCTGCTGCTGCAGGAACAACATCCAGAGGCTTCTCTGGAATACAGTGACAGAGGAAAAGTCCTCTTGGATCAGAGTCCAGCACTGCCACCACTGACCCGTGTCCCCAGCTGCCACATCCACCTGGCTTTGAAACCCTCCAGGGATGGGGACTCCCCCAGTGCCCAGGTGTCTCTTTTGGGGAGAAATCCCTGAGATCCAACCAAAACCTCCCCTGGCATAACCTGAGGCTGTTTCCTCTTCCTGTCCCTCGTTCCCTGGGAGCAGAGCCTGCCCCCCACATCCCTCACTGCTCTTCCAACTCCAACAAGTTCTGGGGGACAGATCCACCTTTGAGCCTGCTCTTGGTTTCTGAGCCCAGGGAAGGGTGGGAGTTCTCACAACCCCTCAGAAATCCACGCAGAAACCAAATTCCACTCTCTTGTTTACTTGACGATGAACTATGCCTGGAAATTACCTAAATTTGTTTGCAACTAGTTGAGCATCTTGTGATTCATAGGTGTCTTCCCAGTAGTACTGCAGTAGATGGTTACTCACATCTAGCAAAGCCTCCAAATTTTATTTTCAAGCTGCAGGCTGTGAAGTGGGATTGACAGTTGCTGAAATTTATGGCATTTGTAGTGGTAAAAGAAAATGTATTTGAAGTAGCACCCAACTGTGTTTGGATTACAGGTTATGCACCCAGAGCACTGCTGGCATTTCTGCACTACCCCAAATGGAGAAGGATGAGGAGCATTCACCATTTAAAGATTTGGGGTCTAAAAGAAGGGGTCTAGAAGTTGGCAAAATCTGCTGTAAAAATTCTCTCACCTCATTTAGGAAAATGGGGTGATTTAAAATGCCATCCTGAGATTGACATGAAAATTTGAAGCCTGTATCAGCGACTGTTATGTAAATGGTTCTTGAAAAGTCTCTGGATCATTTACTCAGAGGTGTATTTAAAGGAGGAAATGACTTATTCATACATTGTTTCATGAACTCATACTGTGATTTTTTTTATTTTTTTTTCCCCCCCCAAGCTACTTGAAAGGGAGCTCAGAGGATTCTGAGAGTGTGGAAAGCCACGTGATAAACAAGGGCAGGGGAGTGGGTATGGGGGTGACAGGAAAACAAAGCCTGGCAATAAATACTGAACAAACAACTGAGACAACAGAACAAGCTGGATTAAATTGCTGAGCCGAGTCTTGACTTGAGATCTTTTCACTGGGAATGTCAGAAATCCTTTCAGGACTTTGACTTGCGCACAAATGAAGGTTTCCAGGGAGGATGCTCTGGTAATACCCACCTGGCTTAGGCATCGCTCAGGGCTTCACTCTTGCTTAGGAGAGATTCTGGCCTCTTTATGGGGTGTTGTGAGCTTTTAATCCCTGAGAAAGGATCATTGTTTAGTCTAGAAGGGCATTAGGAACCAAGCTGGGAGTCGCTGGGATGCCTCAGTCCTGTGGCCCATCTGAGTACCTGGGAGGGAGCAGTATGAAGATCCTTCCCATAATGGCACTGCTGACCCCATAATAATGTATTTGTGATTTGATTTATTCTTTCTAGAAATCTTTTTAATATGTCTTGATTGCTTCTGATTTAATTAATCCCTTTCCAGCTCTTCTTTATCTGGGTTGTTCTGTTTATCCAGCAGCTCATGCAGCCACAAGGTTGTTGTAGCTCAGAGGAGCTTTATGTGTTTTGTACCTTTGGTTAGCAGGGTTTCTGTTCATTTTTTAATACTTTCTTGATGCCCATATGATCCAGGTCTGTGGGAAACATCAAAACATCTCATTTAAAAGTAACTTGGTAGAGAAATGCTCATAAAGAAAACCCAGTTTGCTGCAATTGCCCCATCTGTGCATCAGGTTGATGTTGGAAGCTGTGTCCATAGCAGAAAGGCACCATGGAATATGCTGGATTAAATATTTCTGCTTCTCTGAGACTCTAATTGAAGTATTAAACTTGCCATGGGCTTTTCTTTAGGCCCAGATTAATTTCTGAGTTAACAGAAAAACCATCTCTAGTTTTACATTTTGGCTTAACTTTAAATACACTTTTTTTTCTTTGTTCTTAAATTATTTTGCTGCTTGTTAATCATTGCAGATCAGTTTGACTGGATGGAAAATAAAGTCTGGAAAAGGCTAAATCTTGGCTGCAATGAAAATATATCTTTATATCCTTATGATGGAGCAAATGCCCAGAGGGAATGGATTTAATTCAGCAAGGAGGGTTTTTCAAAAGCTTTTGTCTTCTGCCCTCTCCCAGACAAATTGTGGCAGGAGAAGAGGGTTCTGCAGCTCAGTGTAATCAATAACTTTGCCTTTCCTCAGGCTCCTTCAGGCTGAGGTTTAATTTGGTGTCTTTCTGGAAGCTGTCAGAATGACAGAATCGTTGAGGTTAGAAATGACCCCCAAGATCACCAAGCCCAGCCTTTGGCTGATGCTCTCCATGCCTGACCATGGTTCCAGAGGACAATTTTTTTCCTGGTATCCAATCTAAACCTCTCCTGGCCCAACTTTGAGGGGACCTTGGTCTGGAAGGAGGCAGAGTTTCCATTGAGGGTGGGTTTGGCTTTGTGTAGGCTGGGGAAAATCAGTTTGTTCTGGGACCCTGAGGGAGAGCCTGACTCCTCCACCCTGAACAATGATTAAATTTCAGAGAGGCCTGGCTGTTGCTGTTGTGATATTCTCAGTTTTAGCTGAGTTTTACCTGGCAGTGAACGTTTCCCAGGATGTCAGGGTGACTCTGAGATGCTGATCCCTCGTGGATACAGATGGGAATGAACCCACTGCTGGCTCCAGCTGCTGCTGTCCAGATAGAGAATAACTCTGATAAATTTCATGTAGGGCTCCTACTCTTGCATTTCTATTTGATCTTGGGATGCCTGACTCCAGTTGGGATGCAGAGCTGCAGAAACCTTCATGGTTTGGCCACTGGTATTCATTAATATTCATTTATTCATCAATAAAGCAGAGTCGGTGTGTTTGCACAGCCATGGAAGGAGAATTATGGCTCAGCTCTCCTTGGCTTAATTTCTCTGTCTTCAGCTGGCTCTGGACTTGAAGACAAAGGGGAATATTCAGGGCCCTGGAAGTGAAAAGGTATCAGAGATTTTCTCCCATTTATCCTTGCCAGTTGTACAGAAGAGACACTTTTGGGCTGCAAACTCCTCTGTGCAAGGCAGTGATTGATTGTGTTATATTGGGAGTTATTTTTCATCAAATGCCACTCAGGAGCTGAATGCTGAACTGTGAAATCCTGTTTGCTCCGTGGCCCTTTTCTGGGGCTGCTTTGGAAATGTCCTGGGAGGAATCCTGTTGTTCTTTGCCTCCCTCAGAGCTGTGGAGGAAAAGGGTGCCCTGAGCCTCTGTGGTTGGACCTGAACAAAGATTTACTCAGTGCAGACACTACGACTGGATTTTGTGGTATTCTGTGCTTGTGCCAAACAAGAGGAATCTCGTGTTTGAAAAATCAGTTTGTGGCAGCAGGGAGAACTTAGTCATAGAACCTCAGAGTTGCAAGAGGCAGGAAAATGGTGCATGGGAAAATTAGGCTTAAATCAAGGCATTGTGGTTAGGATTTAATCCTTGTCTTCCAGCAGAGAAAAAAATGTGTAACTCAAACACTGAAGAGAGTACAGTTATAAATCTGAATAATAAATCAGGCGTGTGTTTGGGCAAAGTCATTGCTTGTGTCCCTCTTGAAATATAGACCCGTGGTGTTTCTTATGCAAGTTAGGAAATAGAACTTGAGGACAGTGAAAACAAAATTCTTTACTTGGCTCCACAAGGTAATAACTCACCCAGTCCATCTCCATGTGATGCACACATGTTAAAGAGAGATAAATCAAGTGATGAGAAGAGTTATTAATTGTCCACATCAGAGAGCTCGGGCCTGACCTCATGCTGCTGGAAGGGATGATCAAACCAGAGTGGAGCTTGCAGAGAAGGAGGCAAGAAAAAACCCTTCCCTTGTGTCTTCCCAGATGTGCTTTGCCCTTCCCTCTCCTGCCATCAGCTGTTTGTCTTTGTGCATGGTGTGAGAAAAGCGAAATTAAACCTATTCCTTGTTTTGCTGTTTTTAGTCCCTTCAAACCTTGCTGAAAGCCCATCTTACCCTTCCTTCCCCTGTGACCATGGATCAAAGCCCCTTTTATTCAGTGACCCAAACAGCTGATTGGCTCTGGGTCCTTTTCAATTTGCTGTCTGTGTGGGAATATATTTTGGGATTGAGATGTGGCAGTGAAACAGGTCTGGACTCTGTATATTAAGGTAAAAAAGCCATAGGTGTGCCTTGAGCCTTCCAGTCCCACAGAACTGGCTTTCCTTTCTGTTTTATTGGACTGTGTCAGTGGCTTGTTGCTTATTTTTATTTGCTGTTCAGAAAGTGAAAATACCTAAGAGAATGCACGTATAAACTTCACTAATTCTGATAGGCAGCTTCATAAACAATAAAATCATAAACCCCAAATTTTTCAGTGCCACCGTTGCTCTGAAGCCTGCAGAAATCTGAAATTGCATCCGAGATGCTGAACACTTTAGAGGCAAAACAAGCTGGGTCCTTTATTCAGAGATTTTTGTGTACAGGAGCCCCAAACCCTCCCTGCTCTGAAGAGCCCTTTGTGCATACAATCACCTCTTTTAGGTTTTTAGATATTCAAAATACCTTCTGTGCAGAAGCAGCAGAGATCAGGGCCTAATGGGACAAGAAGCAGAAGAAAGAGCTCATTGTCAGGAGGTAATAACTCCTTGTCATTCTCCGTGGGAGGCTGGTGGAGGTTAAAAAAATTGGGAAAGAGTGTTGCTAAGCACTTGCCATATCATGCCTTGGTTAACCAGGATAGCCTGGTTTTAAGATCTCCTTTCCAGTAAGGTTTCAGTCATTGTCCCACAGCCTTTTGCTGGAAAGTGAAGCTGAATTTACTCAGTCCATCTTCTGAGGTGAGTAAACATAGCTGAGTATTAAAAATGCAGCGTTGTCTGACCTCTCTGAGACCCTTCTGGGTATTTTGTCTCCACATTAAGATTGTCCCATTATTATCTCACATTATTATCTCCCCTTTTTCTGGCCATGTTGCTTTTTGATCCTCTTGATCTCGAGCAGCACATTGCTGTAATGTGATCCTGAACCCCCATTTTTCTGGAATTTACCCATCTGAGACGGGACACTCTGAGGTGGCAGCATGGCCATCCTTCATCAACTCACCACTCATTATTTGGAATCCTCCTTCACCTCCATCCTGGCAGCATGGAAATTCAGTTCCCAACTCCAAACCCCTCCAGAATCCCCTCCTGCCATGAAAGTCCCTCCAAAGCCAGGCTGGCTCTTTGACATTTGTTAGTTGGCTGATCTGTTTGAGAAATCTTACATAAACTCCAGCAGGGGAGCTGCCAATTCCTGCACGTTGGAGGAGAAATGCTGCCTTATTTGGAGAGGTTTGCTCCTACTCGGGGCCACAAGAGTGGTTTCCAAACTCCTCTGGTATTTGATGACTGTGGCATAACTTTGGAGGGCTTTGTGTGCTTTGTGTGCCTCCTTTCAGCTCTTCTGGGTGGCAGTCAGGGAGAGTCCTTGTCCCTGCTGCCTGGGGAGTGGAGGGGAATGAAGGGAGGGTTGGGCTTCTTCTAGCCCAAAAACAACCCACAGAAAAGCCCACAATGAAACTGCCTCCTTCATCCTCCTTGAACCTGGATTTTCTGTTGGGTTTTGTTTTGCTGAGGAATAGCAAACAGAAATATGAGGATTTGTCTGAATTTCTGGCAGATGTCAACTTTGGGAAGGGTGCTGACCTCCCCCATGGGCAGCAGCAGCCGGGGCTGGGTCCTTGGTGTGATCCTGCTGTGGTCCCTTGGGACAAGGATCCCTGGCCAGGGAAGGGAGCAGCTGGGGCTTCAGGAGGGGCTGAGGGAGAAAAGGAGCTCAGGGGGGACCCTGTGGCTCTGCACAAGTCCCTGCCAGGAGGGGACAGCCAAAGGGACCCTTTGCTCCCAGGGAACAGGGACAGGAGGTGAGGGAACAGCCTCAGGTGGGGTGTTGGGAGCGATTCCTTCCCCAAAGGATCATCTGCTCAGGGCAGTGGTGGAGTTGTCATTACTGGAGGGGTCTAAAACCTGTGTGGATGTGGCTTTAAAGGTGGTTTAAAGATCTTTGAGTCCATGATCCCATGGCCACCAGGGTGACTTCTTCAGCAACGGTGTGAGGCCAAAATTGGGGGATGCAGCTGAGCCTTCTTCCGTGGTGGCTTCCACCAGAGGATCAAGTGCAGAAATGGCTGTAATGAATCTCTTTTGTGGTCTGGGGTGGTGCTGCCAGTGCTGGAATGTTGGGCCTTCAGAAATACACTGGAAAAGAAAGGCTGAAAAATCCCTTTCCCTGCCTCTGAGTGAATTCAGTCCACCCCTGCATGATCCTTTCCTCGCCTCACCTGTTTTTCCCCCTTTCATTCCACAAACAGTCAGTTTAGGAATGTGTGTTACTTTGTGTTACTGTTTCTCTGGAATTTATTTGTTGCCATCTCCAGAGTTGGTTTTACATGTTTAATTTTATTATCTTCATGAGGCAACGTTGGCAGGAACGGCGCTATAAAAAGCATTCATTTCATGGAGTGGTACAAACATGTTTTCAGCTGAATTGATGACACTGAATATAAAACACTTCTCATTTGCTCTTCCCCTAAAGGTTTGTTTAATGAACTAAAAGTTTTTCTTATTACTTAGAGGTGCAGTTCTTTCTGCCCATCCAGAAAGAAACCAAAACCTAATGGGCATTTCTGGCTGCCATCTCTTGGAAATAACCTGCTTGGGGAACATTTCTCTGGGAATCTTGGGGTGTTATGGGAGTTCCTCCACTCTCTCCTTCTTTCTTACTGCTCCTCCCTGAACCTTGAACTCTTTCTTGTGAATAAAAATGACTCTAAATGAGGAGATCTGTATTAAGAAGCCAGCTGGGAAGGGAATTTGGATGCAGATTTGTGTTTGCACTCAGAGAATTTGTCTGAGGTGATTTTAGGGATGGAGACCACCCTTTTTGGTCTTGGTGTTGCATCCACAGTGGCTGTGAAGAGCCATGATTTACTGCATTTCCATGTGATATCTCTCCCTGGCAGTGGGCTAATATTAATTAAAGTGCTCGTTACTGTGTGTGATCTGATCCTGTGCAGGAGGCACTTCCTGAGGGGATTAATAAGGGCTGGCATGGAAACACCTGTGTTTGTTTTCCATCCATCCCTGTCTAGAGGCTCAGAGTGGTCCTGCCTCCATCCAGGACTCATCTTAATCCCTAATTAATTTGCTGGTGGGGCTGCCCAGGTGTGCCAGGTCACGTGGGGGAGCTGGGAAGGGGGAAAAGCAGAGCCTGGAGTGGGATAATCTCTGCTGCTTTCCCAGGGATGGGTGTGGGCATGCAGGTAATGCTCATCAAGGGCTTGGTCTCCTGCCCACCACTCCAGCTGACCTAGAACTTAGTGCAAATATTAAAAAGAGTTAGAACAAGCTGTTACATCAACAGTTTAGGTCCTCACTCTTGTAACTCCTCATCCTCCAGTGCAGCTCCTTTTCCCATTTGTTGGGATAGCTTCAGCTTGGGCAAAATTCAGTCATTTATCCAAATTCCCTCACACCTGAAGTGCAAATTAAAGTCACCAGAGTGCCATGGCACAGCAGTGATGGGCACTGCAAGGAGGAGATGCCACACGCCTGACTGAGCACCTGACAGACACAGGAGACTTGGGGAAGTTTTGGAGGCTCTGACTTCTCAGAGCCTGTCAGAAGAATCATATTCCCCCCCCCCCCCCCCAATTTCAGTCAATTGCTGCCTGACAATTGAAAAGCAGGGATTCAGGGAGTTCACCCACGCTGGTGCCTGATCCCCAGGGCTCTGCAGCCCTTTCCTTGGAATAAAAGGGAAAAGTACACATATGAGGCACCAACTGGAGTTTGTTAAACATGGAGCATATGTGTTATTTAGATTTGGAATGTGGTGAGCTGATGAAGCTATTCTTGGGAAAGAAGACAAATAAATTGCTGGTACATCAAAATAATTTGTAACAAATAGATTCGTGGAAAGCTCGCTGGAAATGGGGCACGAGGCACACGACAGAGCCCTGAAATTCAGCTTCCAGATGGAGCTTCTCCATCCTGCAGGGATGGAGTTTGAGGAATGTGATCAAACACTGGGCATGCTAATGGTTGGTAAAGGGTTTTAATTTATTTTTGATGGACTTTGCAGCCTCCTGAGTGTGACTGGGGATCAGACTTTTAGTTCTCACCAGGGTTATTGAGTCTGAAATCAGAATTGCTCGGTGAGGAGTGAATTCCAGATTATTCAATACAAACTCAGGATTCCATGGAAGCATTGTGGTCTAGGCTTGCCTGTCCCTGTGATTATTAAAGCTGATGGTAGAACTCAGAATGCAACATGAATTCAACTTTTTTATTGTAAGAGAGGGGGGCAAAAAAGATGCCAAAGGCTGCCCCCAACCCAAATATTGTACAGTGCATATCAAATGAGATCTGAACATCAGTGATTACATTTTTAGTAGGATGAGTGTTCTGACTGAAATGCAGCAATCTGTCACTTGGCCTTTCTGTGACATTCAGTGCATTGAAATTACCAGGCAAAGATTGCTTTTTGACATGCTAAATTAACTGAGTTGGAAATTGGAGCTTTATCATGGCTGCTAATTGTTACAGGGAGAGGGAAGGGTTGTTTGTCTTTTATATTCTGAGCAGGCTATTCAGACAGCAGTTAATTAAAAATAAAATAAAGATATTCTCCAAAAGGGTCATTTCTGGAAGGAGTAGAATTGGTTGAGAGAAACCACTTTTAATCTGAGCTGTGGCAGTGCTGAACACTTTCCCTTCAATTCCAGCCTAACCAGAATTAGGGTTCATTGTAAGGAGATGGAAGACCTGGCAACTCCATTAATAAGTGAAGAAAAAAATATTTAAAAGAACGTATTCCACGTTTGAAAGTTTTGGTTCAGCATGAATGAGGGTGTTTCACTCCCAAGTTTTTTTATTTTCTCTTGGTGTTGTTTCTTCAGATATGTAAAAATCCCACTTAACCTAATGCTAAATGATTATGCTTCATATGCTTTGCAAAATCTGCTGCAATAGCAGCCCTTATGTTTTACTAAAAATTGAATAATACTTTGTGTAATTATGCCTTTTTTTTTAAGCATGGGCTATATTTTGTTTGCTTTTTACTGATTTTACCAAATGTAATTTTTGTTTCTGAGAAATAAGTGATAAATCCAGGTCAGTTGTGCCAGGTGATGGTACCAGGACCCTCTCTGTAAAGTTGAGATGTTTCAGGTCTGAAGTTCTATTTACTCAAGCAGTCATTTTCTATAAATGTCAACAAATCTATTTATTTTTAGCTCCCAGACAAACAGGAGCTCTGGATAGATGTGCAAATGAAATTTCTGGAGGCTTTTAATTGGTATTTCAGTATCTACATCAGTGACCTTGTAGTGAGGGACAGATTTCACTGATATTTATCAATTATCTGAGAGGTCTCCAACCTTGGCTTGCTATTCCTTGCTGTGGGATGTGAATTCCTGGGCTGTGTTGGGACGTGAATTCCTGGGCTGTGTGCTAGGCAAACTCTTTGGGAAATACTTGGCTGGTGTGTTGGGAGAGTAATAGGATCAGAAAGTCTTAAAATCCCAGACTGGTTTGGGTTGGAGGGGACCTTAAAGCTCATCCCATTCCACCCTGCCATGGCAGGGACACCTTCCATAGCCCAGGCTGCCCCAAGCCCTGTCCAGCCTGGCCTGGGACATTCCAGGGATCCAGGGGCAGCCCCAGCTGCTCTGGGTACCCTGTGCCAGATCTCCAGGGATGCCTTGAGAGGCTGCCCCAGAGCAGGGGCTGGGCAGAGTCCCAGAATAAAGCAGGGATTGATTCAAGGATCTCCTCCATGGATCCACCTGGGGCAGCACCAGAGCCCAGCCAGGGCTGCCCCCAAGATGACCCAAAATGGCCCCAAAATGCACCAGCGCTCCCGGGGTCTCTCCCTGGGATCAGCTCTGCTCCATTCCCACCTTGCAGTTCATTGTCCCAGCCCAGCTTTAGCCCAGGCACTCCCACCCTGCTTGTTTTTCTCTCTCCAGCCCACGGGGTTTGTGCTCCTGGGCTGGGATTGGGCTCATTTGTCCTTGGTGCCCAGCTGGAGCAGGAATTGTTTTGTCTCCCTGCTCTGGGCACAGAGCTCAGCAGCGCTGGATGGGAAGCTCAGAGCTGCACAGAGCCTGGAACACAGAAAAGCCGAACCTGAGGCACCAGTGGGACACGGGTGGCACAACAGGGAGCCAAGAAGGGCAGAGCAAAGCAGCCGTGT
Organism: Serinus canaria; assembly: GCF_022539315.1. Classification (NCBI taxonomy): domain Eukaryota; kingdom Metazoa; phylum Chordata; class Aves; order Passeriformes; family Fringillidae; genus Serinus; species Serinus canaria. Next base: position 2,473,456 of record NC_066321.1, read on the forward strand.
GGCTTTATCAGAGGGACTGCAGCCCTTCTAATTACAGACTAAGTCAGTTAATAGAAGCCAAGAGAGAAATGAGACCCCTGGTGAGGAGGATGCACACAGGCTCTCCCAATTCCAGGTTATTATTGGGTGGGAGACCCTGGTGCTTCCCGTGCCCTTCACACGTGGGATGGAGTCAGGGAGCACGGAGTGGGTGGAAAATGTGTCTCAGAAGTTTTGTCTTGAGGCTTTTGGATCATGGGGCCTTGTAAAAGAAGTGAGAGACTGGGGACAGATGTGTCATAACGTTCCCTAATGTTTTGGTTTGTGGTGCAAAGTCGCCTTCTGAAAGTAATTGTTATAATGGGAGTTTGCAAAACATTTGGAGTGGTACAAAGGTGCCGTGGAGGAATGTGAGGTGGAAGAACATTGTTGTGTTTTAGCATTTCAGGAAAAAGTGTTGATTAATTATGGATTTAATTACTGATAGTTTTCTTTTTCAGATTGGCTCAGTAACACCTGTTCCAATGTCTCTGAGGGGAGCCAGGGTGGAGCAGGGCTCGGTGCCTGAAGGGGCTCCCAGAGACAGCAGAGGGACTTTGGACAAGGAGGAATGAATTCAAAACGACACAGGGTGGGTTAAATGTGATGTTGGGAGGGAATTTTTCCCTGGGAGGGTGGGCAGGCCCTGGCACAGGGTGCCCAGAGCAGCTGTGGCTGCCCCTGGATCTCTGGAAGTGCCCAATGCCAGGTTGGATGGGGCTTGGAGCATCCTGGGATAGTGAAAGGTGCCAGGGGTGGAACTGGATGATCCTTAAGGTCCCTTCTAACCCAAACCATTCCATGATTCTGTTCACCTCCCATTTCAGGAATTCCTCTGGTTCCTGGGCCTTGCCTTTCCCACCCTTGGGGCTCTGATGTTTGGGAGGGCATCCCTCTCCCTCTGCACCCCTTTGTGTCCAGCAGGATTGGGAGGGCTGAGGGCTGCTGGCAAACCCTTGCCTTCGTGACTTTCTGCCAAATCTTCAACTCCATGACTTTTTCCCAGCCCTTCAGCCATCTCTGGGGTAGTGGGTGAGCATCCAGCAGTTATTGTGGGGTTTTCTGCCATGCAAGTGGCACAGGGTTGCAGGAAAAGTTGTTTTGCAGGAGATTGTTTTGAACTGAGGTTCAAAAACTCAGGTTTTGAACTGAGTGTGTGACCCCAGGAAGGAGTGGATTTTGGGCTGTGGGAAGCCCATCCAGCTCCCTTCACTGCTGGTGGAGTTCTAGGCTGGGATTACAATTCCCTTTTCCATGGGAACCCCAGACCTTGCTCAGTGACAGCAGCAGGGAGGGGAGGACCACGCTGCCAGAGCAAGCTCAACTGGACTCATTTAGGTTGTGATTTAAATATTATAAACATTTCTGTGTGGTGGAAAACCACCTTGGCTGCTTTAGCCCCTGCTTGGGAGTGAATTCTGTCAGAAGAGTTTGGTGGGGGACGTTTGGGCTCTGTGCTTAAACCCTCTTGTGTTTATTTCAAAATACTCACTGGGGGTCAGCAACATGATTTGTGGGGAAAAATATGGAAGTTTTATTTGCAGGCTCAGTTTTGCCTCACTCTTTGCCTGTGACTTTGATTGATATTATTCTGAGCTTATCTTGGTTTTCTGACAGATATAATGCACCTCACTGTTTTAACTATAAACTTTTTCTCTGTTCAAATATAAAGGAGAACAGGATAAAAAATGTCCTTTTTACTCTCCAGTTGAGGATTTCCTGTCTCCCACGGCTTGGCTGGGATGATTTGGGGTTTGTGATGGACCAGGGGCTCTGATTTTTGGCATCCCCTGGAGCTGCAGGTTCGTTCCTGCTTTTTTTGGTCTCCCCTAAATGTGTGAATTTTTGAGGGCAGGGCTCCCTCGCGTGGTGGCACCACACAAACTTCAGCTGCGCTCAAAACCCAAAATTCCCTTTTTTTCTCCCAAAACCGGCAGTTCTCACACAGTTGTGTAGGGCCCTTTCCACTGCTGGAGAGGCTGAGAAAAGAGGAAACTTTGCTGAGCTCTTCTATTCCCTCCAACCCATTGTGGGAACCTAAACCCAAAAAATCACAGGATTTCTCTTCTGCAGAATTCTAGAGAACTCCAAGCTAAGCAGTAGAAAGTGTTTAAAGAATTTTTTTCCCTGAATGTGTTAACAATTCTCAAGGCTCCAAATAACTTTTTTACTTGAACTTGTAGGAACAGACAGCAGGTTATTAATATGGTGTTGTAGGAAAATCAGTGTTCCTGATGGAAATCAGTGTGCTCAGAATAGGACAAAATTTGGCAATCAGCTGCTGCTGCTTCCTGAATATTAATTAAATTACACCAGTATATATAGTGTGTCTATAAGTCATATATAGACTCTCTATATGTGAACTGATGATATGTTAAATATGTAAAAGTAAAATATATTTTATATATTTATAATCATTAAAAGACTATATATAAATATATAAAAATATCTATATATAGATAGTGATATATATATCTATAGTATTTATATCTATAAAAATATTTTTATCTAAGATGTATTTTCAGTATTTTCTGTTCAGATTGAAAATTTGGTTATCCCTGTGCCCTTTCAGGATGTGGAACTTGGGTTTAATCAGTGTCCATTGCATGGGACACTTCCAGTTTCTGTCCTGGAACTTTTTTTCTTAAAATTCAGCTTCTTCTCTCTTCTGCAGTCAGTGGGAACTAGCCCTGTCTTTAAAAACTGAATTTTCATGGAGTTAACCTAGATGAGAAACAAAGTAAAGAAGGAATTTTCATCCTCTCTCTGTTTGTGTGTCTTTTCAGATTCCATAGCCAAATCTTGGATCATTAAATATATTTTTTTAAATTGTAGTTATTATCTTTTGGGAAATTGCTGTTTCCTCTCTCCTCGTTTCACAATATTTAAAATTAGATTTGCCTGAGAGGGCATTGGGCTTGGGAGCACTTTATTAAGATTTTCCATTTTTATTTTCAATTCAGTAACAGGTGTTTCACTGACAGGCTCAAAGCCCCTTTCTCTCTATGAAAATATTATCAAATACTCAGCTGTAGGAACTCAACCGTGTGGGGCTCCAAGCACCCTTTTCCTCATGTTTGGAATTCCAGAATGGTTTGGGTTGGAAGGGACCTTAAAGCTCACCTCTCTCCAACCCCTGCCATGGGCAGGGACACCTCCCGCTTGGCCAGGCTGTCACAAAAGCCAAATTCCCAAAATATTCTCTGGATGAACTCAGACCTGCTCTTTGGGATCGTGGCTGTGGAAAACCAGACTTTCCACACCTAGCAGAGCTGCTTTTTATTGGTTTGCAGCTAAATACACAATATTGGAATTATTTTCCATCTTCTTTTCTGCTGAAAATTATTCAGGGGGCAACCTGAGCTTTTAACACTGAGCTCAGGACTCGTTCTTTCCTCCTCCCACTTGCCATGGGAGCTTGGAGAGGCTGCAGAGAGGGGACCCAGCTCCCTCCAAGTGTCCTCTTGGAGCATCTGTGCCACAGTGCCCGAGGCCAGGGATCACTCCAGAGACAGATGCCTTTGGAGGCACAGACGTATGTGTTTCTGCTTTGTTAAAAAAAAAAAAAAAATTAAAATATATTACAAAAAAAAAAAAGAAAAAAGCCACCAAAACTCTTGCAGTTTAGACAGCTGGTCTGGCAGTTGGTAATGTGAAGGCCTATTAAAATATTTATGCTATTTGTTATTTAACTTCATTTGTTTTTTCTGAAGAATTTGGAAGTGGGCTGGTTAAATAAATCCGCGTGAGGCCGCCGGGGGTCGGGAGTGACAAGAATTGGCAGAAATCTGGGAGCACTGGCAGCACAGGGGGCTAATATTCTGTCTTTCACTCTCCTGAGATCCCGTCGTTCTGTTTGCCTTGGGAGCGAGAGGAGGTGCTAATAAATACACTGAAAATATTTTCACACTCCTGCTGGGTGGAATTTTGATTGGGGAGCTGGGGCACAAAGGGCTGGCTCCATGGGAACTTGGGAGTCGGTGACAAGGCTCCTTTGACTCAGCCCCAGCAGTCAGAAATGACACCCCCAGCTGAAAGTTTCAGTGATTTGTTATTTTGGGTGCTCGCAGAACTCGCTGAGGAGGTTTCGGCGAAGGATCCGACTTCTAAAACTTCTCGGCTGCTCAAAGCGGAGTTTGGACAAGTTTCAAGTGTCTTTGGGTTGTTTTCTGACAGGGAGCAGCTCTCATGGAAATGCAGAGTGGCTGTTTGGACTGGAGGGGGAAGCAAAACCAATGAACTTGGGTTTGGCATCCTCAGGGAACGATGGTCACGGAACACCAGAACCATTCACGTTGGAAAAACCCTCTCAGACCACTGAGTCCAAACATTGCCCAGCACTGCCAAGGCCACCCATGTCCCCAAGTGCCACATCCATGTGGCTTTTAAATCCCTCCAGGCTTGGGGGCTCCAAAAGGGCTGGAAAACCCTTTAAGGGAAGAGATTTTTCTGATATCCAACTTAATCTCCCCTGGCAAAACTTGAGGCTGCTTCCTCTTGCTCTAACCAGCAAACCTGACCTCAACACTTGAAAATTTACAAGAGGGAGGTTTTAAAAGTCAGAGGGAGGGAATCCAGGTCTCCACTCGGGGTAAAAGTTGAACAAATTGGGTTATTCCCCATGTTTGGGGGAGCCCACGTTGGGTGTGCACTGCCTCACGCCCTTCAGGGTGTGGGGCTCACCACAGACAGCAGGAAAGGGGGAAAAATTAGTGATGGAATGGCAATAAAAAAGGTGTTTTCACAATAATGAAAACCAAAAGAACTGTTCACCTACAATGGCCAAGGTTTGAAACAAGGAAGGGCAATGGTGAGCGTGAAAGAGGGGAAAAAGAGGGTAATGAAGTCCCAAATTTGTTTCTTTCCCAGTGCCTCACTTGAAGGAGGAACTTCCTTGAGAAATGATGAGTATGTGTGAAAAACTAATGATTATCTAATCAATCTACAATTCAGTTGGATGCTTTCTAAGTCCTAATGCTGGGTTTTGTTCAACCCCTGGCTTGGGACAGTCAAGGGTCCTGTGAAAGGTTTAGGACTGAGCCTAAGAGGTCAAGCTCAGGCCACGTTCAGAGGTGGTGCCAGAGCCTGAACAAATGGTGCCAGACGTGTGGAGATCAAATTAGCAAAGCTTGGTTTGGTGTTAACCAGAGATAACGTGGTGTGAAATCATTTAATGAAGGAAAATCCCCAGACATTCTGGGAAACCCAGAGGAGCAGGCTGGGAGTGCTGAAGTGGTCAAGGAGGGGCTGTGGGAGTCTCCGTGGCCTCGTGTTGCTGCTGGAGGAGGCAGGAAAAAGCCAAGTTGTGTTCCCTGGTGGGCTGGATCCTGTTGGACCTGCCGTGTGTGGCCCGTTTGGGAGAGCTGCTGTTTGAAGGCTGGGCTTTATTAGGGCTTTTCCACCTTGGCAAGTCGTGGTTGAACTTTTATTTTTAGGCTGAGAGTCTCACAGCAAGCTGTTTCCCAGGCTCACACGTGTTTCCCCCAGAATTTGTGCAGAGCCTTTTTCTGGAAGCTCAGCTCAGCTCTTGGGGGTGTTTTGCTCTGCCAGCTCCTTGGATTGATTGTTCCCACAATATTTGACACCAAAATCTGGTTCAGGTTCCAGCTGCAGGGTAAGCTCTTCCCTCTTTCCTTCCTCTATTAATTTTAAACTTTTGTAGACTCCTAGGGTAGTTTGGGTTGGAAGAGTTTCACTCTCAGTGAAAATAATCTGGAGACACTTTCTTTTGTAGGAAGTGTAAGTCTTTATTTTTAAATAATTTTAGAGGAGCTGCATTGCCTTCCTTTTCATCCCTGTTGCTTTTGAGATGTTTGGAGAAACAACTTATAGCCTGAAGATCTCTTGGTGTTTTTAAGGGTTTTTTTGAGTCTTATATTCCTTCTTCCTTAAATACCTGGGGTCATTTGAACCCACAGTGAGTAACTGATGCAAATCCAGTACCTGGCTTGTAAGTTTTGGTGTTTGAATAGATAACTTTATTTTTTTTTTTGCTTTTGTTACCAATTTCCTTTAGGAATTGTTTCCTTTAAAATATTGAGAAACTATAGTTTTTATATATGTGTGTGTAGAACTTTAAAGTATTTATATGTTTTTTCTCTCGTGCATAAAGGATAGAGGAAGGCTGATGACCAAGTAGCTGGATAGGGAAAGGAGAATTCAACTTTTTTCTTGTCCCTCACAAGAAAACCTTCTGAGCAGCTCAGGGAGCTCCATGTATCTTCAATTATTGCAATGAAACTGGTATTTGCCTTTTGCCAAATGACTGAGGAGAACAGTGGCCTGAAAATGGGTTGATTTGGTTAAAAAAAAAACAAACCAGAAAATGTGATGATGCATGGCCCTGACAATGCTTGCCTGTGTAAGGCAGTGTGATGTGTGTCAGCAATTCCTCCTCAAACCCACCAATGCAAGAGCTTAAAAATTCTCTCCTGATCCCATGTGCTGCATAATTCACTTTTAGCATCTAAAAATAAAGCCAGGCTCTTTACAACACTGTGCACATGCTGGAGTGGAGCAAACACGTGTTCAATCTGTTCTGAGCTGTCTGATTAAAATAATCGTGGTGTGAAGGAAGGAGGCAGGAGGGGCACAGCCGAGCGTGTCAGAGAGCAGAGAGGTGTTGAAATGCCCTTGAAAATTAAAACTGTGGGAGGCTGTGCATGTTAAAATTATTAGGGTTCACGTGGGTGCAAAGATGTTGACAACTTGAACTCGAAATTTCTTACAAGTGTGGCCCTAAATAAATTTGGATTAAATCAGCAACAGGAGGTGAAACCGTGTTTGATGAAATTGTCTGGCAAATTGGTTTTAAGTCTGGAATTTCATTTTCCAAACAGAACACTGTGGAGAGGGCAGCAACAAGCAAAAATGAACTGCAAGTTATTTTACTGTTCGGGGAGGCAAGAGACTCTTTATAGTTCTGCTCTAAAGCTGAATTTTTAGGACCTGTATAAATAGAATCCAATCCACCAACTGATTTGGAGAGGATAATCCATCAATATTTAATTTGGTTAAGGAAGAAAAGGCTTTAAAGTAATAAATGCAGTTCATGAATCAGATGCACCGTTGAGTTCCATTATTGAATGCAGACCTGCGATATCGGGGGCCTCGTGTTTGTTATTTTAATAATTCTAATTAACTTCTGGTAATTGTGGTGGACCTGCTGCCAACTATCCTGGCTGTGATCATTACTCAGGGTTATTATTTCCTGCAGACAGTCAGCCAGTGAGTAGAGGAAGTTTTATGGCAAACTAAACTTAAATAGCACCAGTAGGTGAAGAAAAACGCCTGGTGGTGAACCTCATCACGAGCTGTCCGTGTTTAGGAGCTGTGGAGAGATCCAGGCAATCTTTAGGACAATGCAGTCCTTTCCAAAGCCCCCACAAACAATATTTCACCCTTTCTCCTCGGCTGGGGGTGATGAGTGAGGTTTGGGTGGAGAAGCAGGAGCTTTCCTCACCCAATTAGCTGCTCCTCTTGTCTCTGTCTCCTTATGGTCCCACCCTCCATTTTTCATGCCGTGGTTGTGATAAACCAGGGCACTCCAGCCTGAACTGCTGCAAACACAGAGATGGAAAATGAATCCATTGGTGGATGCAAGGACAAATCCTTCACTTATCTGAAAGACTTCAGTGTCCAAGAAATCCATTGAGTGTGGAGCTGCTGGTGAGGGAGGATCTGTGAAATTAAATTGTTGTGATTTTGTCTTTCATCCTGGTAGCCTGGGTGGCTTCTCCCACATTGGAAAAGGCCCTCAGAACCAGTTTTCCATGTCTGGATTAGGTCTTTCTGCAGCTGCAAAAGTTCTGCCCCATTTCAGATGGGAAAGTGTCACGGGTGGGAGTTTCCCATCAAAGCCATGCTCTGTGCAGGAGAGAAACCCCCAAAATGCTGTGCTACCCAATTTCCGGTTAATTGAGGTTGTTGCCATCTTTGAAAGTTGGAAAGGTTTTTTCCTCTGCCACAACAGTTTTTGCACAGGAAGGAACAGTTGCAAACAGGCATTTATTCCACTGAAACAACACCCCACAAAATTTTCACTTGAAAAAGAAATTTCAAAGTTGAATTTTCAGTGGTCTTCAGGGTAGATTGTTCTTGTGCCTCTTCAGAGTAGGGCAAGTGGGACTCAGCAACAATTCCTTCTAGAACTATTCGCTTTCAGGAATCCATCCCCTTCCTTGGTGGAAGGTTGGTAATCTCCAAAATGCTTCCCTCATCTTTTTAGCTGAACATGTGAAGGCTGGAATGATGTGGTAGAGGCAGAGCAGAGCTGGGGGCATCGAGCCATGGGTAAGGACTTTGGGACAGCCTAAGCATTGCAAACATCCTCTGGCAAGACCCGAAATCAGGTGCTGGGAAAGGAAAAAAAGCCACTTTTGTAGCAGTTAAACATGTGAGTGGATTTAAAGGACAGGTATTGTTTATTTTAAATTCAGAAATAGAAAATTCTGTCAGGAAATTGATGTAATCCCCAGAGTGTGTTTGGGGTGTAATTGAAGACTCTAAAACAAAAGGGGAACTCAGGGTGGATTTAGGGATTGCAGCTGTTGGGAGAGATGTGTTTGTGACACCCTGAGGGTACAGAGTCAGGCTCTCATCAGATGGAACTTTTTGGCACCAAGGGACAGTGCCCATTAAAATATCTGCTAATTCCTGGTGCCAGCTGCACTTCCTTCAAACCACCCAGCACTGAGAGAGTCACTGAGCTCCTTCTGAGCCTCATCTTTGATTTGCCCATCAGAACCTCCACACAGTTATTTCACAGAATTCCCAGGCTGGAAGATGCTGATCCTTTGCCTTTTTTTCTGCCAGGGTTGGGATTAAATGTGTGAGAGGATATTTCGTGTTGGGACTCAGATGTTTATTAGTTTTTATCTCTGTCACAATCTCACAAACCCTGAGTTCCACAGCACCTCACTCTGACACACTAAAAATGGAGCTGCATCTTTCTCTCTACAAGGCCTTTGAAGGATCAACTGTCCAAACAACCTAAATTATTTTTACTCTTAACCCAATAACCAACACTATGTCCTGCAATGGGGGCTTTTTTATCCAATTACACAAAACCACCCAAACCCATGGAGAAGAAGTTGAAGAAGTGAAGAAGAAGGAGAAGGAAAAGGAGAAGAAGGTGAAGGAGAAGGAGCAGCCTCCACCCCAAACCCTTCACCTTGCTCTATATCCATTCTTGTATTCTAAACCTTAAACTCTGAGTTTCCCACCCTGTGATATCACACACTTCTATCCACACTCCACACCCACAATCCCAGCTCCATCATTCCATTCTGGAAGCTTCTCCAGGCCCTCAGGTCAGTGCAGGGTTCTCCTGGGGTCAGTGCCTGCCAGCACAGAAAGTGGAGAATTCCCAGCAGGAGCCAGGGCTCCAACAGGGAGAGACTTTCAGCATCATGGAGTCCAGCCCAGCCCCAAGAGCTCAGCCCAACCCTGGCACCCAGTGCCACACCCAGGCTCTGTTAAACACCCCCAGGGATGGGGACTGCACCACTTCCCCCAGCAGACATTCCAGAACTTCATCACTCTTTCCATAAAAAACTTTAGGAAAAAGTCCAGCCTGAATTTGGGGCATCTTCAAAGAGTTTCAGTGCTTTGCAGTGGATCCTGGGGATGATGTGTCCTCGGGATGGCAGGGGGGAGGATGAAGCCCCCACCTCCCAGGGATCTTTCCCTTTCTTCCTGCCCATCCCAGCAGCCAGGGCTGACTCTGGGATCCCACAGAACCTATGGATCCCTCAAAAGAAATTAATCCCAAGTGGTTTTATCTCGTTTTCTGTGTGTTGCCTACTGCAATTTGGGCTCTTAATTTGTTTTTGCAAACGATGAATTTGATTTCCTGCTATCAATGAGTGTCTGCCTGTCTGAAGGCTCCAAGCATGACTGGCATAATGAAAAGTCGGTCTTGCCTTGGAGTTGGAACTTGGTGTATTAGGAACTTCCCTCTGTCTGATAACAAAGATCAGATGGCAGATCTTCCTACAGCTCCACTCCAAGTTACAGTTAATTTTATCATCAAAGGGAATAAGAGTGATACTCATCAGGGTACAGCAAGAACAGGAAAAATAGGTAGAAAATTTAGTAAATGGCAAATCTAAGTATTTTTTTCTTTTGACTCACTGTAAGATCCAGGACTTGTAAGTTCTATTGCTAAAGAAATATTTGTGACCTCTTAGGGGTTTCTTTTGGCTGTTGGAAATGAATGTGGGTGTATCTTATTTTTTTCTCTGCTTGAAATATGAATCTGGTTTGCTGTTGTTTAGAAAGTGTTTGTACCAGATCTACAACAGAATTCTGCTTTTGAGTTGGTGGGGAGAGCACAGAATGAGACAGGATGGCCTCAGCTGCCCTGAGCAGATGGGAGGGTTGTTCTGAGTGGGTTTTTGGTTGTCCAGCTGAAGTTTTTGCTCTCAGGTGGGTGCAGTGAAACCATCCTGCTCTCCCCCAAAGTGGAAGTGACACAATTGCCTCTGGGGCAATTGTTCTCGTGTAAATGTGTGAAAGTTCTGCTTCCCAGTTCAAATATTGTTTGCAGGCAGATGGGAGGCACCCATGGAATTGTTCACCTTGCAGAGCCCCTCCAAGGCCATCGAGCCCATCCCCAAACCACGTCCCCAAGCGCCACAAACCCACCTTGAGCCAACCAAATTCCCAGCAGCTCCCCCTCATTTGTTTATTTTATTTTATTTTATTTTATTTTATTTTATTTATTTTATTTTATTTATTTTATTTTATTTTATTTTATTTTATTTATTTATTTTATTTTAATTTATTTTTTTATTTTTATTTTTTAAAATTTTTTCTATATTTTTATTTTTTTTAAATTTTAAAATTTTTTATTTTTAAATTTTATTTTATTTTTTTTAAATTTTTTTATTTTATTTTTATTTTATTTTTATTTATTTTTTAATTTTTTATTTAATTTTACTTTTATTTTTAATTTTTTATTTTAAAAATTTTTTTATTTTTTATTTTTATTTTTTATTTATTTTTTAAAAAAAATTTATTTTTAAATATTATTATATTATGTTGTTATTTTCATTATGTTATTTTCTATTCTGTTATTTTATTTGTTATTTCTATTTTATTTTCTATTATTTATATTTTATTTTATATTATTTCATATTTTATTTTATATTATTTTATATTTTATTTATTTTATTTTATTTTATTTTTATTTTATATTTTATTTTATATTTTATTTCATTTATATTTTATCTACATCTCAATTACACGGCGAGATGTTCTTTTTAAAAAGAACTTGTTTGTTATTAAGATATAAATCTCCTTATTCCAGTCGTGTCGTGCACGGCGCCTCAGTGCAATACAAGAAGATTACAAGCTGATGGTGAGATGTTAATAACAGTAACACAAAACATTAAGGCAAGTGACATTTACATAAGTATCTTGATCTTAATACATGTAATTTACATATGAAAATTTAATCACCATAGAGATAAACAGCTGCAATGTTTAATTAAACTCTCCACACAAAATCAGCCTGCAAGAAGTAGTTTGTCACTGCTAATTTATCACAATTCTCATAAGTATTCTTTAAAATAAAAATGCAAAATAAATGACTCTTATTGATAATTTAACTTCTGGTTACTTTATCGTATTCTCAACAGGCTTTGATGATACAATTACACTGTGAGGATTCCAGGCTCATTTTCTCACCATTTAGAAGACAAAAACCATAAATACAGGGAGAACAAATGAATTTGTTTACAGACTGAAGGGTCAGTGCTGGAGCAGAGTTTGGGCAAATTTAATGCTGGGCTGGGAGTCCCTCTCCGTGGGGCTGTTGGAGGAGGAAACAACCAGAGGTGGAAATTAATGCTGGAATTATCCTGGAGTGGGAAACAGGCTCCACATCCCTCCCTACACCACATAATTTGGGAGTTGGAGATGGGCTGACATTCAGGAGTTCTTGAAGGCCAGATTTTGGTTTTAGAGCCAAACAAAGCTTGGCCTTGAAAGAAACGATTTCTTTCAAAGTGCCTTGAAAGAAACAATTTCCACCTCTTTCTGGGGATTCTTCAGGAAAATTAAAATTACAAGGTTGGCTGTGTCCTCTTCTCAGCATTAACAGCAAAAAAAGAGCTTTTTGGGATCTTCAGGGTAGGTGGGTAACGGCAAAAAAAGAGATTTTGGTAAGGCTGGGGTAGGTGGGAATGGGGATATTTAACATTTAGTGCCTGAAAGTGCATATTTTAGGTGTGAAAGTTATTCTCTCCCCAGAAGAACAAACTGTGTAATGAGGCCGTGTCAGAGGCAGCTTCTGCCTATGAGGAGAATTTAGATATTGTTTATAGATAAATTCACTGAATTCCCTATCCCATGGCAACCCCAGAACCCCTTGGGCTGCCTTTGGCAAATTCATTTTCATGGACCCGTGGCAAAAATGACTCTTGGAAAAATCCCATTTTCACCTTGGGTTTAGACTCTGCTCTATTAATTGCTCATTTCTCTTTCTGTGTGAGTTTTGTTTAAGGATGTGATTGTTTAGGGTTGTTTTTATGCCTGAAGATGATACCCAGCTCCCACAGAAAAAAATGGGGTTCAAAAATCCCTATTCTCAGTTATGAATCAGTTTAATTAAAGTAAAACGGGGCTAAATTCAGCTTTTTATTTATAAATGAATCTTGTAGGAGAACTAGATATGAGAAAAGAAAACCCTAATAAGTAGAGAATATCTCTAGGACAGGATAAATCAATACCATGCTAGGAAAAAAAAAACAAAGCAACATAACTTTGTTTATTTGTTGTATTCCAAATTTGAAATTTGCAGCAGAGCTGGAATTAAAAATGAAGAAATGGACACATTAGTAAATGAAAATCGTGGGAGAGGCAAAAAAGTTTTTCTCTTAGGGATATTTTGCTTCACAAAAACCATTCAAAATTAAAGAGGAAATATTCTCAAGATCAGGAAAAATCAATTTCACCTTGGATTTTGGTGTGGATTGGTGGCAGCTAGTCCTTGGGGGTGATTTCCTGGCTCTGCTGTTGATTTCTCTGTGTCACAGTCCACGTGCTCATGGTTTGATCTAGAACAGAGAGATTTGGGCACAGCTCCCCAGCAATTCCAGTGTTTGTGTCCCCCAAAGCCACTGGAGTGAGGATTCCAAGGAGGAATTCTGGATTCCCAGCATTGGCAGGTCCAGGTTAGGACTGTTTTGGTGAGGAGCAGGATCTGCCAGTGCCAAGAGAAGGGGTGCTACTAAAAATAGAGTTTTGAGTAGATATGTTGATATATCTGGAAAGACACAATTATAGTCCAAAAAAACAAACAAAAAAAAGAGATGCAACTCTTTATAAAAATAACATTTCCCACTACTGTTTTGCAGTCAATATAGGTGGATGTGTTCTGTGTTATCACCTGAGTGTGTTTGTAAAGTTCCTTCATTCAGTGATTTGGGTTGCTGTTGGTTTATTACTGTTAAGCAATTGGAAAATTAAGTGACTCTCCCTCTATGAGTGGTTTTTTAGCTCATAACTCTCCAAAACTCAGAAAAGCCAATAGAAATCTACTCTGTAAGATCTGTTTGCTGTAAGGACAACATCTATTCCAGTAGAAAATAATGGCCAATCCCAAGTGGAATTCAGCAGTAGTATCACCCACAGTCCAAAATTATCTTTTCCATTATTGTTTCCCATATTTTTTTCCCTACACCATGATACCTTTTCTGTATTTCCTCAAAGTTCTTTGCCTGTACAGGACAGGAATCTCTACTTTTCCATTTTGAAGGGCTGCAAGTTGAGGTTCCTCTGCACTTAAACCATGATTAAACAATATTTTAATTAAATTTTGGATACAAATCCATCTCCCTCATCCAAGCCAACCTGGCTATTTGCAAAGTCTTTATTAAGACTGTTGATAGTGATGTGCTAATATAAATAGTACATGCTAATATCAATTTATAAATATAAATTTATAATTTATAACTATAAATTTATGATGCCTGATTGGGGTAGGGGACATTTTTCCATATGGGGACATGGGGTTTCTCCTTCTGGTTGGTCAATGAGGGACAGAATATGTGGGCATCAGCTAACAGGATTTAGGAGTTCCAGCAAAGTCAGGTCCAGCTCCACAAATCCATTAATCCACGAGGTAGTGATGACCAGGGATTAGATATTTGAGATGATTTTTGGTTTATTGCCTTGTGTTCGTGCAGCATGGTGCCGGGCTGGGCTTGAGCAAGAAGGGACTGTGGGGAGTGTGTGAGGGAATGTCCCTGGCTTTCCAAAAGGGTCATGGAGTCCTCTGGGGTGGGAAAGGCCTTTCGGATCGAGGGTGGGTTTTGTTAAATTGATGCCTGGAGCGTGGAAAGACGTGGATGAATATATTTTATATTTCCAAAAGTAAAATATATCCCCATGGAAAGTGGTGCAGAGTTTAGGGCTGGGTTTGGGGGTTTGAGGCACCTCTGTCCCTGCTTCTTCCTTGTTGAAGACCCCTGCAGCTCCAGGTGATGCCTTGTTCAGGCTGCCCTGGAGGAGGGGCTGGGCAGTCCCAGAATAAAGCAGGGATTGATTCAAGGATCTCCTCCATGGAGAGAGCCCAGCCAGGGCTGCCCCCAAGATGACCCAAAATGGCCCCAAAATGCACCAGCGCTCCCGGGGTCTCTCCCTGGGATCAGCTCTGCTCCATTCCCACCTTGCAGTTCATTGTCCCAGCCCAGCTTTAGCCCAGGCACTCCCACCCTGCTTGTTTTTCTCTCTCCAGCCCACGGGGTTTGTGCTCCTGGGCTGGGATTTGGCTCATTTGTCCTTGGTGCCCAGCTGGAGCAGGAATTGTTTTGTCTCCCTGCTCTGGGCACAGAGCTCAGCAGCGCTGGATGGGAAGCTCAGAGCTGCACAGAGCCTGGAACACAGAAAAGCCAAACCTGAGGCATCTCAGTGGGACCCCATAAAATCCCACCCAGGCTGGACAGACAGACAGACAAGCTGCCAGTGCTCCTGGGCAGAGCCAGGGATGCTCAGCAGCATGTTCCCTTCTCCCTCAGCACTGCCTCCCTTTGGGAAACCTTTTG
Organism: Serinus canaria; assembly: GCF_022539315.1. Classification (NCBI taxonomy): domain Eukaryota; kingdom Metazoa; phylum Chordata; class Aves; order Passeriformes; family Fringillidae; genus Serinus; species Serinus canaria. The sequence continues at coordinate 2,488,524 of NC_066321.1, forward strand.
AAGGACACAGGCTCTGTTTGTCCATCTGTAGATCCCAGGTAATCCTGGAAATTCAGGTGTGCAGCCCCACAGCCCCTGGCCAGCATCGTTTGCTGAGCCCTGGTGTCCCCACCATGTCCCTGCCCTTTTGGTGGCACTGGTAAAGACACATCTCTATCCTGCTTAAGAGGGGACTTTCTGTTGGCTGGAGATGAATTCACTGCTGTGTTGATTAGATTTACAAAATCTTTCAGGATAAAAGTATTAAGGAAATACAGAATGATTAAAATCCAGCTCTGAAAAATACAGCATCCCTTGTATTTCTTCTTCTGTCTGGCAAACCAGTGGCACTAATAAAGCCGTGCAAGATGATTTTCCTGTGTTTTTTAAGTGACCAAGCATGAGGCAAAGTCTGAAGGGGTTGGACTATCAAGGACTGTCTCCTTTAACCATGGTCTCCATCGTGCTGGGTATAAATCTTTGTTGCCAGCAGCATAAACATAAATTGAGGCAGTGTTTATAAGGCAAACCCACTTTATTTATCTGCAAACTCTGCTCACACTCCTGGTGCAAGTGTGGGTTTTCTCCTGTGAGAAGTGATCGGTCCCTGGGGACATCTTTTCTCCCTGTCCCTTGGTGATGTCAGTGAGTGGCTGATTAGCTGCTGACACATGAAATTATGGGGGCTCAGGAAGGTTAATGAAAGGCTTCTCCCTCCAGCCATGCCCATGCACTGTTCTCCCTCTCTCCCCCTTGGCTTTGGGTGCTTTGGTGACCTCGGTGACACAGTCAAGAGAGGAAATACACACTCTCACAGCAGTGCAGCCTAATCAGTGGTTCTCTGCTAATATCTAATTATTTAATAAAGGGGAGATGAATTATTGGTGGCCCAGAGTTTTCCAAGGAGAGCTCCTCCATGGAGGTGCTGTTCAGCTGTCATTGATCAGCTCTGTCCTCTTGGATCCATTCTTGCCCCGGGGATTTGCATGGGAAATCCTGGTTTGTGCTGAAGGCAGAGGGTTTGGCATTCCCAGGAGGAGCAGGGGCTGGGCTGGGGTCACCAGGGACAGACTGACCCGTGCAGGGCCCGTGGAATTGTCTGTGCTGGAGGTCAGTTTGGAGAAGGGGCATTGCCAGCCTGCTGGGAGGGTGTGATCCCTGAAACTCCTCTCTGTTCTTCCCAAATACCCTGTACCAGGAATACCTGGCATGGAAACTCTGATTTTACAGCCCCTCACCTCCCTCTGTGTGCCCACAAATCGGATTTTCAAGGAGCACCCTTGCTTTGTCCTTCTCATTGATGTTCTGAGTCAGAAGGGATCCTCAAGGATCATCAAATCCAGCTCCTGGCCCTGCACAGGACCACCCCAAAATCCCACATCAGGAGGAGGCTGGCAGGTCAAACTGTGCCTTTTCCAATCTTCTTTCTTCTCCCCTGACCTCTGCCTCTGATTGCAGTACTGGGAGCTGAGGGTATTTGTACCTCTTAATTTAAATCATCCTCCTCTAAGGATTCAGCTTAGAGAAGATTTTCTGAGTTAGCACGAGCCTGACCTTAGCATATGTCAGGCTTTCCATGGGGTGGGTGAGGATTATTTCCATACTAATTACTGCTCCAAAACTTTTCCCCTCTCATTTGTACCCAGTTCCTGCAGCTCCTTCCTTTGTGTCACGCTCCCACTGCTTTGAGATTTGTATCTTCCTGTGGGGGGGGGGGTAAAAATATGGTTGAAAATTTGTTTTACTGAAAGAATTGTTCTCAATATAAATTTCAAAAATATTTATTTCAGAATATGGAATTGAGTTCTGAAGTTCAGTTGAGAATTTCAGTTTTGGCTGCCCCATCCCTGGAAGTGCTCAAGCCCAGGTTGGATGGGGCTTGGGGGAGATAAAATCAGACAGGATTTTGTGTCCTGGCAGTGAAACCTCTGCTGGATGGCTCCTGGGAGACCTCCTGGTGTCTCTGGACCACTCTGACCTCAGGGCACTCTCTGGGGGGATTGGGAAGGGAATCCTGAGTCAGGAATTGGAGCTGAGGGTCCCTTTATCCCTCTGGAATAAGTGACACAAGGGCTGCAGCAGCAATGTGGGAATGATTTCACAGGCAAGGATGTGGGAATCATTCACCCAGGCTGCATAAGAAATGTCATTGTGCAGTTCTGGGTGCTGGAGGGGTGGGTGACAAAGCCAGTGTCACAAACCTGGAGCTCTGGGTGTGACCCAGGGGAAGCCTCAGCTATTTCCTGGGACCAAAGCTGCCCTGCAAGGCCTTCCATCCATCTTGGCTGGGACTTTGGTGTCCCCCTGTTGTTATCCATCTTGGCTGGGATTTTGGTGTCCCTCTGGTGTTATCCATCTTGGCTGGGATTTTGGTGTCCCCCTGTTGTTATCCATCTTGGCTGGGATTTTGGTGTCCCCTGGTGTTGTCCCCCTGTTGTTATCCATCTTGGCTGGAATTTTGGTGTCCCCCTGTTGCTGGGCAGCTCCAGAAGCATCTGGCTGTTTTTGTGTGGGATTGAAAAGGGACAAATCCAGATGGATCTCCCTGCTCAGGGGAGGATGGGGAGTCAATGTCTTGTTCCCAAATCCATGGCAAAGGGATTTTGGCTCAGCTGAAGGGCCAGGAGCCTCCCCACCCACCCTGGAGTCAGCTTTGCCCAGGGGAGACCCTTCAGAGAGGGCAGAAATGCCTCCTGCTCTGGGCTACAGCAGGGCCTGGTGCCATGGAGAAGTGCTCCAGAGGTGGCACCTGGAAAATGGGATTTGAGAAATGATTTGGCTGTGTGTTGTGGCTCAGCATTTGTCCCCTGGCACCTTAGCATGTGTCTGAGCTTGATTATTTAGAATGTAACAGTATGAACAAGTAAAGCCCCAATAAAATAGGAGCAAACTTTTTTTTTCTTCTTGTCATTTAGGATAGAGCCATAAAAGCAGATAATTTTGTTTAATTTTTATTTTTAATTGATTTTATATCTTTATATAAAAAGATTTAAAAAATATAACTTTATATATATTTTGTTTTTTATTTCAAAGTAAAAAGTCCATGGCAAGTGCAGCAAAGGAGGTTTTTGAAGTTGAGCTCTCAGGACCAACCCTTTCTCCACGTCCCATCTTGTCCAGTTGGGATGGAGGCTTTGGAGCAGGATCTTCACAAACTTTCCAAAGTGCTTTTCCTTGTGCTGCTTCTGTCACCCTGAAATAACACCCACAAATAACAAGTCCAAGTTGTCAATATCCTGATTTTCTACCTCCAGCTCCTGATTGGAGCAATGGGACAAGGTCCTTTCTAAATATTGAGAATTTTTCACATCATGCTGAATTAAGCACGTGAGGTGATTTAGGCTTGAAGCTTCTGGGGAAGAGATAACTGTTATTTTGTTATTATGATGGTTCACAATAAACTCAGTTTGCACTTTTGCAATGGGCAGTGTGTGTGTTAGCTGCAGGAGTGCACAAAAAAAAAATATTCTTTTGCAGTGCTACCAAATGGCATCACAGAAAAGCAAAGTGCATTTCATTTTCTAGGCTGTTTCTTTTGCATTACCCTCTTTGAAATGATAAATATTTATATTCCAGTCTGGGGTTCTGTTTGGAGCAGCAGCCACCACAACGATCCAGTGAGCATCACTTGATTCTGAGTGAGCTGATTTTTGTGTGTGCAGAGGTTTTCCTGCCTGGTTTTGCACAAGCAAACTGACAAGTCTGGGTTCAAAACAAATATTAATGCTAGTGGCATCTGAAGGGCTATTTCTGTGTGAAAACAGCAGAATGTTGGTGTTGAAAGAGTTACTCCGCCACTCAGTACCTGTGGAATCTGGCACACAGCTGAAATAATTGTATTTAAACCTCTGCCATCCCCTGCACATTTTCATCCAAGATACTTCTGGGTTGTTGAAGAAAAACGAATGAGATTTGATGTTATCAGAAAAGTTCTGCCTTTATCCACATGACATGGATTTTAGCTGAAAAAAGCAGATTTAGAGTGGGTTTTAGGAAGGAATTCCTGGCTGGGAGGGCAGGCCCTGGCACAGGTGCCCAGAGAAGCTGTGGCTGCCCCTAAAAGTGTCCAAGGCCAGGCTGGACAGGGCTTGGAGCACCCTGGGACGGTGGAAGCCTTCCCTGCCCATGGCAAGGGGTGGATAAATCAACTTAGAAGTCCCTCCCACCCTAAACCTTCCTGGAATTCCATGATTCTCCCAACCCTTTATCTTTCCCCTCTCTCTGTGCCACCTTGGAAGGGCAGGGCAGGGCAGCCCCTCCTGCTTCAGTGCCCACTTGCCATGTCCAGGATGGGGGTTGATTTAAAATAAAAAAAAAAGGAAAAAAAAAAAAAAAGAGATTCACAGAGATTTTGTGCCCCAATTAGCAGTGCTAATTACAGATGGCACTGTACCCTGTGGAGATTGCCAGGCAGTCAGGCAGAGAGCACTGAGTCACCACCAGCGTGGCTCTGACCCTGAGCTGGGGCTTAATCAGGTGCAAAATCCCAAAATCCAAGCCCAAGGAGGTGCCTCCAGGAAGGACACAGTCCTCTGCTGGCTATCAATGACAGAAGCTCCTTCTGGGCTTTTGCTGCAGTTTTATTTTTATTTTTTTTTTCCTTTTTTTTTTTTTTTTAAAGGCCAGAGTTTAAAATAAATCTCTGGGTAGTTGCTGGTAATTCAGCATTTGAAATGAAAAGAGGGTTGGTTTAGGTTAGACATGAGAAAGTTTTTACAGTGAGGGTGGTGAAACACTGGCAAAAGTTTTCCAGGAAAGTGGAGAATGTTCCACCCCTGGAAGTGTCCAAGCCAGCTTGGATGGGGCTTGGAGCAATCTGGAAGAATTTTGGGTTTGGAGGTGCATTTTTGACCTGTCAGGCGTCACAAAGGCCCTGACAGAGGGAAGGGCAGGTGGTGCTGCCCATCCCTTTCCTGAGGAAAGAAATCTGCAAAGTCCCTGGGCCACTTGGTTCTTCAGGGATAAAATGTTGGTCCAGGTTTTGTGGTGTCATGGAAAGCACAGGGATCAGTTTAGGTTCATCCTGTTGCATTTGGAGAAAGAAAAACAGGTTTGTAGAACTGCCAAACAATTATTCTTTAATTAAAAACTGTGATTAAATCAGTCAAACCTTCTCTACTTTTTCCACCATGTGGGGATCTCCTTATATAATGGGAGAATTTTCTCCAACATGCAGATAAAGGAATGTAATCCAAAAATGCTGTCTCAAAAATCATCTCTGGATCCTGTAGCACCAAGAACACCCAGACCTTCCTCCCTAAATCCAGAGCTCCCTCCTCTTTCCCACCTCCAGGTGATGGGCAGCAGTGCCCACTTGAAAAGTCTTTTTTGGGGGGGGTTGGAATCCATTTTGATAAGAAAGGGGGAAAAAATTGTCATTACAAGGTGTGGTTTAGGCGTTGATGGTCTTGCTGCTTGAGGGAAAAAGTGATTTTAAAAAGGAGAATGTGGAATGGTTTGGGCTGGAAAAACCCTCTCAGAACATCAGCTCCAACCATTCCCAGCACTGCCCTGTGTCCCCAAGTGCCACCTCCACATGGCTTCTAAACCCCTCCAGGGATGGGGACTCCCCCACTGCCCTGGACAGACTCTTCCATGAAGGAATTTTCCCTAATATCCAATCTAAACCTCCCACTGAGGTGATTTTTTCCTGTTCTGTCAGTGAGCCACTGATTCAGAATTCTTGTCCATTTTTACAGAGTGTTTTATTTCAAGCCACGACCCACATGAATGCACAAAATGTGAGAAATAATGTCATATTTACCATAAAATGGACGAATCCCATATATAACACAGATTGAATATTTTTATCTCTATTTTTTGTTATAGTTTTGGCTTGTTGTAAGTCATTAAATCCACTAGATGGTGGTAAAGACCATGGACTCCATCCTCCTGCAGCAAGAAAATAAAATGAAGAAGTGAAAAAAGTTAGGAGTCCATAAAAAAACCCCAAATCCAACCCCAAACCTGAATTTGCCTTTCTGTGGTGTGTCAAGCACGAGGAAGCAGTGAGGCTTTGGGGCACCATGGGATGAGGAGCTCCCCAAGTGAAAGGGTTTTTTCAGGATAAATACCCAGTCAGATGGTTCTGAATCATTGTGGCAAGCTTTAATACAGATCAGACCCTAAATTAATCCTTCTCTAACTCATGGATGGTGGCTCCCCTTTGCCTGGGACACAAATGGATGGTAAACAATATTTGGGCAATATTTAGGTTAATCATGTAGAACTGATTGCTCCAGAAGAATGCTGTTATCATTTAGCCAATTTATAGCCTGCTCTGTGACAAATGAAAATTAATGCTGCTGTTTTTAAGATATCAAATGGGTCATGATTTTAAGAAAAATGATTCCCCCCAAAGATAACTGATAATGATGGCTAAAGGCTAAAGGAGATCCGAGCAAGTTAGCAGCATCCATAATTCCTTAAATAAATTCAGGGGAAAAGCAAGGAGTGTGCAGGGTGGCTGAACAGGCAGCACTTGAGGTGTTGTCTGCTGGGTCTTTCTGCTGTTGTTTTAAGTGTAACATTCCCCATTAATTATTGGTTAGTCAATTCCCATTAAAACAGGCATGATGGATGGCTTTGCCCACATCCAGGAGCAGAAAGCAGATTTCTGGAGTGGAGTGCTGGCTGCTCTTGGTGCAGAAGGGATAATTTCTGTTCCAGGGTTGGTTTTTCTATCTGGTGAGGAGTTGTGGGGTGGATCTCTGCTGCCCCAGTGCTGTGCACTGATAGAGAAATGTTCTGTGCTGAGCACCAGAGGTGGTGTGATGGAAATTGCTGCAGGCATTGGGTGAGAAATCCAACCAGGACAGGCAGGGAATGAGGGATCCTGAAGGAAAAGAAATGTTCCTCATTTTAGGAAGGGGTGTTTTATAGCACAGGACTGCATAGGAATTGCTGGGCAAGAAAGTGGTTCCAAAAGTTCTCATTAGTCCATTTAATGGGACTAATCCCATCATTTATACACATGTAATTTTATATAAACCCATCAGAACAGACCCACCATTGGTTTGTTTTAAAATTTTTGTTGTTATTAGTGGATGTTTTTTGGTAGGGTTGCAATGCCAGATTTTTCCAGACCCATTTTTTTTTTCTTTTTTTTTTTTTTTTATCAAGTACTGGTGAAAAGCTGTTAAACAGGAAGGAATTCATCCCAATTCCCTCATGGATAGAGCTGATCTCTCTGTGCCTTGGTGTGAGGCTGGAGCCACTGCAGAGCTTGGACTTGCTGCCTGCAGCTCTCCCCTGTGTGTGGCAACTGGTGCTCTAATTTCCCCATAAAATAATTAAAAAAATATCAGGCATTGCAACCCTACCAAAAAACATACACTAATAACAACAAACATTTTAAAATTAACCAATGGTGAATCTGTTCTGATGGGTTTATATCTATATATATATATATATAGATGATGGGTTTATATCTATATATATCTATATATAGATATAAAATGGGATTATATATATAAAAAAAATGGGATTAGTCCCATTAATGGACTGATGAGAACTTTTTGAACTACTTTCTTGCCCAGCAGCCTGTGCACTGCTCACAGCACCTTTCCCTCACTCCACATTTATCTCCATATATTCCTATCTATTTCTCTGGCAGTCTCAACCACTGTGCAGTTTCCTTGGCTGAGCAAAATCCATCCTCCAAGGCAAAAGTGCTGCCAGATTCCATAACCCAATTCTTGCTTTGGAAATCAAAGGCTGCAGATGTGGGGCTGAGGGCATCCCTGGGAGCCCAGGAGGGCCAGGGCAGCCCCAAACCAGCAGCCAGCAGTGCCCAGGTGGGCTGGGACAAACCTTGGGGCAAGGAAGGAGGATGGATTTTGCTCAGCCAAGGATTTGACTCTGCAAAATGTTGAAAACTGCCAGAGAAATATGTGGAGATAAATGTGGAGTGAGGGAAAGGTGCTGTCTGTGAGCAGTGCACAGGCTGTTGGGCAAGAAAGTAGTTCAAAAAGTTCCCATTAGTCCATTTAATGGGACTAATCCCATAATTTATTTTTATATACATATATATAGATATATAGATAGATAGATAATTATATATAAACCCATCAGAACAGAGTCACAATTAGTTTATTTTAAAATGTTTGTTGTTATTAGTGTGTGTTTTTTTGGTAGGTTTGCCAGATTTTTTGCCAAAAAATGCCAGACTTCTTTTTTTTTTTTTTAAATCAAGAAAGAGTTTCCTGAAGTGTTTTTTCCTCCTCTGTATTGCGTGCATTTTGCAGCAGCAAGGTAACTCCTAGAAAGCAGCATCTGATCTTCCCATCCTCACAATTCCTGGAGGAATGACTGAGGTTTTCCTCTCCCAGGGGATTTTTACAGGTTCCAGTCAATCTGCCAGGCTTCTGGTGATGACCATTTCTAGATCGTGTCCTGCCTCTGAGTTGTTGCTGGAAGGGCAAAGTGGCTCCCAAGCCCACAGATTTTCAAAGGGAGTTTTGGAGAATGCACCCAGAGGTTTCTTTCCTGAGCCAGTCAGTGTTTGCAGACTAACTCTGCTCCTAAATGGGAAAATTAGAGCCTTGCTTGTGTCACTTAACCGGTAAGTGAGATTTCAGTTAGCACTGAACCAGTTAAAAGAAAAACAAAGTATTTCTTTAACCAACTCCAGCTCCACTCAGGCCTAAATTATTATTTTTTCTTCAGAAACGGGCATTTTAATGTGTCACTTTTCAGTTCCAGCTCAATAAACAACCATTTATTTACAATTTTAAAGCAATCTTCAGCCTAGTCAGGTAAGAATTATTTCAAAAGAATAAAAACATTTTCATTTCCCATCACTGCCAAAAATGAAAAGAACATGAGTTATGAGTCTTGCTGTGTTGTCTTAAGTTGATTACTATGGAATGATTAAAAAACTAGCTGTGCTGTCATAGCAGAGGAGTACATTAGAAGTGTAATAACAGTTTAGGGATACAATCCATCAATGCCGTACTTGGGAGAAGGAAAAAAAAAAACAAAAACTTGATCTATTTCTTTGGTCATCATTTTCAGCATATTAGATGACAAATAATTGCAGGTTCATCAATAACAATAGATTAAAGCTGAAATGATTTATTGCCATTACGCCCTGGCGTGATGGAGCGCCGGGTCACTCGAGCAGGGATGGGGGCTGTATTTAATTTTCACGGGTCTCTTGGCAGAAATAATAGACACACAGAGGGGGAAACCACCTGAAACAAGGTGGATCAAAGTTGGTGACAAGTGATTTGTGGCTTTGTGCTGCTGGAGGTGGCAGTGCCTTGGGTTTGATGGTGCTGGAGGTCTTTCCCCACGCTGAGCGGTTCCGTGATCCCAAACCCGGCGGTGTCTCGCATCCCCACCCAGCTGAGCAGCCTCCCAGGAAAATCCTCAATGCCAGCCCCCAGGTCAGGCTGGTTAATAAGGACAAAAAGGTCTTGGGACTTCTTTTTGATGTGGGAATTCTTCTCTGAAGCGTTTTTATTTACTCCTGAAATAACGGAGGAGGGAACACATTTGTCAGCTATCCCAACGTCTTGGTGCTCCTCTGGGAAAACAGAGAGGGCTCGTTTGGAGAGGAGCAATCCCAGGTTTCAAGCTCAAACTCAGGTATTTTCCTGAAGACTTTCTCTGAACAAACTTTGAGTACAAATCTCACAACAACGTCAGGTTTTGATTTGTCAACTCCTGCCCTTCCCCTGCCTGTTTTCCTGGAGTTTCTGGCTCAGAAGTGGGAGAACATCTCCCTTGCCTTTTACTGAAGGGCTCCCCGTTTCCAGCACTCCAGGGAAATCTGTGGAATGGAATTAATCCATGGGTAGTCCTCAGCAGCAGTTTTTACAAGGAAATGGAGAGATCTCAGTTGAGCAAAAATGTTTGGAGTGATGCAAATTATCAGGAGACAGAAGAGAGGTTTGAAGAACCTAGAAGAAGAAAAATTTGCCGAACAGAAGACAGGTTTGAAGTCAGCCTAAGTTCAAGATGATTTCTGCCCTTGTAGTGATTTTAGGAGGAGGCAGCTTTTGTTGCTAAGGTCAGAATTAAAAATATTTAGGAGTTTTCTCTGCATTTCCATTATGGGAATCTTTCCATTTGCATTATGGAAATCACCACCAGACATAATGGTGAGAGAAGGGGGCAGCAAGAGTCAAGGTTCCCTCCCTCATAAGCCAATAATGGGAAAAAACCCCAAACCTATTTTGATAACATTTACAAACACGGAATTCCAAAGTGATAACTTTCTTAGTGAAATGAGAGGGGACAGAGACACCATGTCTTGGTGATACTGAAAAGTTGTCACAGCTGGGAAAAAGCCAGGAGTTCTCTGGGTATCCTGTGCTGCCTAAAACTTGGGACAGGTATTAAAAATACTGCCTAAATGAAAGGGCATTATAAATTCCTTAATTAGAAAGTCTCTAGAAGGCTCCAGGATATCATTTTTCAGGATATTTATAATTTTGCCTTCATGCTGTTGATATTTTTGTGCATGACAGTTGTGAATTCAGCACTGGATGGCTCAGGAAGAGTTTTGTAATAACAATAACAATAATAGTTATTTAATGGGCCAAGACATTTTCCTTAACTTAGGAAATTCCATTGCCTGCCTAAATAATCTCCTTCATGGTGCTGGTGATTTTAAAGGTGGCTCCAGTGCATGACCATGTCTGGGTGACCTGGGACAGGAGGAGAAACCACTTCACTTTGGAGTAGCCATTGATTTTTCCACGTGATTCTCCCATCTAAAACTCCTTGGACACGAATTCCCACTCTGGGAGACACAGGCAGAACTTTTAATACCATGAAAAGTTAGAAGGAGTTCTTTGGGGGTCTTTAGAGTGCAGAAGTCTCTGGATTCCCACTCCTTGGAAAAGCCATACCTGCCAAGGCGTTGCCAAGAGCAAGTGCCACGAGCAGCAAACCAGTTTTAATTTTCTGTCCAGTCAAATCTGAGCATTTCACACTCAATTCTCCTTCCTCAGTAATCTCAATAATTTCCCACCTTGCTCATGATGAATGTCTTGCCAGTTCCTACTCAGTCCTTCCACTTTACACAACCTAATTAAAGAAAACATTCCATGATTGCCTATTTTTCCTCATGCATGACAACCTATTATTTTTTCTACCACCTGATTAGGGCTTTATTATCCCTGGATTTAGATTGATTTGCTGGGCACTTTAATAAAACACTGCTTAGTTTGATTTAAAGGGCTACAGGTTTCAGTCACTCAGAGAATTACTCTTCTAAGTAACTCACATTCCAAGTGGGTGTGGAGTGTCCATGAAAAGGGGATTTTTGAGCCTAAAAAAATGAGGATCACAGGTGGTTTTCCAGTTGTATGTGTTGTTAATGTTCTTGTTGTGAACAGCCAGGAGAGGAGGTTTTGCAATATAATTTGTCAAGGGTGATAAATCTGTTTCATCATTTCTGTCAAGAATGGATCCCCTGTATTAAAACTACCATAAATATTTTCTCGAGATAAACCAAAAGTTTCATATGATTAAATAATAATCCGTTTATGATGACAAATTGCATTTACTGTGTGTTATCTGAAATGCAAGACAAAATTAGGCAGTTAAAGTTCAAATGGATGGAGATCATTTTTGATTTAAAATCAAAGGAATTTTATTAAGCAAATGAGATTTTCATCATTATTTTGTTATATCTACCAGTCTCTTCTTTCAGAAATATTGCTTATGAGCTTAGATAATGATTTAAAAAAAAAACCCACCACAAGTGAGCTTATTTTACAGCAAAATGTAGCCTGGGATAAAGTTCAGGAGCAGTTAAATCCATGGTTATCCCTGTCACTTTGCTGTCCCCTGTCCCCCTCAGTGCAGTGATGCTTTGGGGTCACTCTTGTCGCACCTTATTTGATTATTTTTTGTAATTTGGGCTTTTTTTCCAGAGCATTTTCTGCTGACTGCAGGTGCAGCTCTGTTTCCTCGGGCTCCTTTCCCAGACACAGATGTGGAGAAACTTGGGAAGCAGAGCAGAGTTTTTCCCTCCAAAGGTTCACTGCAACAAAACAGATTTTTGCTTCTAAATATTGGCTTTTCTCTAAGTTTTGTAAACATGGTTCCTTCTGCTTTTTCTGCTGGTTTTTTTTTTTTAATTTTTTTTTTCTTTTCCTGGAAGTTTTCCTTGAATGGAATGAAAATTTCCTGGTTAAAAATGTCTGGTTCCAAATCCTCAAGTTTTAGGGTTTGCTTCAACGTGTAGATGTGCAGTGTAGGACACTTTGGGCTAGGAGCCTGGTCCACTTGGTGGCCCCACCTGGAGCAGTGTCCCCCCTCGGGACCCCCAGAATGAGGACCTGGAACTGCTGAAGTGAATCCACAGGAGGCCATGGAGAAACTCTGAGAGCTGGAATTCTGCTCTGGAGCCAGCCTGGGAGAGCTGGGAATGTTCCCCTGGAGAAGGGAAGGCTCCAGGCAGAGCTCAGAGCCCCTGGCAGGGCCTGGAGGGGCTCCAGGAGAGCTGGAGAGGGACTGGGGACAAGGATGGAGGGACAGGAGCCAGGGAATGGCTCCCAGTGCCAGAGGGCAGGGATGGGTGGGAGATTGGGAGCTGGGAATTCCTGGCTGGGCTGGGATTGCCAGAGCAGCTGGGGCTGCCCCTGGATCCCTGGCAGTGCCCAAGGCCAGGCTGGAGCAGCCTGGGACAGTGGGAGGTGTCCCTGCCACGGTAGGGATGAATGGGATGAGCTTTAGGGTCCCTCCCATCCTAGCCCACCCTCTGGTTCCAGGTGTAAATAATTTAGGCCTGGCTCTATATTTTGCTCCATGGGAATTTTGCTGTTTGACACATAAAGGTTTTTTTAACATGAAATTATCGATTATTCTTTTATGATGTAATTTTTCTGCTGCCCAGCTGGTGCCACGTGGGTGTGTCTGGGGAGCTGTGCCAGGCTGGGGCTCAGCCTGGGCTCCTTTGTCCCAAGCCCAGATGTGCTGCTCCAGCTGTGCTGCCACTCCTGGACACTCCTGGAGCTGTGGAAAATCTTGGATCCCCTGCAGCATTTAGGAGCTTGCTCAAAGGGAATCATGTGAAAAGCTCCTTTTGCTGTGAACTGGCTCCATCCCCCTGGTGTGGGGTTGCTGCAGCAATGGAACCTCCATTTCTTACTGCAAAAGAAGCTTTAGTCCCTTTTTCCACTGGCCGTAAAATCCTGGAGGAGCCAGGTGTGGGGGGATGTACCTTCCACTCCTGCTCCTCCCAGTAAATCTCTCCACATAATTACTCATATGCTTAAATTTAATCACTTTTGCAGCTGGAGAATTGAAAGAGCTTCCTTGAAGGGGAATTTTTTTTTTTTTTCCTGTGGCCAGCTAATTTCCCTGGATTTTGAGTTCTTTGAGGAGTGGAGGAGAAGGGGGTTGTGGAGAAAATTTCAATGAAAATAAACAAAAGGATCACATAAAAGCCAAGTTGGAGTGCTGAAGAGACTTAATAGCTATGAACTGGTGGCCATTAGCTCCTAATTACTCTCAAATAATTACTGAATAGAATAGTAAATGTTATTAGCTTACTTTAATATTCAGCATAAAACATTGCTTCCAACAATAATTTACTCTTTCTTCAGCTTTAATATAAGCACGTGTAAAACTGGGCTGCTTCATAAACATTTGTAATAAATGAGATTATTCTGAGGGCTCTGTGGAGGAGACCTGTGCACTGTAGGCCAGTGGAATTGTTAAGGTGATGGAAAAGACCTCCAAGTTCATATTGGAGTTAAAACACTCATCCATTTAGTGTGGAGGATTTAGATACTGAAAGACAAATCAAAATCCCCACACCAAGAGGAAAAATAGGAGCTGGACGTGTAACTGTGGTTCTGATTTCCAGATATAGAGGCCTAATTTATATTCTAATAATATTAGAATTATCTCCATTATTCATTCATTATATTAATACTTGTATTCATCATCATCTTGGGAGAGTTTTTACACATCTCTGCCCTCTGCAACTGACTTGAGACCCCACTTTTTCCCTGAGGGAAAAGAATTTGTGCCTTGATGTATCGAGAATAAAAACCTGCCATAGTTCAGGGGTAATATCCAGAAAAATTTGTGAGATCCCCAGGGGAGGATTTCACAAAGAGCTCCAAGAGCTGTTAGCTGTGGATTTACATCTTGCTCCTTTGCCAGGGCTGTTTTTGCTGTGGATTGAAAGATATTTGATAAATAACGATGGACCAAACTTTGAGAGGTCGGCAGCAAATTTGTGCAGGGCAAGAGGGACCCATCAGGGGCCTCCCCCTGGTGCTGCAGGTGTGTGTGCACCTGTGCATGCTCATTCCCACTGCTCCAACCCCCAGTTCCAGCTGCTCTCCCTGCTGGAGGGGGAAAGGGCAGAGAGAGAAGGAGGGCTCTGAGCCCAGTGCCAGCTCTCCCAAACTGTCCCTGTCTCATCCACCTGCTCTCCTGGCTTTTGGGCTGGCACTGGGAATGGGGAATTTCCTGCTTGCTGTAGTGGAGCCTTCCTGATGGGGACAATTAACAACTTGTTTAATTGTTTGAGCTTTCTCAGCAGTCAGGTCCAAGGAAGTGAGGCAGTTCAGCTTCCTCTGTGTTTTGTCTCTCTGGAATTAGTTCACAATGGAATTTGTTCACAATGATGAATCTACTTGTCACGAAGGTTCTCTATTTATTTTTCTTTCATAAAATTCAAGAAGGAAAAAACCCTAAAATTGACTCCCATCCTAATTTTTTATCCCTCTGTATGAAATCCTTGAAAATCATCTCTTCCATCAGATTATGGATTCAGATATTGGTGAGGTATTTGGGTTACAATGGGCATCTCTTGCTGATGTCCTGCTCTGTGTTATGCTGTTTCTGTGGACTCAGTCCATAACACACCAATTGTTAATTGTTCTTTGGAAATTGCCTCAGTTAATTGTTCTTTGGAAGGTGCCTCAGTCAGCCCAGCTGTGGCACCCACAGGTAATCCAGAAAATCAACTGAATCTCATTTCTCCTTCCATCATTTATATATTTTTCCTGTAATTCAGGAGTCAGAGCATGAGTGAGATCATGATGGGATCAGGATCTGCCATTCCCTCAGTTCCTTTGAACATCCTGAGAATTATCAGGGGATACAGTATTTTTTACAAGTATTGTTTGTCATTGAAAAAACTCCAAAATGCCCCCTCCCCCCTTTTGGAAAGGCTCTTGTGGCAGCCAAATTCTGGCTGTAAAAGTGGGCAGATCGAAAATCTGCATTTAAATTTCATATTTTGTATATTCATAACCCAGCCATTCCTTCAGCACTGGGTAAATGCAACATTTCAGGGCTGCACCATTTTTAAACTTCACCGTTGAAGATAATCACCCCGAAACATAATAACAGCATCATCCAAGTACAAGAAAATACGTTTGAAATGTTGTGGTTTTCCTTTTTTTTTTTTATTGTGCCATAAGATAGCTCTTCCAAAATCCCAAACTGAATTGCTTTTCAGCAGATAAGCATCAAAAACTCCATTTCCTGCTTTGGGGGAAGGTGCAATAAGGTGCTCTATCAGTGTAATAGTTCCCAATGATATGCTCTAGCAGTATTTTGATGAATTACATGATTATAGCTAAAATGAACACTTTCATCATGCCTGAATTAATAATGGTGGTGTGATTTGGCAAGTACTCCTGTGGTGTTCTTTAGCTCATCACTTCAGAAGACAGAGCTTCCCAGCCCATCCTTTGTCTGGGGGAAACACAGGGATCCTTCACTGCTGCAAGCACAGGGAGCAGTGTGACAGCTTTAAAAGGGAAAAGGAAACTGATGCTTGCTTACCTTGCCAAGCTCATCCTGACTCAATCACTTCATTTTTCACTGCCTCATTCCCGTGTCTGAGCCACCTTTGGCTGTGTCAGAGCGGGAAAAAATCAGTATTTTTACGGCGTGTGAGAGCAGGTTTGTGAATGTTGTGGCAAATGTTTGTTGTAGGAAGGTGGGAGTTGGGCTCTGCTCCCAGGCAGTGGCAGGAAAAGGGGGTTTGTGCCTCGAGCTGCACTAGGGGAGGTTCAGCTCGGACATCAGGAGGAATTCCTTCACTGGAAGTGTTGTTAAACACAAGGATGTGCTGCCCAGGGAGGTTTGGAAGTCCCCACCCTGGAGGTGCCCAAGGAATGACTGGGTGTGGCACTAAGAGCTCAGGGCTGGGGACAAGGTGGGGATGGGCACAGCTGGAGCTCCATGGTCTTGGAGGGCTTTTCCAACCCAGCTGTCTCCATGGATGTAGAAAATGCTGTGTTTCCAAATGACTTTAAAACCACAACTTTCTCTCCAGTCACTGGGTTTGCTGTAGAACCTGGGTGATCCTTTCTGTCTGCTCCGTGCCAGACAACTCTTGGTTGTACCCCCACCAGTCCTTGGGTTGGTGTGACCACTCCAGGGCTCCTTGGGGCCTCCAACCACGTCCATGAGAACTTCCCACGCTGAGGATTCCATAACTTTGTGCAGATGTGCTCAGCATTGAGGAGAACCTGCTCTGCTGCTGCTGCTCCAGTGTCATTTGTCTGGCAGCAATGAAGGCTCTCAGTCTTTGCAGCTGCCATCTAGAGCACATCAATTTCAGCAGGAATGATAGGAATGATAGCCAACCTGCTGGAGAGAAGGAAGGCAAACTTTTGCAGGCTATTGTGAAAAATGCTGGTGCACGACGCAACTCAAACATCTGGAGCAGATGTGTCTGTAATTTCTGAGCTCACTGGCCTTGGCTGGGACCTGAGGTGTTACAGCCTTGTGCTGGGGCTGGCTGGGGCAAGAGCTTTTCTTTCTCTCTTTCTGAGTGCTTCCTGCCCCTGGAATTTTTGCTCCTGGTTAATTATTGTCCTCTTTGTTTGCATCAGTTAGTAAATTCATGCCATGAGATGTCTCAGGGTCGCTGATGCAGAAAGTCAAGGGAGCATAAGCAGTGACTGTGAACCCAAGGTTTGGGAAAATGACATTACAAGGCTCAGGACGTGATAGAATCATGGAATGGTTTGGGTTGGAAGGGCCTTAAAGCCCATCTAGTGCCACCCCTGCCATGGGCAGGGACATTTCCACCATCCCAGGGTGCACCAAGCCCTGTCCAGCCTGGCCTTGGACACTTCCAGGGATCCAGGGGCAGCCCCAGCTGCTCCAGGAATTCCATTCCAGCTGCTCCCCACTCTCACAGGGAAGAATTCCTTCCCAATATCCAAGCAGATCACCTCAAATGAGAGCAGAGGGAGAGGAACCCAAGAGATCTTATTCCATCTTTCCTCTCGAGCAGTCAAAAATCTCAGTGCAAATTTCTTCTCCTGGGCCAGGTAGGTGGGTAAATCTCACTCAAACCTCACAATCACATTTGTGTCCACCCAAACTAAATGACTGAACTTTTTTTAGAAGGATTTGGTGCACAATATATTATTTTTTTTGGCACTCTTAACAGTGTAAAATCTGTTAATGGGCTGCGTGTAGAGACACGGCCCCTGTTTAGCTGCTGTTATAAGGAAACAAATTGTAATTCTTAATTGAATTCTCCTATGAAACTACCAGCAATATAAATTACAATGTCATTGGGATAAGAGGGGGGAAAGCCCTTTTTACAAGCCTCAAGATGATAATTTATAAATAAAGTAAAACCAAGAAGCCTTAACGAAAAATCCCTGTGGAATCTGACATTAATAGCCTTTACTTTGAATCTGATACAATAAATCTTGCAGCCATGTATCCAGAACAGAAATAACAAAAACCAGGCCAAGCTGGAGGAGATTTGGGGGAGTTGAAGAGAAACATTCTCTTTCTTTAATTAAGAGTATATGGTGATTTTCTGGTATTCCAGAGTAAAGAAGTCGTTGCTGCCCATGGCTTTGCTCCAAAGAGAGGATTTTTGGTTGGATTCTTTGCCTAAAATCTCCCAGATCCACATGTGCTTTGCAATTTCCAATATTCATTTTGAAGGGTTTGTGTTCTGGCCCCACTGCTGTAATTGCATGAGAATCTCAGATTGTTTTTGTGAGCTGCAGTGGTTTAAAAGGAAATATGAACATTCAGCATCAATTACTTCTGTAGTATATTTTTGATAGTTTTTTTTTTTTTAAATGTTGCAAGGATACATCAGGAATTTGTCCAGAGGGAGGACACAGTAAATGGTGACCAAGAGCAAAGTGTGGTGCCCTGTGACATTTCTCCCAAATGATCAAGGAATGGATTAATTTATCCATTCCATTTGTCTCCCATCAACGATGGAAATTAAAGAGTTTCATGGTCACTGGGTATTGCCAGCGCTGTACATTCAAAGATATTTATTTAGAAATGAGGAAAATGATGGGAAAATCTGAAGATTGTGACAAAAACCAGCACATTTTTACCTCTTTATTTGTCAACTTTGAGGATGTCATTAAGAATATTGAGACTGGGACTGATTTGCTCCGTAGAAATCAGGGCCTGGATTTCACTTTTATTTTTTTCAGAGACCATTTTGTCCAATCTTGGGGTTTTTTAAAGTCTTAACTTTGTTAAAGAGAAACTCTACCTTCTTTTTAGGGTTTCTTTTTGTTTTAAATGGTATGAAAGAGCTCGGGGTAGGTACAGAATTCCAGTGTAAATGGTATGAAAGAGCACAGAGTAGGCACAGATTTCCAGTCTTCCCAGGTTTGCCAAGGCTTTTTGGGGATAATTTTTAATGACAGAAACACAAAAGTGGCACAGCCTCAAGTCTGCTCCCAAACCAGAGCGAGCAGAGAAACCCACAAAATAAACTGCCCTGACTTGTGCGTTCTGGAATGTGAAAACATCTGACCAAAATTGCATTAACTGAAGAATCAGGGTTTAAAAAAAAAAAGAAAGAAATTGCCCATCTTTCCAGCAGTGCCAGGAGCAGGCATCACCCTCCTGTTGTGCCCTGGGCTGTAACTGCCCATGGATGTCAAAAATCACCCCAGTCCTTAAACCATGGGCACTGAGCACCACCCGTCCTAAAAACTCTGATTTTTAGCTCAGGCTGATGCGGCTCATCCCAAACGTTTCCTGGATCACCTTGTTTCACATCTGGGCATTTCCCATGGGCTGCATCTGATGCTGAATTTTTTGTTTTAAAGGCAATACAAGCAATAATCTGAAGCTCACTTATGAGGCCTGCACAAAATGCTGTCTAACAACCAAGTACAGTAAATTAAACATGATCCTCATAACATAAATACAATTATATTTATCAGCCTTTTACAACCACACAAAGCATTTACCAGGAAGAGTTATTTTGGAGTAGATAATTCCCAATTAACTTTTACTACTTTATTTTTGCTAATTTGGTTAGAGTTAATTTTTCAAATAAAATAATAATAATAATAATAAAAAAAAGCTGTATCAAATGGCATCTCTAACTATTACACTGGAGATGAGATATAATTAAAATGTTATGTATATGGAATTGCAGCTGATGGGAACCTCAGCTTAAACTCTTATTTTTGTCTTTATTTGATTATTGCCTGCTCTGCACAGAGAATATGATTGGATTGCAGGATGGCTGGGTGCCCACAGTGCCAGGATTTGGAGAGGGAAAGGAAAAGCTTGGAAGGAAATTTACCTGGAAATTCAAACAGGTCGACCTACGGCCTTAAAAGTGCTGAGGAGTCCTATGAAAAACCTTCTCCAGTCATGCAGGTTTATTTTCTGTAATCCTGGCCGTGTCTGTGAGGTTGGGAATCTTGGAATTCCACAGCTCCGTGGTGGGAATGGCAGGTAGGAAATGGGTGCCAGTGATCACTGAAAATGTACCAAAATATACCAAACACCCAGTGCCCACCAAGGCTCCTGGCATTCTGGGCACGTGGATAAAGCAAATTTGAGGAGGAGGTTGACCACCATCAGCCATAAATAAAATAGTAACAATTAAAATATGCAATAAATCACCCCCAAATGAGAATATCCTGGGCACCAATCTCGTTTCCTGGCAGTTTTTGGTGACTCTCAGACACAGCTCCTGGTGGCAAAGGGACGGTGCCAGCTCCACCTGATGGTGCCTCAAAAACCAGGAAATTACAGTCCCCTAATTTCCTGAGGTAGGGGCCTTCCTGCTCTGTGGAGCTCGTGTGGGAATTATTCACCTGTTAATGAATTTATTCACTTGTTAACCCTTGTGATTCCGCTGCCCAGTTTGTCCCCAAAGCTTGGGATGTTGGCTCCACCCCAGGGAATGTCCTCGTGTCTCAGCTCCGTGAAGGCTCTGTCTAAAATTGCCACCAAAACCCAAATTCCAGTGAGCTGCACCACTTGGGTGGGGTGTCCTCTGCAGTTCTTCATGTCCTTTCCAGTTCCTTGTCTTCCCAAGGATGGTGGTGAGTGGCAGACTTCCTCTTGGGATATGAGGAACACTCAGGGAATCCGCTGCCGCTGTAATTTTGTTCTTTTTAAAGAAATCCTTCAAGGTAAGAAAAGGGACAAGTCTGTGAAGCCTTCCTCCCCACATTTTGCATTTCTGGTTTTCACTTTGTCTGGAGACATAGGGATTCAAACCAGCTGGGAATGAGGCTGGGAATGAGGCTGTTGGATTTGTCTGCTGTGGTGTTGTGAGCGTCCCCAGGACGAGGTCAGAGATGAGAATCTGACTCCAAGTTCTCAGAGGGCTGATTTATTGTGATATGATATGATATTAATGATATTATATTTATTATATTATAAGAAATGATATATTAAAACTATACTAAAGAAAGAGAAAGGTTTGAAAGGAATGAATAATAAAAGCTCGTGACAGACTCAGAGAGTCCGACCCAGCTGGCTGTGATTGGACATTAGATTAAAACAATTCACGTGCTGGGTAAACAATTCTCCAAATCACATTCCAGAGGAGCAAAACATGGAGAAGCTGAGGCTTCTCATCTTGCCAGGAGGACAAACCCTGGTGAAGGGATTTTTCAGAAAATATCATGGTGACATTATCCATGGGAATTCTGCTGGAGACACCCTCTGTCCCTAAACCAGGAATGGTCGCAGGGTCCTCCCAGAGAATCTCCCCCTGACAGGGTTAAATGAGCTGAGGGCTGCCCAAATTCCAGTTGAGGACTGGGCTCAGGCTTTGGGGTGTCTCCACACCCTGGAAGGTTGGGAAAATGTGATTTGGGAAAAATCACAAAATTGGGAAAATGTGATTTCCACAGGGCGAGCGAGCTGGGGACACACGGGGTGTCCTTAAACCCAACCTCTCTAGATTTCATCTGTCACCACTAATTAAAACACAAATGCAAGGCTGCTAATTGTGTTGAGGACAGTGTGGTTGGGAAGTGAAGGAAATGTGAGCTCAGAGGCAGGAATTAATGTATTCCAGGCGGGAAGGGGGGCTTGGCTGGCGGGAAATATCAGCTCCTTCTGAGGGCGAGGACAGTCACAGCCCCACTGTTCATTACTTTGGATGTGTCACATTTGCCAGGCTGACAAGATGTATTACAGATGAGGAGTTTTGCAGATGGAGAGAAATATCCATGGAAGTTGTTTATTTGATTTTGTTCTTCAATATTTTTATTATTTTTTTTTCCCCCTTTTCTGCACTACCCTGTCCAACCTTGGGATAATGGAATTATTTTATGCCTTTTGCACTATCATCAGGCTTTGGATGGCTGCACAAAGGCCACTGGCAACAGAATAAGATGGCTGTAAAAAAATGCAAAAAATTGGGATGGGGGAGAAAAAAAAAAAGGTACATCCAATAACTTGCCCTTAAATTTAAAAGGAACTAAATGAGGAACTTCTGGACAATTTATCTTGCTGTTTACAGATAACAAGTCACTTTGTTTTTATGTGCTCAGTCTAGTATTCCATAATTTATTTGAAAGAAGATGAGAAATAATGTAGATAAATGATGAAGTGTCAGGGTCTGACGCTCTTAAATGAAGCTATTATGGTCAAAGAGAAAACGTAAAACCTGCGGCTCATTATGAGAGCGTTCTACTTGTCAGTTAAGTGAAAAGGCCTGGAATGATTTCCAGTTTATTTGTCATTGCAGTTATTAAAGCTGTCTTTTTGGTGCCATGAAAATGAATTGAAGACTTTATTCGAAGTAAATTTGTACTAAAGCTTTCAGATGTATCTTATGTGAGTTCAGTGAGGCAAGAAAACAGCTTAAAAGCTGAAATATTACAAGGAGGCAACTGCTGAAGTCCTGAAACACACAGGAATATAAAGTCTGAGGAAGTTGCAGAAATAAATGAAGGATCTGGTCTCTTGGGAAATAAAGCTCAGTTTGACTGCATTGTACACTTAGACAAAGAAATCAGCCCTTGTTAGTGGCAGCAAAATATTGTCTTTCACAGCCTTGTGCCTGGTGGTTACTTTTAGATCGAGCTATTCATTTTGGGACCAGATTATCAGAGAAGTGGGGATTCTCTGGTCCAGAGCACCTTTAGCAATGCAGTCTCTGAGCCAAGGAGGAGATGGGGCATCCATGGCAAGGTGGGTTTTTTATGGCCATCCTTTGTGGTGAGGCTCTGTCATCCCAGGAGTCTTTCCAAACCCTGATGATGCTCAGGTCCCAGCCTGGGTCAAGAGGAGGCCAAATCGTGGGGGATAACGGGGCTGGGGAGACCCACCCAGGGGGGTCCTTCTCCCTGATTGAGCAACCAAAGCATCACCTCTGACTGCATGGGGTGGGAGATACCACTAACATTTTAATTTTTACTTTAGCCTCAAAATACTTCAACCTTGTGCAGCTGGAGGGTCCCAGTGAAATGTTAGCCTGAAATCCAGCCAGCCCTGCCACTGAGGTGGTCACTGACACTCCTTTTATTGCCATCCCCTCTCAAGATTGTTGCTGCTGAACTGTAAATCCCCCATTTGTGTGGAGACAATTGATAGGTTTGTTTTGTTTCGTTCTGTTCCTCTGGATTTCCTCCCCAGCAGTCATGTTCCCCACTACCACTTCATATTTGCCAAGACAAATTAGTGCAGTTCTACCGGGCTTGGACTGTCCAAAAGGAAATTAAGAGTCCTTTTTTATTTGAAATTGAAAGCTGTAGGAGCACTAAACTGAACGCTTAACTCCAAGCTCCAGCAGTCTTAGAGCAGTAGGGTTGACACTTTATTGCAGATATTACAAATGTTATGACATGTCTTCAGGGTCAAGTTAAAAACAAAAAGGGTTCCACATTCTCATCAGAAGTAATCTGTCAGTTTTGTCATCAGATATTATAGCAGCCCTCAGTAGCAGTGTCACAGTCAAGGGTTTATCAGGCTCGGTGGTAGATGTGTACATACTCTGATTTCCAGGGGTTTATATCTGCAATAAAAATTCCCTCCAGGCTCAAACTTGGCATTCATAGCCCAAAGGGATTTTTTTAATTAAAAAAAAGTATCAGTGAAGGTTTTTCTTGAACGATAAGAGCGCACAAAACCCAAATCTATTCCGCATTTTAAAAAATACTTTAAATCTTTCAAACTGGCAGACTTCAAATATTTAAGCAGCCAACTCTCTTTACACGAGAGACCATTAAAAAGGACATCCCAGGAAGGGGATAGGTGGCGGAGCAGACAAGTGCTTTGTGCTCATCACCAGTTTAAGTGTTGAGCATTTGATGAGATGTATAATTAGCCACACATTTCTAAAGCTCTTGGTGTCTTTCTCCATTGAAACTGTGCATGAGGGAATTAGGATGTCTGAGGCACAAATATAAATCACTTTTTCCTCACCACCCCCTGGCAGGGTCCTGCAGGACGAGGCTGATACGGCGTAAGCTGCTCGGATCAAGGCAGCCCCTCTGACACCCCCAGCCGCTCCCTGGAGAACCACAGAACTTCATTTCCTGCAGCTTTTCTCCTGTTTCCTTCATGGAAACAACCAAAATATTCCAGGTGAGGCAGGGATATTTAGGGGGAAAGTTAATGTGAATTTTGTGTGTGACCGTTGACCTAGAACGTCATTTATTGCTCAGTGACAGTGTGGGGCTTCTCTTTGAAGAGTTAAGAGCATTTGACCCAGAGATATTTGTGCTAGAACATGGTCAAACACCAACTCTGATCCCTTTAAAAAGTCCAGCTGCACTCAGGGAGTGGTGAAGGCCTGGCACAGGTTCCCTGAGAGTGCCCAAGGCCGGGTTGGTCAGTGGAAGGTGTCCCTGCCCATGGCAGAGGGGTGGAATGGGATGGTCTCCAACCTTCAACCCAAACCATCCTGGCATTCCATGATTTAAGCCTCCACCTGGATGCCAAGCCCAGACTTTCTGTGCAAATGCTTCGTGTAACAGAGTGTTGGGTGCTGCAGGTCCCACCTGGTTTTGTTCGTGACCTCTGGATACCAAACAGGGCGTGCTGAAGAGTCACCAGGGTGCCCCATAAAATCCCAGCAAGGCAGCAGAGGACAAGCTCTGCTGGGTGGCAGGAAGGAGGGCAGCATGGCCGTGGTGCATGTGTGCAGCTTTTGTGCTGTAATTCCACATCCCAGGGGGGAAATGAAGGAATGAGGAGAAGGAAAACCTGCCCTGGGTGGGTTCAATGCCATGTGCAGGGGGAAATTGTCCTCAAAGGAACCTGCACGTGCTCCTTTAGTGCTCTTGTGGAGGCACTGCAAAATTGGAAAATTGACTGGAATTCTAAGATGTTTTCTACTCTCCCTGTCTGAATTCTCCACGTGGGAATTCAGGTGGAGCTGGCACCGTCCCTTTGCCACCAGGAGCTGTGTCTGAGAGTCACCAAAAACTGCCAGGAAATGAGATTGGTGCCCAGGATATTCTAATTTGGTGGTGCTTTATTGAATATTTTAATTTTTATTATTTTATTTATGGCTGATGGTGGTCAACCTCCTCCTCAAACTTGATTTATCCATGTGCCCAGAATGCCAGGAGCCTTTGTGGGCACTGGGTGGGGGTGAGGGTAGTTTGGTACATTTTCAGTGACCACTGTAACCCTGTGGCACAAATTTCCCTAATTTTGGGTAGTCACTGCCTACTTACTGCTATTGGATCCCTGGAAACACCAAATATTCCCAAAATCTTCTGTATCAATCAGAAGAAGACTGGTAATGACAGGTTTGATGCTCTGTGCTGGGCCATGAGACTGATGGGATGGAAAAAAGAAGAATTGTCTCGAGGGAAGCAAATGGTTTCAGTAAAGGGCCATAAATGCAAATTTAAGTACTCTTCCTAGTAATGCTGGTCTATTATTACAGCCTAAAGGAAGTTCATTTAATTAATAATTAAGCTCTTCAAGTTACTCTTAGCATGGATTTTAGTGTCAGGAATGGCCAGGAATTGGTTTTATGTCGTAGCTGTGAGGGAGAAGTGACAGCAGCATAAAAAGGATGAAAGTTTTCCCAAAATCATACACCAAAAAAAGCCAGGATAATATCCCAAAAATACCAGCCACACACCAAAAAAAAAACCCCCAAAATCCAGAGTTTTGGGAAGTCTCAGCAAGCCCAGCGTGTTGATTAAAGCCAGGAAAAAGCAAAGTCCATGACGGCCACCTCAGTTTCTCTTTGCTTTAATGGGACAGCACAGAGGTGATAATTATATTTCAGAGAAATCCTCTGCCTACCAAACTCCTGATAGCTCCAGCTGATCTTTGGCAGGCTCTCCAATCCCACAAATTCCACGTGCTGCAATGAGAATGAAAAGCCTCTTCCCAGGTCCTCCACCCATGGAATGTTCTGGGCCAGCATCCTGGGCAGCCCTGGGACCCAGCTGGGGCTCTGCCTCCCTCTGAAATTGGGTTTTCCTGTGCTCTGGGTAAAGTTTATCCCCTTCCTGTCACTTTTTCCAAGCTGTAGTGATGATGATTATCCCACTGGGAATATCAGGATCATAATTCACAGAAGCATCCATGAAGTGCTTTGGATTTTCTGTGGCAGAAATGCAAAATTTTGTTGATGGTATATTTTTTTCCCTCAGAATTTCTTTTCTTTTTAACCATTTTAAATGGTTTGGTGTTTTACCCTGTTTTCTCCACGCTCCTGTTTTCTCCTCCTGTGTTATCTGGGGGTTCTTGTTCACAACTTTATTCTGTTTTCTCTTTAATCCCTGATTGAAGCTGGCTCAAAACCTCTCTGTGTATTTACCCCACGTGACTCACAGAGCAATTCTCACATCTCTGAGTAGGGGTAAGCAGTTGTGTCTTTAGAGTGCAGGCAGGAAAAAGATCCTAATTCACATTATTAATTGAAATGTAATAATTTCTGAGGCTGATTGGTATCTGCCCACCTGGGTGAATATTTTGAAGCATAAACATAACACTATTGTTGAGGAAAAATATTAACATATTCTATAATTCACAGTCATTAATAAATTATGATACATTTTTAGCATTGCTCTAAATGTAAGCTCTGAAAGATTAATAAAATTTGTGTTTTCCAGACTTTTTTTGCTGGATGGGGCTGTGAAATTTGGGTTTGGGAAGCTGAGCAGCATCCCTTGCTGCTCTGTGATTGATCCAAGGAATGGAAGATTTGGGTGGAGTTCTCATGGGCTGTGAGACCATGAGCAGTCTGACTGCAAAATTAACAACCCACATGCTCGGGTCAGGGTCAAGGAGAGTTTTTTATTTTAGTCCATGATGTCATCAGAGAAGGGACATAACAAGTTGTTATTTTTAATTTTTTTTTTTAAACCACGTAGGTGAATAAAAGCGGGATAGAAGCAGAGTTGTTGTACAAGAGGAAAATGATCCAATGATTCAGAATGATCCACTGATTCAGAATGATCCAATGATTCAGAATGATCCAATGATTGATTCAGAATAAAGGAATAAAAATATGAGTAGAATTATAGAATATCCTGAGTTGGGAGGGACTCTTAAGGATCATGGAATTCCAGCTCCTGGCCCTGCACAAGGCATCCCCCCAAGAATTCCACCAACAATAAGCTCTAATAATTCTAATAAATTATGATCACATAATTTCAAGGGTTTTCCTACCAAAATATTCAAGGGGAAAATATTCTGGATCCTACTCCCAATTAGATGTTCCTTAGTGTTGGCTTTTTTGGGAGCCTTTGAACACCACGGGGAGTTTTTTTGGGAAGGGTGAGGAAGGTGATCCTTCCCAGGATAATCTCCTCTGCCTGGTCTTTCTCAGACCCCCCCTTCTGGTCCAGCCTTTCTCACCAATTCTATTGCCTGTGTGCCCAGGCAACATTCAAAATAGAATGAAAAATGCTTTTTAAGAATTTCTTACCTTTGGAAGCTTGAAACTTCCTTCTCTACAACCTTCCTTAGCACTGAAAGTAATTAGTGAAATGGGCAGCGTGGTCTCATCTCTGCGTCCCTGTGAAGTATTTTTAGGATCTAAAATACAAAACTTTTTTTGAAGTTTGGGAAGCCCTAAGATAAAATTTGAAGTTAATTTTCCAGGCAAAATTTAAAGACAGGACACAATAAAAAATTTGTTTTCTTGAAACAGCATTTCCATGGATGTAGCCACATTTCTCTTCACAGAGAAAAGCAAGGCACGACTTCCCAAGAATATTTCTGAGTTGGACACTCTCTGAACCTCAGAGAAAGGAAAAACAATTCTTATCATTTGTTATGCCTGTGTTTGTGTAGAAGTAGAATGCAATGTGGAGATTGTTTACCCACAGTGATGGGGTTTTGTTTCCTTGGCCTGTCAGGTTTGTGTGTGTGTTGGGACTGTTGGGTGACAGTCACAAAATTCTGTGCAGTTGGAGTGCAGAGTTGAGTGCTTGGCAGATTCAGTTTAGATGTAATATAAAATAATGTAATATAATATAGAATAATATAGCATAATAAAGTAATTAATTAGCCTTCTGATAAGATGGAGCCCTCCTCGCCATTCCTCCCTGCCATGGGGGTCCCTGCAAAGACTTTGCATGGAGAAGGGGATTTGCATCGTGCAAATAAATAGATAAAATTGTGAAGCAGGTGAAGGAACTAAATGAGTGATTTAATGTAAAAATTATTTGTTGTTTCAGTGACCTGAGTGGAGCCCCATTGGTGCTGGCTGCCCTAAAAAATGCCAAATTATTGAGGTGAAACCCAGTAAAAACCAGTTCCAGAGGCACCCAACTCCCAACGAGTGACCAACAGGAATTGGTGACCTTTGGCTGATGCTGATCTATCTCCAATCTCCAAAACCAGTTCCAGAGGCACCCAACTCCCAACGAGTGACCAACAGGAATCGGTGACCTTTGGCTGATGCTGATCTATCTCCAATCTCCAAAACCAGTTCCAGAGGCACCCAACTCCCAACGAGTGACCAACAGGAATTGGTGACCTTTGGCTGATGCTGATCTATCTCCAATCTCCAAAACCAGTTCCAGAGGCACCCAACTCCCAACGAGTGACCAACAGGAATCGGTGACCTTTGGCTGATGCTGATCTATCTCCAATCTCCAAAACCAGTTCCAGAGGCACCCAACTCCCAACGAGTGACCAACAGGAATCGGTGACCTTTGGCTGATGCTGATTTATCTCCAATTCAGGCTGCTTAGCTCAACTTAACTGAAGCCCAGCCGGAGTATTTGCTCAAGCCCTGAGCTGACAAGAACAGAGCACCGGCCATTATTCCTGCTGGGGAGTCAGGGGGCTGAGCCATCCATCCATCCTGCAATTCCTTGAATTCCCAGAGCTTTTCAGGCGGCTTCCTCAAGGACAGCGCTCCCGTCTGGGGCGCTGCAGTGACAGATGGGATCCAACGTGTCATGTGATGGATAACGCCGGAGCCACGGCGCTTAATCCTTCTAATACTAATAGCAGCATTATCATAGAGATTTATGAGAATGTCAGTTCCAAGTTCCCAGTTCCATTCATGGGTTTTTAAAACTTCAGCTGCAAAAAACACGCATCCATCCCATTAATTCTAATTATCATGGTTCATCTTCTCAGCAGTTTTGTACTCCGGAACCTTTCAGTGCAAATTAACGTACCAAAAAAGTGTATTAATTAATATTTGTAGCTTTTAATTTCTGCGAGAGTGTTGTCTGGAAGCAGCTGGCAGTACAGGGCCACTGCTATTGAATCTTTGCCAAACAAGTGCAGATGTAATTTTGTTATCTCTTGCTTAGTCATTTACGCAAATTAATTTGAACAATTAGCCTTTTACTGGTCCTTCATGAATCATGCAAAAGGGATCTGCCAAAAAATTGCTACTTGACAGAAAAGAATTGGTTAACGTTGTAAATCTCCCAAAAAGGTATTGCTGTGTTTGGGATGAAGGAGAACTTCAGGAACAACATTAGTGGGGTTTTTTTCCTTTTGTATGTCTTATCTATTCCACTTATTGCTGGGGAACAAATATTCTGAAAGAAGAGTAAAAGCAGAAGAAATTGGGATGAGTACCAAAAAATGTGAAGTCCCTTGCCTGGGTGTTGCATTGACTTCACTGCTCGCAGAGCAGTGCTGATGTTCTGCAGAGAGGAGGTTGGTGCTGAGGTTACTCCAGAAAGAACAGATTTACTCATTATTTGTCAAAACACCCAAATCTCTCAATTCTTTGGGCAGCACTGTAAAGGAATCTGTTACCTCGTGGAAATATCTCTCCTCTAAGTAAAAGAGGCTTCCACATAAGAGCTCAAACTTTTACTTAACTAATGTGCAGAATCTCAACTCCTCTGTGGAGGCTGGGTTTGAATGACAGGAAACTCAGATGTTTCATTGCTCTTTTCTTAACTATCAAACTGATTTTTCACCGGATAATCAAACTCACCAGCAGACGGTGCCATCCAGACACTCCGAGTAGCGCTGTCAATGGAAATCTGTCTCAGTTGATGCTGTTGTAAACACCCTCTTTCATTTTTTTTCTCAACATTTTTACATATATCCTTTCAGTTTAAATTGTATTGCACAAATCTGAGCTTAGGGATGATTTCCTAATTTGCAGCCGAGTTAATTTTTATCTGTCCCTCTGATTTCACTGCTGAGAGAGTTCTTGCAGTTTTGGAAGGTATGTGCTGTAATGTTTTCTCGGTGAATTAAATAGAATTAATGGCCAGCTGCATCCAGAACCATATAGTCAATGTAGTAATAATATACAGATATAGAAATAATGATAATGCTGATATAGTTAAACAAAACATTACAATTTTGTCCATCTCATCACCCATCCCGACAGGATGTCGATCCTTCAGAACAGGTAAAGTTTTTCTTGGGGCAGTAACAGGACCATCCCATTCTGCCCGAAATTTTGACTGCAGCTGTGGGAACAAGTTCAGAATTGAATATTTCTTTTGTGGCAATCACACTGGAGCTCAAACGAGCACTGACTCTTCATTAGCTGAGCCAGGCAGCCCCGTGCAAATTCCATCACTGCGGCAGGGTAAGGTAGGGGTCCCTCTCCCTCTAATTGTTTTTTCCAAGCTGCGATTTCACAGCCGGTATTGTTATTTCCATTTGTCCATTTGATTGTGGAGAGAAGAGACCAGATGTTGTGTGACAAATCACAGCTATTTGCAATCTGTTGGAATTCTTATAAATTGTACCGGGGATCATTTTCTGGTAACCGATCCTGCAACCGCTCGCGCACGTGCGTCGCTTCAGAGCACGAGATGCCCTGTGGAAGAGGGTGGATCTATTCATGGGCCCCAATTAAACAGGCACCACGGGCATTTGTGGGAATGTTTGTGGTGGGAAATCTGTGGGTTTTTGGAGCTTGGTTGGCCGTGGTGTCAATTTCCATTCCATCAAGCCCCGCGTTATTGTTACACCGTACAACTCGAAACCGCCTCACGGCTTTTATTATAATTGGGCTCAAAATTTGGCTGAAGATTATCCTGCAGCAGAGAGATCCAATTTTGTTTGCTGAATCGTAATTCCCAACAAATAGTTCCTTCAGGAAAGTGCACCCAGCCCAGCCCTGTTATCCATCTGTTTTTAGGGGCTGTGGCTAATCAGAGAAGTGGTCTCTCGCTGCCGCACTGAGAAGAATGAAGTTCGCTCCTCTGTAATTGAAAGTATCAGTAGTAAACTTGGCTGGAGCTTGATTAATGGTATATTAAAATCAGAGTCTTCGTGGTGAGTGCTAGATGAGGAGTTTTGGGCAAATTACTTGGTTACTGGGAAACCTTTAAATTTTAATCATGGAGACACTTCAGCATCATTAGGAACTGAAAAGGACAATGGGCACTGGAGGAAGTTATGTGAATTGATGTGCTTTTCAATCTCTGCTTCCGTGGGGCTGTTGAGTGATGCATGGGCTGCAATCGAGGATCCTCTTGCTCCCCATGCCCCTGATTGCTGTTGTTATAATTTAGTGTTATCCAGTTCTTTATGATCATGGAAATCAGACGAGTTATTTGCAAAAGATGGAAGGTTTTAGCATAAGAAAATGTGGTTTGAGAGCCTGGTTTGTCTCTGCAGTTTGTCTAGATGTGGGGGGAGGCTGCACCCTGTGTTTAGAACCAGTGGAAACAGCAAAACAGGCTCTTTAACACACATTTATTGTGTAATGTGATAATAATACAAATCTCAAACCTACATTTACACCTCACTTGGAGATCCATTCTTGTCTAGAGAGTCTGTGCCATGTATGGGTTCATGTGTGTGGCACCTGTGACTATATTTATATTTAGATAATGTATTTATTATCCATATTTCTTATCTATATCCATTAGCTATATATTTAGTCATATTTACAGAGACATGAGGTGCTGCAGTAGCACTTTATGAGGATCCACATCTTTATGTGGGATGTAAACCTCTCTCCTGGCTGACAGATCCAAATCAAAGAGTGCCAATAAATCTGGGGCACTCAAGCCCTCACACCTTTTGGTGCTACCTGGAATTTTGGAGCAACTCTAAAGGTGTCAGGATCTCATTTCCAATGTCATGAAATAGACAAGAAATGCCCAACATACACAAAAATGACAGCAAAGGTGACAAAATTCCCCAGTTTTTTCAGGGAAGTATACAATGGAATTGGATTTATAAAGTGACCACTGTAATTTGGAG